>NW_012155284.1:4495596-4558795 GCF_000956105.1 Propithecus coquereli
TTTCTATTCTGTAAAATGAGAATAACAACTCTACCACTACAGGCGTGTGCCACAACCCTCAGCTGATTTTTCTAGGTTTAGTAGAGACAGGGTCTCACTCTTGCTCAGGCTGGTCTTGAACTCCTGACCTCAAGCGATCCTCCCACCTTGGTGTCCTAGAGTGCTAGGATTAAAGGTGTGAGTCACAGTGCCTGGCCGGAATCACTTCTTAAATTCCAAAACAACTTCACATATGTGAAGAATGCTCCTAAAAGATTTTGAGGGAAATCATCTCACCCATTTTGTGGGGGTTGCACTAATCATAAAGTAAAAACATACAAATTTCCTCCATCAAGAAGGTACTCTACATATTATCCATTAACCCAGATGTTGCACACGAAAGAATGTCAAAATGTCTACCCCCTCTTCTGACATAATGATATCAAATAAGGCTGAGACTACTGTTTGGAAGAAAAATGAAACAGAGAGTAAGTGGGAAGTCTGTGTACATACAACAGAACTGTTAACAGCTTGACATTTTATTTTAGTATTTCATGAGTTGTAATTATACTCAAAGCGATGTGAGCATCACAGCCTAAAATGTATGTTCTAACATTTTATTCAATAAAATATCCTATATTAATTAGGTATTTTCAATAAAAGTATTCACAATCACTTAAAATAAAAACTATGCTCAAAGCTATGAAAAAATCTTACCATTTATAATATTACAATATTGTATGCCCCTTTCTAAAAATAGCCACAACGCCTACATTTAACAGAATTTTTTAAACAACCTTCCTCTGCATAAAAATAGTATGCATAATTTATTCAAAGCAAATCATGCCTACATAATATCTTTCAAGGAACAAGAATCATTACACAATTCTACCCATGGGACAGAGAAGTTGTTCTTTCCTTAAAAGAATGCCAGTTCTCAGTAAGTTTTTCTCTTCCAAAGACTTACATTGTCACATAAGGTACAATTTGAAGTACCTATACATAGTATGTTTAACTCTGAAAATATTATTATAAAAAATGAAAACCAATTTACTATACTATCCTTAATATAACAGTTCCAAAAAAAGGTGGATTTTGACAACAAAATATAAACTGTAAAGAAATATATAATTTGTTCTATACTCACACATCCACAAGTAGTACATAAGCTTTACTGTCTTTTGGAATTCTACAGGAATGTCTACAGAAAAATCCTGATAGAAACAAGGTCCCACAGGAAAATTTCCAGGAAGAGGTGGCCAATTATTTTTTCTGCCTGTAAATTAAAAACACAAAAAAAGTTATTTATATTACAATAAATACGTACTATTCTGATTTTTGGTTTCATAATAAAGACCACCCCTATCTATTATTTTAATAGATGTTATTTTAAAAATTAATACTATATCTCTATACTCCTAGAACTTTGGAAGCCAAGCTTTTCATTTTTTATTTTATTTAGTTATTTTTTTTTGAGACAGAGTCTCACTCTATTGCCAAGGCTAGAGTGCCGTGGCATCAGCCTAGCTCACAGCAACCTCAAACTCCTGGGCTCAAGCAATCCTTCTGTCTCAGCCTCCCGAGTAGCAGGGACTACGGGCGTGCGCCACCATGCCCGGCTAATTTTTCTATATATTTCTAGTTGTCCAGCTAATTTCTTTCTATTTTTAGTAGAGACGGGGTCTCGCTGTTGCTCAGGCTGGTCTCGAACTCCTGAGCTCAAACAATCCACCTGCCTCAGCCTCCCAGAGTGCTAGGATTATAGGAGTGAGCCACCGTGCCTGGCCCAAGCTTTTTAAAATTTAAAAATTTTCTCAGAATATCACCTTAGAAAACATTAGATGGCAAAATAATTTTCCACTTATCATATCAAATCCTATTTAGCAGGAAACAATCATGTACAGAAAAAACAAGAAACAAAAGAAAACACAGGGACATACCCTGTGATTCTGCCCTAAAAACAGATTTACTTCAAAAAGTCCCAACAGCCCGGATGTCATGGAAAGATCATTTAGCTCTTAAACTTCAATTTCTTCCTCAGCATCTTAAATCTTTAAATATAATTCTGCTATTATTCCTAACCCATGTGGAGAGAGATCAGCTTCTGAATTCTTCAAGTTTTTGTTAACTCCATGAAGAAACACAAGATTAAACCAACACCAAAGAATCAAATTTGGAAATCTCTAAGTCTGGAAAAAAATAATATCCAAAAGATATATGTAAGAAAACCCTAAAAGTGTCAGAAAACATGAAACAGTCATGAGAAAGAAGTTGAGAAATTATGGAACCTTCAAAAACAAAAAAAAGCAAATTTAATCTGTGAGGGGAGAAAATACAGACGTCTATATAAAGAAATTAGATTGAAAATAAGACTTGGGAAATAGCGAGTAAAATAAAAAATTAAACATAAAACAATAAGTTAGAACATAAAAACAGCACCTAAAAGCCATTTTCTAATATTAGATGTTATATCCCACAACTTTCCAAAATTCAATTTTACATACTTTTTTACAGACCAGGAAAATTTTCACAGTGGAAAAAAGCATGACTTAATATTTCAGATCCTCCCAAGGTGCCTCCTCTGTTACATTTCTCATACTGTTCAAATTCCATATAGTTCATACATTTCTCACACCAGTCTCATAAAAGCTGAGAAGCAGAGGAGAGTAGCGGTAAAGAACAGAGGCTCTGGAACCAGAACTGCCTAGCCACTTAGTGGCTAGGTGGCCTTGGGCAACTTGACCTCTAGAAACCTTACTTTCTATTCTGTAAAATGAGAATAACAACTCTACCATCCTTCATAGGATTGTAATGAGGATTAAATATGAGTTAAAAGATGGAAGAAAGTACTAACATATGTACTAACATACTACAAGTGTATTAATTTCCCACCCTTCATTACTACCTTTACTAAAATACCACTTATAGAAATCACTTGTTAGTAGTCAGTGCTAAAGAAATAGAACCAATTTTGTTTACAGGTATTTCAGAAACATTGATCCCAAGTAAACCTTTAGTTTCTCCTTCTATAGATGCTGTCTATGTTTCTGCAAGCAAGAAAATGACCCAGGATAAATGTATTCTCATGAGGCCCTAGACTTACACGTTCTATTTAATAAGAAAGAAATAGTTCTGTATACTACTGTTGCCCTAGCTTTGCATTCTATCCCTATCCCAGACATCCTAACCAATGACTTATTTAGCTCTTATCACTTCTTACCCAGACACTGCTAGTCTTCCCTAAGAGATTCACGTCAAGTCATCTTTGGTAGTCACAGACTGAACAGATTTTGTAGCAAACAATTCAGCATGTACTAATTTTTTGTCACTGTATAAAAATATCTTAGGCTTCCAAGGGTCACCACAAACATTTTCTAACATGGTCTAATAAATATGATAAACTTGTGAGGACAAGGGTAGAGATAATGTGAAACTGGTATGAATAAATCAGCTAAGAGTCAAAAGTAGGGCACATTCAAATGTACTCAAACATTCAATAGAACCAAAGAGGACTCAAGTGCAGCATAAAAGGCTCCTGGCCTTAGAATAAAACAAAATCACCACATTCACATTCACTTTGTGTGTGATGAAGCTAACACTGTTCTAATCCATCAAATGACTATGCAAATCAGCCAAGATCAGAGAGCTACAGAGAATCACCAAGGCAATCTGCTGTGTCTAATCTCTTTGCTAGAAGAGGACAACAGGGCAGGGTTTTATCCACAAACGAAACGATCTAGGAGCTAGTACAGATATAATTTAAAGTGTTTAAAAGTTATTTTTATCTCAAACTCCTTTGGATACTACCATGTTGACTGAGGTTTTGCATTTCTCGTTCTCGACGATCTAATTCTGCAGCTTTTCTTTCTAGTTCTTCCTGACGCTTAAGAAGTTCAGCTTGGGCCAAGGCATGTTCCTAAACAAACATAAAAAAGAAATCAACACATGAATATGTTTGTCAGGAGTATAAAATATTTTAACATTTATATGCTATCTCCTGCTTCTCTATTATGACAAAAACCTAATTCAACTATACTTCCAAAATATAGGGATTCATTGAAGATCATAATAGTTTCAGAAAATTTTATGAGGATATTTAGCCCATTTTGGTCTTTTGGCTATGAAAACCCTCAGTAGGAATGTTGGGTCCATATGGACAAGAAAAACCTCTCTTAGAATAGTCAGAGTCCTTAGCTAATCTAGAAAATGAAATTAAGGTGATCTCTGTGCCTAAATGAGTGAAGAA
The DNA here is from genome assembly GCF_000956105.1 of Propithecus coquereli. NCBI lineage: Eukaryota > Metazoa > Chordata > Mammalia > Primates > Indriidae > Propithecus > Propithecus coquereli. The sequence goes on from NW_012155284.1 coordinate 4,499,822, forward strand.
CAAAGGCAATGAGAACAGTTGAGGAAAACAGACAAACAGAAAAAAGGGCAAATGAATTGGCTCTTTTAAGTTGGGTTAAATGGGTTATAAGGTTCCCAATGCAAGGATATTTTATAATATTAACATCTTAAATGTTATGAGAGAATGAGGTGAAAAAAAGGATATGGTTAAGAAATTCTGCCCTATTACTCCATTTGTTCTTACACAACACCAGACATCTTATTCATCTCCTTTTTTCTCAGATTATGCCACCTTCCACCTCCTACCACAGTCACTGTCCATTGCTTAGCCATCATAACTCTCTCCCAATAATATCTATTATCCTATCAATGTTACCGTAATGGTATCCATGCATTAGAAAGTGAGACCAAAGGCAATAAAAATTTTGCTACACAAATTGTACACCAAGATGATATATGAAGAACTCAAAAAAAAGAATTCAATAATTCCTAATAATGGAATAAAGCAAATGTTATTAATATAAGCTGACAAAGAGGTATCAGTATTCACAGGGTGACAAGATAGCAAATACACACTCAAAAGGGAGTTACAAATTATAACAATAGGAATTCAACAATATAAAGAATTATTTTGCTTTGAAAGCAAATGTTATTGATATTATAATTTCCAACATGAATTTACACAGCTAACAAGAACTAACCTTTGCAATCTGTGTATAAGCTGGATGTTCCTCTGTTGGTTTCATTATTGCTGGTTGTGTATTGGGTACATTAGGCATCTTCACACTGCCCGGTGGAGGCTAGGAAAATTAGGAAAAGGACAAATTACATAACAAATTTTAACTTCTTTCAAAAGGTATAAAATCAGTAAAATGCAAAATTCCAACATCTGCCTCTCTTCATCCCGTCCCCTCTCACTTGACTAAGTGTGTGACAAAGAGCTTCTTATGTTTTCCATCTACATTTCCTCAAACTTATTCATTTCTCAACTCTACAATCTGGCTGCTATTTTTGTAAACCACGTTGGACCAATCTGGCTCAACTTTTATGTAACAAAAGTTGTGAGTTGTTTTTCAGTTGCCAAGGATGTAAGAAATAAAGAAGCTGCAAAACAAAGTTCAAGGATCAGAAGAACTACTAAAGCCCTAAGACACCACTAATATAGCAGGATTTGACCCTAATACAGCTAACAGCAGCCCTAAAAAGGAAGCTACGTGTAACCAAAGATATAACTGGAGTACAGCTGATTCTAAAATTCATATGGAAAAGTCAAGGACTAAGAATTGGCCAAGCAATTTTGAAGAAAACTAAGATAGGGAGACCTATGATATTAACACCTATTATTAGGCTATAGTAATTAAGAGTGTGGTACAGATGCAAGGATAGAGAAATAGACCGATAAACAAAAGACACCAAAACAAACTCACAGAAATACAGAAATCTGATACCCAACAGAGGAGGCACTATAAAATAGTGAAGAAATAATGTATTACTGAATAAATGGTGCTAGGATAAATGGTTACCCATATGGGGGGGGGAGGAACCTCGATTTTTTATTTCACATCATATATAAAAATAAATTCCAGGTGAAGTAATGACCTAAAAGTGAAAAAAAAAGACTTAAACACTTTTAGGAAAAAATGCAGATGAGTATCTTTATTAACTCAGGGTAAGAGCTTCTTGAATGTAAGTTCTGGAAATCTTGTGTTTTGTTTATAATGTATCCCAAGTACCTAAAACAGTACTTGAAACACAGCTGTTCAATAAGCATATGTCAAATTAATTAAGATTAGAAAACACAGAAACCATAAAAGGTAAAAACTGACAAATTACACTGAAACTTAATAACAAAGTGAAAAGTCAAATCAGAGACTGGGGAAAACTAGTAATACATATAAAATTGCTACCTGGAATGTATAAAGAATTGTTATAAATCCATAAAAACACAAACTATTAATAGAAAAATGGGCAAAAGATCTGAACAAGCAATAAAAAGAGAAACAGAAATGGCCAAGAAACATATGAAAATATGTTCAATCTCACTAATAATCAAGAAATGCAAAAGCAATGATATACCATTTCAAAATGATGAGATAGAAAAATGTAAACTCTGACAATACCAAAATTTGGAACCATAAAATAGACACAGTGGTGGTATGTGTGAAAATTAAAGCAATAACCAAGATAGCATTTCAAGTCAGTGGAAATAAAAAGGATTATAAATAAACAGTGATGTGACAATTATTTAAATTTTTTAGGGGGAGGAATCAAATCCCTGTGTCTCAATAGAATTCCAAATAGATTAAAAGCCCAATGTAAAAAAATACATAAAACTATAAAGACAGTAAAATACAGTATATTATATAGACTATAGATGACTACCTGATCTTGGGGTAGAGAAAAGCTATCCTAAATATTCAGAAGGGATGAGGAGAAAAAAATCATAATGAAAAGGTAATATATTTAATTACATAAATATGTAGAACTTTGATGACAAAGTATTTCATAATTAAGATTAATGGCAAAATCTAAATAATGTGCAATACATAACAATTAGTTAATATGTTTCATTACGTACAAATCAATAAAAAAAAAAAAAGGCTGAGCATGTTATTGGAAAAAATGCATTTTAAGAAACCCTTAACAGGCATCTTGTAAAATACAAAAGGAAAATAAACAAAAAAAATTTCAACCTCATTAGTAAGCAGAGAAATGCAAATTTCACCTAGTTATTTTTAAAAAGATTATTACTATAGGATTATTACCAGATTTTGGAAAAGATGTAGTAAAATGGGTATTCTCAGACACTGATAGTGTTAGTATAAACTATTAATAGTACATATAATAATCCTGGAGCACAATTTGTTATTATGTATCAAGAGTCATAGATGTATTCATGTCTCATATCCCCTAAATAGGTGGTCTTTAAAAATATCCTAAGTTAATAATGCAAGATATTTACAAATGTATGCATACTAAGAATGCTCATGGGTTACAAATAACCCAAATGTCTAAAAACTGGGAAATTATTAGAAAAACTGTGGTACATCCATAGGAGGGTATATTAAGCAGTTATTTAAAAAGTTCTATAAGAATATTTAATAAAATGGGAAAGCTTAGACAAATAAGTGATAAAAGCAAGGTATAAAACAAAAGTATATATACAGTATAATCCCAATTGTATATTTAAAAATATGATGAAAATATATCATAGTGTTAATAGTGATTCTTTGTGGATTAAAAGTATTTCCTTGTATTTTTTATCTCCACTATCATCTTTTGTTACCAAAAGAATCATAAATTCTCTCGGTTTCCGCACTGTAGTGGTTATCACCTTCACCTCAAAAGAATCATAAATTCTCTGTTCCAACTGCCTGTTCCCACCACCCAATATCTCAAATTAATAGGCAGAAAAACTGAAGCTAATCAGTCCTAACTGTTCTCCAATTAGAAAAGCATGGTCCTAAAGTCCCCCTTCAGGCTCACTGTAGCCTTGAACTCCCAGGCTCAAGGAATCCTCCTGCCTCAGCCTCCAGAGTAGCTGGGACTACAGGTGTGTGCTATTGTTACCACACCCAGCTCATTTTTTTTTTTTTTTTAGAGACGGGGTCTCACTACATTGCCCAGGCTGATCTCAAACTCCTGGCCTCAAGTGATCCTCCCACCTCAGCCTCCTGAGTCATTGGAATTACAAGCTTGAGCCACTGCACTTGGTAGGTGCCACCATATTGATTTAATAAGCAGCAACAACAAAACAATGACCAAATAAAATGCCTGGCAAAGTTAGTTTGGCAGCACACTTCAGGAAAAACACAGAAGAAATTACCCAAGAATTCACCCACTTGAAACCTTACTATAAATCCTTTATCACTTTAAATACCAAATGAAGTATTAAGTATAATAAATTAATACCTAAGGATGAAGGTAGTGTTAGAGCTAGTAATTTGATATATTTAAGGTCATAGTTGCTTGTGGTATAGTAATGATGAGAAAAGCTGGAGAAGCACAAATCTCTAATAGCAATGATACAATAGCTATTATCCTGATGATTTCTTCACATTTGTAGAGTTAACTAAATCCCTGTCCAGTTCTAGGACTTGGTATTTCTTCACCACAACATACTGGATTAGCCACATCAATCCAAGTATAGCTCTGGAGGAAAACCTTATCATAAAGACCTACACTGATAATTATTTCTAGTTCTTTTCTAATTTTTTACTACTGCACAGATGAGCAAATACACACACACACATATAAACAAACCACTCAAGACTTCGATTTCCGACAACACAGCAGACCACACATCTGGAGAGACTCCCCTAGTATGTAATACCTAAAAATACTGGATCAAATTTTATTTAAATATTTTAAATACATGGCTAAACTGACAAGAAATCCTAGGAAGCCATAAAATATGAAAAACTATAAATTCAAAGAAAAGCCTTGGTGCCATGCCATTCACCAAATCACTAGTGATTTGTCTCCACTAGTAAACTGGAGACGAAGCTTGGGAGCTGGTGCAAGGTAAGAGTTTGATCTGAGATCTCTGCATAAAGCTGGGGTCCCTAATATGCAACATTCTCAGAAAAAAAGGTAGGAATATCTGTATGTCTTGCCCCTGACTCTGGATATAGAAGGAGGAAAAAGAAACTCTTCCCTCAGAATTCCTAATCATAAACCTACCAACTTGCAGATTTGGGGCCAGAATTCACACTACCCACAAAGAGAAGATAATCCAAGCTCCAGTTTTCATTACAAGGACTCTCAGGCTGGTAGGGACCTCAGGAACCTGGCAAAAAGTAGAAGAATACCCTTTAAAACCAGACTGCAAAGAATTATCGCAGATAAAGTTTCAAGTAACTTTGGCTCATGAGTTAAACATACAAGGAAGCAGGCCAGCATGAGCAAAGGTCCAAAGACCTAAACTACAAAATAAGACCTGAATATGTTAGAATTATAAGATACAAAACAGGTATGTTTAATAAATGAGAATAATAAAAAAGTTTAACTAAGCAACAAGAAACTGTCAGAATTGACCAAACTTCTTAAAATGATACAAATGGAGCTTTTAGAAATGAAAACTATAATAATTAAAAATCAAACTTAACAGACAACTTAAACAGCAGTCTTCACTGCTGATGGAGAAATGAAGATGAAGAAATAATTACGGAAACGGAGTCGGTCTACAAACTGCAGTGTTCTATGTAGAAAAGCACAGAGAGACCAAACAATGGAAAATATGAAAAATTATGAGACATGGTGACTGATACAGTAAGAAAGTCTAACAATACAACTAAGAGGTCCACAGGAATGGAACAAAGGATGAGGTGTCATCAATGTTCAAACAGAACATAAGAACACTAATTCTTAGATTCAAAACTCAAACCAGATTTTTAAAAAATTAACAACTAGATAAATCGTAGTGAGAGCACAAACCCTAAAAATAAGAGATCTTAAAAACAGTAAGAAAAAAAGACACAGTTCCTACATAAAGGAAGAGCTGGCTTTTCAACAGCAACAGTGGAAGCTCAAGTAGAATATGCTAAACTGCTGAGAAAAAATAACTGCAATGTACAGCTCTAAATCCAGTCAGATTAGCTTTTGAGAATTAAGGTGAAAAAATGATAAATATTGAAAAAATTACTACCAATAGGCTCTCACTAAAGGAAGTTCTACTTTAGGAATAGGAAAACAATGATACCAGAAGGAAAATTTGAGATACAAAAAGGAACACCTCTCTGCCTCAATGGATACTTCATAGTCTATCATCTTCATTTTACATTGATCAAAACTCCAAAGAAGGAAAGACAACCTAACCATAGGGAAAAAGAAAACATTCTAGTGCAAACACACGTACTAGAGTAAGGTAAGATCTTCTCCTGACAAATCTGAAACTGTGTCTACCATTACTTTGGCTATACCCGAGAAAAACCTGAAGTATGGAGAAAAGGAGAGGGTGCAAAGATGGAGACAAAGAACAAAAATGAAACAGGCCAGGAAGAGAATAAGAGAGCTGACCCTGGAGGCAGAATAAAAAACAAAATCTGGCAGAGCAAGGCTGTATATCCTTCTCCCATGATGGATGAAATTTTACAGATTAGCGATAGGTTATATTTTAAAACATCTCTTAAAAAATTAAGGGGTTATCCCCATAATATGCTGAAATAAAAAAATAAAAATAAAAAAATTAAGGGGTTATAATTCTTTCATATTTTAACACAAATTACCTTACTACATTTGCCTAATCTGTTGCATTAGAGAACTCAGCTAGGACCTATCAATAAAAATTACAGAAAGATATATTTTGCCTCAAAGGAATTAAGAACATTTTAACAATCATAATTATACAATAGTGATGAACTGCTCAATAATACAGTGAGTTCTCTACCCTGAAAAGTCCAAGGATGACTCATTTTTAAATAAATGACTGATAACTCAAGGTCTCTTCAAGGTATAGGAGGTTCATGAGTTGTCTTTGCCATGCATAAACAAATATATGTTCTCCTTCCAGGTTTTCTTGCATACTCTAAACACCTATTCCAGAAAATTTCTCCTTGCTTTTTTCCAGCTCTTTCTCTTCCATCTGTGAGCCAAAAAAGATACTAAGCATACCTGTGGTCTAAAGGAATGTTTCTTAGTATGTATTCATAGATCTCACACATCAGAAACCCTAGGTACCTAACTGAAACTCAGACTCCGGGCCCTACTATGGACCTATTGATTTAGAACCTCAGGGGTTAAGGACAATTAACTTGCATTTTTAACAAGCTATACTGTTTTTTATACAAGCTCCCCAGGGTGATTCTTAGACATGGTAAAATTTGAGAACTGCCCTTGAAGGCAAAAAAGTTTACAGCTTTCATAAACTACTGTTGTATTCTTTCACCTAATAAAACTAAAACAATCCTAAACCTTTTTGCAGCTCTCACTTGTTTTGTTTTGTTTTTTTTTTTTTTTTTGAGGCAGAGTCTCGCTCTGTTGCCCAGGCTAGAGTGCATCAGCCTAGCTCACAGCAACCTCAAACTCCTGGGCTCAAGCGTTCCTCCTGCCTCTGCCTCCCAGGTAGCTGAGACTACAGGCACGCACCACTGCGCCAGGCTAATTTTTTCTATTTTTAGTTGTTTGTCTAATTTCTTTCTATTTATAGTAGAGACGGGCTCTTGCTCTTGCTCAGGCTGGTCTCAAACTCCTGAGCTCAAGCAATCCTCCGGCCTCGGCCTCCCAGAGTACTAGGATTACAGGTGTGAGCCACCGTGCCCAGCCAGAAAATAGACTTTAAAAAAAAAGAATATGCAAGGACTATGGGACAATGACAAAAAGTATAATATACAATAATGGGAACACGAGAGGAAGAAAGAGAAAGGGGAAGAAATATCTGAAACGATAATAACTGAGAATTTCTGCCAAATTAACATGAGACACTAAAAACAAATCCAGGAAGCTCAGAGAACACATAACAAGATAAATGCCTCAAAAACTACACCTAGGCATATTTTTCAAATTATGGAAAACCAAAGATAAAGAAAAAAATCCTAAAAGCAGCCAGGGGAAAAAAACACCTTATCTACAGAGCTCACTGTCATCTGACTTTTTGATTACAGACATTTTAGTGGATATGAAGTGGTATCTCCTTGTGGTTTTTATGTGCATTCTCTAAATGACTAATGATGTCAAACATTTTTTATTGTTCATGTGTGTATCTTCTTTGAAGAAATGTCTATTCAAAATGTCTTTGCCCATTATAAATTGGGTTATCTTCTTAATACTGAATGGTAAGAATTTATTTTATGTTCTGGATACAAGTCCCTCATCAAACAAGTGATTTGCAAATATTTTCTCACATTCTGTGAGGTATCTTTTTACTTTCTTGATGGTGTTCTTTGATATGAAGAAGTTTTAAATTTTGATATCCAATTTCTCTATTTTTTCTTTCATTGCTTGTATTTTTAGCATCATATCTAAAAAACCATCGTCTAACCCAAGGTCACAAAGATTTACTCTAATGTTTTCTTGTTGGAATTGTATAGTTTTAGTGTTTACATTTTGGTCTATGATCCATTTTGAGTAAATTTTTGTGTACAGGATGAGGTAGGAGCCCAATTTCATTCTTTTGTATATGGATATCCAGTTGTTCCAGCGCTATTTGTTGAAAAGATTATTCTTTGCCATTGGATTTTCTTGACACTCTTATCAAAAATCAGTTGATCATAAACATGTTCATTTCTGGACCATCAATTCTATTCCATTTTTCTATATGTCTATCCCAGTACCACACTGTCTTAATTACTATAACTTTGTAACAAAACTGTATCTTAATCTCATTTCCCTTTCCAGAAAAATTTTCTCTGCTCTCCACCACTGCAAAACTCCTCTAAAAAGATGTCTACTTGCTTTTTCCCCAGAGTTCTTTCTCCTTAATGATACTTCAATAAGGCTTCTGCTCCCAAAACTCCACTAAAACTAAAACTACCCTGTCGAGGTAGCTAATGACTTCCATATTGCTAAATCCAATGGTAAATTTTGTCTTAACCTTACTTGATCTATCATCAACACTGACAGATGATCACTATCTCATTCTTGAAACACTTTCTTCACTTAGCTTTCAGAATACTAAAGTTGTTCCTTGTCAGTATCCTTTCCTGGTTTCTCTCCTCACCCTGCCCGTTCACCTCCAATACTAGAGTGCACCAGGAGTAGGTCTTGCTTCTCGTCTATATATGCTCACTCAGTTGGTGATTACATCTGGTCTTACAGCTTTAAAGACCATCTACATGCTGATGATTCCCAAATGTATATCTCTAGTCCCGACCTCTCTACTAAACACCAGACTCATATATTCAACTGCTTACTAATCATGTCTCTACCTGGGTGTCTTAAAAATTACAAATCTGACATGTCAAAAATTGAACTGAGTCCCTGATTCCTAGACCTGCTCATTTTCAGTCTTTCCCATTTCTATCCTACTAGGTGCTTAGTCCAAAAGCTTGATGGTATTTCACTATTTCCATTTCCTTGTAGCTCACATCATTCTGTCAGAAGATCCTTTTGGATCTACCCTAAAAATATACTGATATCTGACCCCTTACCTCCACAGCCACCACTTTGGCCTGAGCTGTCATCGCCCTCTCTGCCTGGATTACTACAGTGGTGGTTTCCTAAATACTCTCCCTCTCCTTCTGCCTTTGCCTCTTTCCAATCTATTTTCAACTTAGTAGCCAGAGTGATTCCTTAAAAAAAGAAAAGTGAATTTTTTTAGTCTCCTTCTCGGAACCCTTCACTAGCTTCTTTTTAAAAAAAAAAAAGGCTTTATTTTTCTAACACAGTTTTAGGTTCACAGCAAAATTGAGAAGTTACAGTGATTTCCCATAAACCCCTGCCCCAACACATGCACCACCTCCTCTATTATCAACACCCCTGCCACCAGAGTGATATATTTTGTTACAACTGATGAACCTACACTGACATAATCACCCAAAGTCCATAGTTCACATTAGGGTTCACTCTTGGTGTTGTACATTCTCTGGTTTTGGACAAATGTGTAATGACATGTAGCCATCACTGTAATATCATACAGAGTAGTTTTGCTGCCCTAAAAATCCTCCATCCAATGACCAATTGAATGTATTGAGAACAGGGAGGGATAGGTATTCTGGGGGTCCCACTATGACCCTTTTAAATGGCGGTGAAGAGATATGGAGAAATGTACTCTTAGTCCTAAAGCATCATTTATTCCAGCCAGGGTGGCATACAGACCCTCAAGTGAAACCTAATGATTTCTCCCCTCCTGGTGTTCACATCTTTGTAATAATACTGCCCCCCTTGAGTGCATATAGGACCTGTGATATGCTTCTAACCAACAAAATATGGTAAAAGTAATAGACTGTCACTCCTTTGATTACGTTACATTATATAAGACTCCATATTAGCAGACTGGAGTAAGAGATTCTCTGAAGGCCTGCTATGAAGGTCATGTTGGAGAAGCTGGCAAGAAAAGATGTAGCTCCTGGGAACTATGGACGGCATCTATGACCTGAAGATGGCCTCCAGCTGACAGCCAGCAAAAAGCAGGATCCTCAGTCATACAACCACCAGGATATTAATTATGCCAACAACTTAAGTGAGCTTGGAAGCAGATTCTTCCCCTAATCAAACCTCTAGATGAGAACACAGCCCATACAACACCTTGATCACAGCCTTGTGAGACTCGGAGCAAAGGACCCGGTTATACTGTATCTAAACTCCTGACCCACAGAAACTGTGAAATGAATGTTTTTTGAAGCAACTAAATTTGTGATAATTTGTTACATAGCAAAAGAAAATGAATAGAGACAACATGAGGGGTTCATCTGGACCCAGTGAAGGAGATAAGGATAACCCAGGGGAACCAGGCATTATGATCACATAAGTCTCTCCTGACTCCATTCAATGACCAATAGAAGGCCTAGGGGAGGTGGTCTCAATAGGGTTGTGGGTTTGGGAATTAACTTTGGCTGGAACAAATAGCACATTAAAGGGTAAGAGTAATAAGATAGTCTAAAGGACGCAAACTGGGACTCTATTTCCTCCTTGCAATTTTTCTGTAAAACTGCTCTCAAAAATAGTCTATGGCCGGGCATGGTGGCTCACGCCTGTAATCCTAGCACTCTGGGAGGCCAAGGCGGGCGGATTGTTTGAGCTCAGGAGTTCGAAACCAGCCTGAGCAAGAGCGAGACCCCGTCTCTACTAAAAATACAAAGAAATTAATCAGACAACTAAAAATATATAGAAAAAATTAGCCGGGCATGGTGGCGCATGCCTGTAGTCCCAGCCACTCGGGAGGCTGAGGCAGGAGGATCGCTTGAGCCCAGGAGTTTGAGGTTGCTGTGAGCTAGGATGACGCCACAGCACTCTAGCCCATGCAACACAGTGAGACTCTGTCTCAAAAAAACAAACAAACAAACAAAAAAAACAAAAAAATAGTCTATGAAAAGAATTAAAATAAACAAAAAGGCTAAGATCAAACCATGGATGGCTCCACATGCCAAACTACTGAGTATGCAATGCATAATCATTCCTAAGGAAGGTAGATGAACTAATCTGATCTCAGATTAAGGAAATTCTAGTCACAGTGCAAAAAACTATTTGAAAAAGAGAGAGATTAGAGGCAGGTAACTAGACAGACCATTGTATTATTTCACATGAGTGCCTGAATTAGGACAGGTTAGTAGGAATGAAAAGAAAAGACAGGTAATAATACCTCCTGGGGGTATAAATGACAGGATGTGGCAACTGATTAGATGTAGGAAAAGAAGCTGTTTGAGCCAAAGAGGATTCAAGTATTTCTACCCAATGACACTAGGACAATGGAAGTCAACAGTATAAGACTGAAAACAATGATAAGTTCCAGAAGGGACACATGAGTTCCAAAAATGATTAAACAGTGAGAAGCAGAGGGGAAAGAAAAAGAGAAAAAAGAAATGCACCACAAGAGAAAATTTTAAAAACAGGTATTAAGCGTACAGAATACTTCTGCAATATTAGAGATAGGTAAACTACTATGTACAATCATAACAAGTCAGTCCCTGGAGCTGAAAGCTTTTTCCTCCATTTTTAAAAGATGAACTAATAGTAGGAATTATTTAACTCAACATTTTCCTCCCTCCCTCCATTGTAAACACTTTTTTAAAAATAAAATGTCCAAATAGGATAGATGGTTTGCCTTTTAAAGTTACCAATTAATTAGCAGTAGAGCCCAAGTTAAAATTCAGGTCTTTCAACACTCAGTCTACCTTGTGTATCCCTGAAACGGGTTAAATCTGTCGTTAAGAGAGATAACTCAGCCATCCCAAGCAGTGCCAGACCCCCAGGTGGGCAGCCAGCGGAGGTCACAGGCTTTGTCTTTGGCAGAGATGGGACAATTAAAATAGTTAACCATAATAGCCTGGAACTGAGGGGCCCTCCTTTAAAAAGCTCTGTATTTCTGTTTATGTTCAGGAAATTTGGATTTTGAGACAAGAAGGTCTACCATTGTTCCTCCTTTTCCAACAAAGTAATAAATGTCTCTTTTCTTCTCCTCAAACCACTTGTTCACATTCTTCAGCCTCAAGGACAGGTGCCAAGCTTTTGGTAACACTCTTATTATTGATTTCTAGTTAGACATCACACTTAGAGGTCCCTAGTTTTAAACCTTGTTGGCTCTTAAAGTGTTAGTCATCCTTTGAAAGATATTGAAATTACTTGTATGCTTGGATTTCCATATCAGTATAATGTCCCTTACTGGTGATCACCTCTTCTTGATTTGTTTTTCATAGACTTGAAAACAATCATAAAAGATTATGTTTTTGCTTAGAGATTTCTTCAAGATAATTAACTCAATTTTAGGAAGAGCTTTGCACAAAACAGTGATTAGTAAGAAATATATATTTGGTCTTTGTCCCCAGTTCCTGGCATAGGGCTCCTAAAACCTTTAGAATCTCTGGAGATATGAATCTTTTGTATGCTAATGAGGTATCTGCAGGCTAAGGGCTGTTGTTAGTCAGCCAGAAAAAACCCAGACATATTTAGAGAACTGGAATGTTCAGCCTGCTTTCTCTACCTCTCAGGAGGAGAGGGACTGAAGATTGAGTTCATCACCAATGTTGGTGATTTACTCAGTCATACCTACGTAATGAAACCTCCACAAAAACAGCTTCCAGGTTGGTGAACACACTGAGGTGCCTGGAGTGTGGTATGTCCAGAAAGGGCATGGTAGCTCTGCATCTCCTTCCCCTACAACACCTTGATACTTTGCCCTATGCATCTCTTCCATTTGACTGTTCCTGAGTTGTATCCTTTATAATAAACTGGTAAGAGTAAGTAAACTATTTTCCTGAGTTCCGTGAACCATTCTGTAAAATTATCAAACTTGAGGAGGAGAGTCATGGAATACTCAATTTATAACCAGTCAGAAGTAACCTTGGCAACCTCGGTCTTGTGACTGGCATCTGAAGTGGGGGCAGTCTTGTACTCAGCCCTTAACCTGTGGGAGCTGTGCTAGTCTGGTTAGGTAGTGTCAGAATTGATTTGAATTGTAGGAAATCTAGTTGATGTCCAGAGAGTTGGAGAATTGGATGGTGTGAGGGGGAAATACCCCATCCATTTGGTGTCAGAATTGTTGTGGGTTAAAAAAAAAAAAAAAAAAAACAGTCCAAAAAGAAAAGCATTAAGAAGGATTGCTTGAGCCCAGGAGTGTGAGGTTGCTGTGAGCTAGGCTGACGCCACAGCACTCACTCCAGCCCGGGCAAAAAAGTGAGACTCTGTCTCAAAAAGGAAAAAAAAAAAAAAAAGCTTCTGCACAGCAAAGGAAACAATCAACAAAGTGAAGAGACAATACACAAAATGGGAGAAAACAACCCATGTGACAAGGGATTAATAACTAGAATATATAAGGAGCTCAAACAATTCAATAGAAAAAAAATCAAATAATCTGACTTAAAAATGGTCAAAAGATCTGAATAGACATTTATCAAAAGACATACAAATGGCCAACAAGTATATGAAAAATGTTCAACATGATTAGTCATCAGAGAAATGCAAATCAAACTAAAATGAGATTGTCATCTTACCCCAGTTAAACGGTTTTTATCAAAAGGACAGGCAATAACAAATGCTGGTGAGGATGTGGAGAAAGGGGAACTCTCATACACTGTTGGTGGGAATATAAATTAGTGCAACCACTATACAGAACCATAGGAGGTCCCTCAAAAAACTAAAAATAGAACTTCCACATCACCCAGCAATCCCACTGCTAGGTATATATCCAAAAGAAAGGAAATCAGTATATTGAAAAGCTATCTGCACTCCCATGTTTATTGTAGCACTATTCACAATGGCCAAGATTTAGAATCAACCTAAGTGTCCATAAATGGATGAACGGATAAAGAAATTGCTGGGCGCGGTGGCTCACGCCTGTAATCCTAGCACTCTGGGAGGCTGAGGCGGGTGGATAGCTCAAGGTCAGGAGTTCGAGACCAGCCTGAGCAAGAGCGAGACCCCCGTCTCTACTAAAAATAGAAAGAAATTAGCTGGACAAATAAAACTACATATATAGGAAAAATTAGCCGGGCATGGTGGCACATGCCTGTAGACCCAGCTACTTGGGAGGCTGAGACAGGAGGATCGCTTGAGCCTAGGAGTTTGAGGTTGCTGTGAGCTAGGCTGACGCCACGGCACTCTAGCCCGGGCAACAGAGCCTGACTCTGTCTCAAAAAAAAAAAAAACAAAAGAAAGAAATTGTGGTATATATACAATGGAGTATTTTTCAGCCACAAAAAAGGATGAAATCCTGTCATTTGCAACAACATGGATGGAACTGGAGAATGTTATGTTAAGTGAAATAAGCCTAGCACAGAAAGATAAATGTTGCACGTTCTCACTCATATGTGGGAGCTAAATATTAAAACAATTGATCTCATGGAGACAGAGTACAATGATGATTACCAGAAGCTGAGAAGAATAGTGGGGAGGGAGGCATAAAGTGGAAATGGTTAATACGTACAATAATAGATAGAATGAACAATATTTGCTAGCACGACAAAATGACTATAATTAACAGTAAGTTAGGATATACTTTAAAATAACTAAAAGAATGGAACTGGAATGTTCCTAACACAAAAAAATGATAAATGCTTAAGGTGATAGATATCCCAATTATCCTGATTTATCACATTGTATGCCAGTATCAAAACATCACATGTACATTATAAATATATAACTATTATGTACTCATAATTATTAAAAACAAAAATTGGGGGAAAAAAGACCCAAATACTGGAGACAAAATTATTTGCCAGAGAAATTTTAGGGAGAATTCTGAACAGAATCTACCCTAATAGTTTTCAAATCCAGTTCACAACAAAATCATCAAAATGAAACTGGGGGCTAACCTCATTAGGCCCCCCCCAACTTAACCTGCCTTACTTGCTTTTAGTAACTTGCTTCTAGTTGATCTTAAAACCTACATATTAATAGCTAAAAGTCATGTACAGCTAAGCAACTAAACTTCCACTAGCTTTTTTATAGATAACATCTCTGACATATAGGTCACCATAGTAATAGTTGCTTAAGTTGTTTTTCAGGGGTCAGCTTGTGTTCAGTTCAAACCAATAGAGACCACTGACCCTTCAACTGGGCCTGCATGAACATCCAGTGGGTGACCTTTTGACATCAAGCTCAAAAACTCTACCCTCAGATCATGCTAATGCCACCATGTTCTGAACATACATCCTATGAATTTTAGGAACAGCAATGGAAGACATTAGGAAGATGATGAAAAGGAGCAAGAGATGAGAGCATTGTTTTCCTAGTGAAATGAATGCAAACTATCCAAAGAAGAGCAGACTGTCCCAGTCATCCAAATTCAATAGAGCGTTTTAGAAGGATAAAAATTGGTTCTTATTTTTGTTATTTGCTTTTAAATATTAAATAAAGTTGGTAGTTCTGTTTTTGTGTATCAAAAAAAAAAAGCCATGCTTTTTTTTTTTTTGAAGCCATGCTTCCTAGAGCATGGTTCTATGAAGAGCCTTGAAGTCTGACTACATTTGTGTAGATCACCAATGACCTCATTTTTCCTCACCCTCAATCACCTTTACCTACACCTTAGACCAGCCTGTTTCTTTATCTCATAAATATCCCTAAACCCCGTCTTCAAGGAGGCAGATTTGAGTTCTGTTCTCCCTTCTCTGGCTAGCTTATAAATAGACTCTTTCTCTACTACAAAACTCATCATTTCAGTAATTGGCATACTGTGCTACAGGCAGAACAAGCCTGGTTTGGTATCACAAAGAGCTTTTTTAGACAAAAAACAAAAAACAAAAAAAACCCCAGCAGGACAGGCATGGTGGCTCCAAGCCTGTAATCCCAGCAATTCCGAAGGCCAAGGCAAGAGGATTGCTTGAGGCCAGGAGTTCAAGACCAGCCTGGGCAACATAGTGAGACCCTGTCTCCACAGAAAATAAAAAACTTAGCTGGACATGGTGGCACAAGCCTGTAGTCCCAGCTACTGGGGAGGCTGAAGCAGGAGGATCACTTTAGCCAGAGTTTGAGATAGCAGTGGGCTATGATGATGCCACTGCACTCTAGCTCAGGCAACAGAGCAAGACCCTCTGTCTCAAAAAAAAAAAAAAACCAAAAACAAAACAAAAAACCTGCCCTAACTGTAATAAAGAGATTAGGGCCATAATGCCTAATGTGATAAAGTTCCCTAGGTAAATCCTTCTAATATGCATCCTGGGTAGCAAACCACTGTTCTATAAGGATTTTCTTCATACTCCTACATTTTATAAATCAAGACTAAATTTTGAGGGGAAGAATATGCCTTCCTAGACTGGGTAGGTAGTCAGAACAACCTAATTAAAATGTCAACCATATAAACATTCATGGTACAATTCCATATACAGTTTCCACTGTAAGAAACATCACCCCACATTACCAGGTAGAAACATATATATGAAGAAATATTTCTCTAATTCCTAGTATTTAAAGTACTATAGAAAGGTTTACACATTAGACAGATTATTGTGATTTAATTTGTAGAACATAAAAGAAAATTTGAGGTATTTCACTAGGACCATCATGGTAATTTTCAAATACTACTGATATTCCTTCATGATAAAAAAAAAATTAACACCTTGTTTTATATAAGTTTAATCAACTAAAAAAGAAGCCATAACTGAAATATAACTATTTAATTTCAATTTAAACATTTAAAAGTATTTCAATGAAGAATAATCTTACTGTTCTAGAATCCGAGAATGGATTATATTCATCAAGTCCTGGTGGAACATTTCTTGTCACCTGTGTAACTGATGGATCCTGAAATAAAATTCAAAGGAGAAAAAATATTATTTATCCTTTAAGACATAATTTTGATATTTACATAGCATTTGCTTTATCTGTACTTTTGATCACCCAGCAAAGCTAACAGAGGAAAATAAAGATAATTATCAGATTTGCTAAGTCCCATTTTCAACAAAGGTGAAATTTAAACGCACAACCCTCATATCCTCAAAGAAAAACAAAAACTGGGTTAGGTGCAAATCAGCTGCGAGCTATTACATAAAGATCAAAAGTAGACCACCTCTTAATAGCTGTATGGAACGACTGCACAAGAGCATCCTAAATCTTGGGTAAACCCACCATCCTTTCCTTTGGACTCCACAAAGAGTTCATATTCCCCTTTTTTATAACATCTTCAATAAATTTTCCCTACTTAGATTTTGTACTACATTACAAATCAATGTCATATACAGCCAACATCTACAGCAATTAAGATTAAATACCTCTTACCTGTTTTATTCTGCTCCAATACCTGTATTTAACTGTAGTTTATTTTTCCACACGGTCCTAGACTGCCTCCCCTTCTCCATGTATAATATATGACCACACTCTCCCAGCTTTTCAAATCATCTAATATTAGGCTTTCATAAAAATAATTAAACCCACAAATCCTAGAATATGAACATCAAATGAACACCTCCACAAAATCAACTATACAATTCACGTGAAAAGCATTTTTCAAACTGTGATACAGCCTAATTGACCTAATTTCTATCTCAAACTTTAGCGTGCATCAGAATCAAAACAGAGATTGCTGCACCCAACCCCCAGAGTTTCTCATTCAGTAGGTCTGAGCTGGGGCCTGAAGATCTGTAATTCTAACAAGTTCCCAGGTGATAACTGCTTCTGCTAGTCGGGGGCCCACTGCTCTCTAGTCTAGTACCTTCTCCAAATCCACCTTCCTCAACCCAGTCATCAAAGTTACCTTTCAAAAGTACAAAACTAATCTTCTTGTCATTCCCCTCCTCCAACCTCTTTCCTCTGTCCCTCATCCATTTCAGATGTTTAGAGGCTGTCCACAAACTATAAAACAAAACACAAATTCTTCAAAATGAGATACAAGTCTTCTGACCATCTAGCCTGGCCCTTCCTATCTTTCCAGCCTCATCAACTCATACAACAGATCCTTAACCAAATAGTGAAAACTATGACCAAAACAAGATAAAGGCTTTAAGGCTCAAGAATAAAATGAGAATGAGGGAATAAAACCACTCTACTTACTCCTCAGAGCTCCCCTCCCAAGTTTACATAAAAGTGTGAGGAGCAGGAAGATCATCAAGAGGGGAGGCGTGCCTCAGGGAGAAAATTGAGAAAATAGAAACATGAATGTTTTAATCAAATTGTTCAACTTGGCATTGCTGAAGTTAACCTAATTTAGAAGCGGGTTTAGAGCCACAAGCAGAGACCTTCTTCAAATCCAGATGGTCCAGCTGCAGTCTCAATGCCCACCTTCACCACTACCCACAAAATCAGTAACCAGTGAGTTCTCAGACACCATACTCTTCCCTTGCATTGCTTCCCCTAGCTGGAGCACTCTTCCTAGCAGGGTCGGCCTGGCAATCTCCTCCTCTTCCTGAGAGACTCAGTCAAAATATGACTTTACATGCTAAGAAATGGTCTTCCTGATACCTTTCCCCTACCCAAGTCACTCTACTCCAGACTCAGTGCTCCACAGCAATGGGTATTTACCTACACTAGCATTTATTTCACTGAATCTTCATGCAAGTCTTTTTCCCCAAATTATTTGTGAGCTCTCTGAATCAAGAAACAGGTCTCTTTTTTTCTAAATCATACATCCTGGTGATATTCTGTTTCTTCAATGAGTATTACCACCCCTACGGAGAAATGCACAAAAAGTAATTCTTCAAAATAGTAACTGCAGTAATAACCAAGAAATATTTCCTGAAAAAATGAGCACAAATATAAAGATAGTTCAAAAAGTGTAAATGGGCCGGGCACAATGGCTCATGCCTGTAACCTTAGCACTCTGGGAGGCCAGGGCAGGAGAATCACTTTAGCTCAGGTGTTGGAGACCAGCCTGAGCAAGACTGAGATCCCGTCTCTACAAAAAAATAGAAAAATCAGCCGAGTGTGGGAAGGCACACTTGTAGTCCCAGCTACTCGGGAGGCTGAGGTAAGACGATGGCTTGAATCCAGGAGTTGGAGGTTGCAGTGAGCTACAATGACGCCACTGCACTCCATCCAGGACAACAGAGTGAGACTATGTCTCAAAAAAAAAAAAAAAAAAAAAGTGTAAATGAAAAGATGTTTAATCTCATTCATAAGAGAAATACTAATTAAAATACACTGATGCAATCATTTCTCATCTATCAGATTAGCAAAAAATCCAAAATCTGACATACCCTGTTGACAAAGCTATAAGGCAGGGATTCTCAAACATTGCTAACGGGAATTAAAACTGTTACAACCTTTATGGAGGGGAAGTTGGCAATAGCTGGCGAAATTCTATCTGCATTTTTCCTTTGACCCACAGACTGACTTGTAGGAATCTATTCCAAAGATATACTGGGAAAATATTATTTGTAATAGCCTATAAGCAACCTAAATGTCTATCAACAGAAGACGGCTGAATAAACTATGGTAACCTACATGACAAAGTACTATGCAGCTGAGTATTACACAGTTACAAAACAGTATAAGGAGATACATACACTGCTATGGGGTAAGTAAAAAAAGGTATAAGGATAGTATAAATGTTAAATTTTTATGCAAGAGGGAAGATAAACATGAATGTGTATGTATTTACATTTTTTTAAAAAGGAAGAATAAACCAAAAACTAATAAAAATGATTACCTATAAGGGAAGGAAGGGAACACTAAAGAAAAAGAGGACTGGCTTGGAAGCTAGACTTCTCTAATGTATCTTGTTTGATAGCCTTTATTTTGGAACGATGAAAATGTTTTCATAATTACATACCAAAATAATTCAAAAGGAAAAAAAGAGGCAGATAGAATGTAGGGTCAGAAAGATGTATCCTGCTTAGCCAACCTTCATGCCATCAATGTCATTCTCTCAATGCCACAAAGTACAAGTCCCAACTCTCATTTTATAAGTACATATACCCAGTTATTTCAAGTGTCCTAAAATTCACCTCAAATTCCTAAAAAAATAAAAAAGTGTAACTTAGTACCAACATTTTTCCAATTTTCTACTTTGAATTACACTACCTAAAATGTGCTTGTTTCCTTCTAGATTCTAGAAAAGTTTATCCGGGCTAGAAGTTCACTAGCAATTTGACAAAATCATTATCTCAAATGAAGTGAGTTCACTTGCAGCCCGTTTGGAATCTCTACTAATGTAGTATTAGATGCAAAGCAGCAGACTACGTACACAATATGCCAAGAATGAGACCAGATTTGGGAAGGTGAAAAACTACTATCCCTGAATTATTACATAATTAATGTTTCAAATTAGTTTTGGTAACTGTAAATTGTGTTGAGGAAGTCATAGCCTCTAAACTGGGAGAGGTAACAAAGCTCAAGAAGATTTAAATAATAAAACCTAATCTCTCATGCCTCCTCAGTCTCCAGCATTTACTTATATTTCCAATCCTTGCTATGATCTTTCCTGGTAGACTGTATAGTTCCATTTTTCAGAGAAAGAAGCAGTGGCCTTAAACAAGGTCAGGAAAATTCTTCAAGGTCAATTAGTATAAGTCTGAGACAAAATATGAAACCAGGACTTTCCAATGCTTATATACATACTTTCTACCAGATATACTAAAAATAGAGGTCACCACAATAACAACTTTAAGAAGACATTGGTTGAGCTATTAATAATTCCAAAACTTTGGCAGGAAAATGTCATGCCTCCTCTTCAACATAATCAAAATGAAACTGTTTCAACTGATAACTTCATTTCTGTATGGCAGTGGTTTTCAAACTTCAGCACACATTGCAACCACCTCGAGGGCTTGCTGAACTCCAGATTGCTGAGCTTCACTCTGAATGTGCCTTGTTTCTGATTCAGTAGTTCTGGGATGGTACCTAAGAATTTATGTTTCTAAGAAGGAAAAGGTCTTAGATAGTCTTATTTTATTGACTTAGAGGAGAGTACTAGGCTTCTGTATTTTATTCACTTTCAAGTGGCAAGTAAAGACATTCTTCAGAGTTTAATTTAAATATCATGTGGATCTGACTAGGCATAGACATTAAAGTTACATCTTTACTTCATTAGTTAAGCCAAAGCTATTCTGCCAACTCTTTAGTAACACCACTTAACTTCATAGTCGTATTTCATTAAAAACCAAGATTTGAAAAAACTTTTGTTTTCATAATATGAGAGTAAGTAAAAATTTTACATCTAGCATAATTAGTTTTTTTGTATCTTTAATCTTAGTTTCTTCACAGAACCCTTCAAGTAGCGCATCTTCGTTATATTTCAAATGATCTCCTACACCGTGAATTCAATTGGACATTTCTCAATCACTGCCACATATGACCTGGAAGATACAACCTGGCAGAGTACTTTCACCTGCAGCTAAAATTAGGAGATTGATTCAATTAACAACTCATGTGACTAATCAAGCACCATCTCTTATTTTGCTCTGTATCTTATCATTTTTGAGCTAAATAGTAGTCCAACAACATAAAAACCCATAAGGATAATCATGTACAACCATGTATTATGTATCCACTTACTATAATATCTGCTAACACAAAATAGGTTTGGGTTTAAAGATTAATGTGCAAAATCCTGTATGTCGTGGGTATTTGTTCTGTTGTAGAAAGATCACTAGTTTAGGAATCAGAAAGTTCCTGGCAGTGAGTTCCTGGCAGTGACCAGCTCTGGAACCTTAGGCAAGTCACCTAAACTCTCTTGGTCTCAATATTCTCATTTTTAAAATAGAGGAAATTTGATAGATGATCACCCTAGTCAACTGCAGTTCAGAAATGTTATGCTACAGATAGTCTTGTTGGAAAACTAACTGCCTGTATTCAAACTCCAGTTCTAGTACTAACAGACAACCATGTTTAGAATTGGACATGAGGAAGCTTGACAGGCCCCAGCAGCAGTGATTCCAAATTGGATAATGACTAACCAATCCATTAGATTCTATTTTTGAGGAGACAATATGAGACATAAAAATTGGTAATTAATAGCAGAAGCTGACACCAGTCATGGTAGAAAGTGACAAACAGAAGCTAAGTTATAGGCAGTTGACCAGAAAAGGGAGCAGAGAGCAGCAGGTACGGCATCTGAAGAGGATAGCAATTACTACAGGTGTCAATGAGTCACCAAAGCAAATCTAGGACCAATAAACAGTTACTGCTATTTTAATTGGCAAGGAATGACTGCATTAAATGTTTTCACAATGTCCTATAGATCATCAGAAGGGCCTCTGCCTGAAGGAAAAAGGAGGAAGTATGAGAGGAGAAGAAGGAATGGAGGGTGGCAGAGATCAGGTCCCCAATATTCACTTGATTTAGTGAAGCTCAACTTTTATTTGTTTTATAAGTACAGATTTCATTTGAAAATGGCTTCCACTCCTTAGGGGAGAGGTGGGGAAGTGGAGGAGGAGGTATGGATTGAGGAAATACCTTGTTTGCTTCCAGAGACTGTTTCATTACAATTGCAGATTGTGTTGGGCTTCCTTCCCTCCCCCAAAACCCTTACAATAAATATCCATCACCCGAAGTAACCTCAGCATGTCTCCATGCCTTAAAATCAAAACAGATGGAACCAATATTCTTTGCCATTTTTGTATTTCATTTAACAATTTACTCCCCTGAGTATATTTAAATAAAATCTGTGATAGATTTTAATAAGTATGAACATTTACTGGTCCCTAGTATACTCATCCCTAACATACTTATTGATCCATAACTGCTATTAATCACTGCTTAATTTAACTCTTTACCTTCTTTTTCTTCCCTTTCCAATTTAAAAAAAGAGAAACATAACTTGTCTTTAATTTACCCTTTTTCTTAGTGTTAGATATTCCCTGCAGTTCAAAAGTTTACACCAAGAAAATTTATCCAAAAATAACAACAAAAAACAAATACTTTTCGTATCTAAGCTTCATGTCTTCCCACCTTTTCTCAGGATTACACTATCAATTATCCTTTTCCCTCATATGTTCAAGTTCTTCCTCTCAGCAGGATACTTCACATTTCAAGTCTTGATCATCTTTAAGATGCACACAAGCAAAAAGAACGAAAAACATTGCTTCAACCATATTTCACACTCAAGCTACTATCGGTCCCCAGTCTCACCCTCTTTTGGTCCACTTCTCCATCTCTCCTCCTCTATCCCAGTTCAAGCTGCCAGTATTTCTCCAGCGTAAACTGCAATGGCCTCCTTACTGTACTTCCTCCCCACCTTCTGACCTCTTTGAAATCTATTCTTCATAATGAGTCAGAATGAGCTTTCAAAATACAAAACTGCTCATGTCATACTTACAGATTTAATATGAAGTGGACATATTTTAGGACTTTGAAAATGTTTATATATTTGGGAATGGATAATAATAACTGGTGAAATTACGTATGAAATAGAGATTGCAAAAATGGGTAAATTCTCACCATCCACGTAAGTCACTGCTAAGGAATAAAGGCAAACATTAGATTGGCAATTACTATTGATATTCTTTTATCACATGCCCTGCAGTGTGCAAAAACCATCTACTGTTGTAGTAATACATTTTATTCATCTAAACCTGTGCTGTACAGTATGATGGCCACTAGCCACAAGTAGCTCTTGAAATGTAATTAATCCAATTGAGACGTGCTTAAAGTATAAAACATACCAGATATTGAATTTAGCACAAAAGAATGTAAAATGTGTCAATAGTTTTTATATTATGTGTTGGAATAAGACTTTGCATATATGGAGTAAAATAAAATATATCAAAATTAATTGTACCTAGTTTTTTTTGATGCGCGTACAAAAAAATTTTAAATTACACAGATGGTACAAATTATATTTCTACTTAGCTGTACTGATCTAGGCATTACAACTAGGCATTCAAGACTGGCTTATAATTTTACTTTCATCCATTTGTACAAATTCATTTGTTAGCAAAAAGGAAAACAACAAACTCAGACTTAAATTTCCTCTAAGTTTTTCAAAATTACAAAGGATGACAAGAGATCTGGATCAGGAGCTTCCGAGCCCAGTATTTTTTTTTTTTTTTTTTAGACAGAGTCTCACTGTGTTGCCCCTGGCTAGAGTGCCGTGGCGTCATCCTAGCTCACAGCAACCTCAAACTCCTGGGTTCAAGCGATCCTTCTGCCTCAGCCTCCCGAGTAGCTGGGACTGCAGGCATGCACCACCATGCCCGGCTAATTTTTTCTACATATTTTTAGTTGTCCGATTAATTTCTTTCTATTTTTAGTAGAGACGGGGTCTCGCTCTTGCTCAGGCTGGTTTCGAACTCCTGAGCTCAAACAATCCGCCCGCCTCGGCCTCCCAGAGAGCTAGGATTACAGGCGTGAGCCACCGCGCCCGGCCCAGCCCAGTATTTTTATATAACATAGTAGCAGACTTTCACCACCACTTTCTTCACATTTTCACATGAAATATTAGAAAGCAATATTTTAAATGTATCAAAATCAACATTTAGTTAGACATGGTGGCTTGCACCTGTAATCCTAGCTACTTGGGAGTCTGAGAGGGGAGGATGGCTTGAGCCCAGGAGTTTGAGACCAACCTGGGCAACACAGAAAGACCCTGTCTCTACAAAAAAAAAAAAAAAAAGAAAAAAAAAATTTAGCCAGACACGGTGGTACACACCTATAGTCCCAGCTACTCAGGAGGCTAAAAGGGAGGATCCCTCAAGCCCAGCAGATGAGGCTGCAGTGAGCTACGATTATATGAAATACCACCGTACTCCAGCCTGGGGGACAGAGTGACACTCTATCTCTAAAAAAGTATTTTTTAAAATCATATAGACATGTAGAAGAAAAATGCATATTTAAAATTCTATCAAGGAAGCCTATGGAAAACTGAAAAAGTTCACAGCAAATTAGATTCAAAGAGAGAAAGAATTCATCTAGGTTAGCATACCAGACTCTTTATCTCATGTAATCCTCAGAAGAGCTCTATGATTTATGTTCTATATCCCTTCTTTCACTGTTGAGAAAACTGGCTCCGAGATATTTAAGTAATTTGCCCAAAGTCACACAGCTAGTAAGTGATATGGTCAGGATTCAAATCCAAATCTAAATCCAAAGACCAAGTTGTTGGAGGAAAATGTAATAAAGAAAACAAATTTAGGTTTAAAATTGTATTTCCTCAAAAGAAAAAGGATGAATTAAACATTGTGTTACTCCACAAAACTTAATTAAAATATTCTTCAGTAGCTCTGTTTAGTCCAATCAATATCATACACTAGACTAGGTGATTTGATTAAACAAGAAAGGCCCCAAGCTGAGGCCCTGCCCTCAGTTAAACTTTTTCTCTACTCTGTAATTTTCAGAGTTACTACAATCATATGAATTTAGTAAATACTGAAAATTTCACTTACCTGGAACAGTACTACAGTTTCTAAATGCCCCATTTAAAAAACAAAAAAATGAACTAGGAGAAGCTATTAAAAATCTCTCAGCAAGATGCTAAGACCACAATGTACTTAGCAAACCTTTTATAAATTATAAGAAGTATTTAATAATCACTAGGAATTATTCAGTAAATCATAATTTCGAGAAATTCATGCTCATGGCACGAGTCATAACAGCCTTACTCAAACCTAAGAGACTCACAAACTAATTTTTTTATAGACCCAAATCAGTCTGCAGTAAATTAGAAACATAACTAAAGCAACGATACCCAAGCAGATCTACTGCACAAGTAGGCATCTGAAAGACAGTGTAACTTGAAAGTAAAACAAACCACCTTAAGTTGCACTATTTGTCCACATTAACGTTAGCATTATGTGCCCCCTCAAAAAAACAGTAAGTCCATTACTTACAATACTCTATAAGATTGTAGAGGAAGAATTCTTTGGGAATGTTAAGGGAAAAAACCCAAACTCTGTAAAATAATTTAAAGAGGTTAATTCTGAGCCAAGAGTGTGTGACTGCAGCTTGGGGAAACATATCCTCAAAAGGTCTTGAGAAAATGCACCCAAAGGTAGCTGGGTTTCAGTTTGGTTTTATACATTCACAGAGACAGAAATTACACATAAAATTATAAATCAATACATTGAAGGTGTACATTGGTTTGTCCCAAACAGGTGGGACATCTCAAAGTAAGAGGCTTACAGGTTATGGATGGGTTTAAAAAATCTTTGATTTGTAATTGGTTAAAGGAATGAAGTTCTGTCTTAAGGCTTGGAATGTTTTACTTTAAGATAAAGATGTCTGTTAATCAGAAACAAACCACCGAACATTTATCAAAACTCCAGTGATTTGTTAAGTAAATTGATGGCTTGCAGGTGTGGTTTAAGCTTTGTCATGTACGGCCTTCATTCCGGTTAATAATTTAGTATCTTATTGTTACAAAGAGTAACTCCGAAAGGGAGGGGGCAAAATAAGGCCGGACTTCCCGTCTCCTCATGGACAGAAACTCAGCTTTAAGATTTTTCTGAGGTCCCCTCAGCCAAGAGGGGGTCCATCCAGTTGGGTTGGGGTTCAAGATTTTTAGTTCACAGAAACATCATTTGTGAATATAATTTGGTAAAAATTCTCTCCAGATAATTAACGATCTATGTAAGGAAACTAAACAATACAGAAAGCAAGAAATTCTAGTTTCTCTAGAATACATTATTTCTTAGTCTATAGTCAAAGAGAAATTGAGCAGCCTGGTCCTTTGTTTACTTTTATATTGCTAACAGCACTTTTAGTAGCTGCTGTGAGAAATAATTTCTCACATCATTATCCATATTATCCTATTAAGGCCATTCCATGGAATAGTTCTAGCCCAAGTTCTGTCATTCCTGAGTGAACTTAGCAAAATTAACCTCTGTTTCTAAATTTCCCTATCTATAAAATGAGGTGAGTGAACCACAACAACACATGTCTTCTGCCTCAGATTCTGTATTTAGGGGAAATGAGGCTAGATAGCTCAGGCCTCATCTTCTCAGGAAGTTTTGCTTCTGCAATATGAAAAACATGCTATTCCTGTTTCTTTAGCATCATCGCCATTTATCATTTATTATTACCATGTCTCCCAACGAAAGTGTGGATTCTTTGACATTAGGGACATTTCTTTATCTTTGTATCCCTAGTGATTATCATAGTGCCTGACTGGTTTTAGTAGCTCCATATATTAATATGTTTGCAAAATAAATAACCAACTTTTGTTCTATCACTGATGGTAACAATTTCTTGGAGACAACTGAGTTTGGTCCTCTTTAATCTCTAATGCAGTCACAGTAATTATAAAAAATTTTAAATAACTCTAAAGACCTATTAAACTGGCAAACTCTGCACTTTATGTATAATGGTTAATAGACTACGAATATGCTTTGTTCTTCAAATTATGCTATTAAATCCACTCAAAGTCACAATTAATCACCTAACCAAAACAATAGAAATTAGTCCACTGGCAAAAGAATTAGATAGCAAATGCTATCAGAAACCACCACAGTAAAGGGATCCTGCTACTCTGTATTTCACATTCTATTTTATAGCACCATATCTGAGCCGCACGAACTACATGAAAACATTTTAACTGAACAGTCAAAAAAAGATAATGTCTAAAGATAGAGCAGGGGCAAGAACCCAAATAAATTATTTCTTAAAGCAATCAGTAGGGCACAGAACTGAACATTTAGATAGTATGAAAATGTTTTACACTGATAGTAAATCCTTAAGATTTAACAAAATAAACTTTAAATAGATGACCAATACTTCTCACCATATACTACAAAAATTAACTCAAAATGAATCAAAGCCCTAAATGTACACGCTAACACTACAAAACTCTTAAAAGAAAACATAGGATTCAATCTTCATGACCTTGGGTTAGGCATGGTTTATTAGGTATGACAGCAAAAGCACAAGTAACAACAACAAAAAAGACTTTATCAAAATTAAAAATTTTCATGCTACAAACAATACCATCAAGAAAGTAAAAAGAAGCTGGGTGTGGTTTCTGGCCCCTATAATCCTGGGCTGCCTCCCAGCTGAGGTGGGAGGATTATTTGAGCCCAGAAGTTTGAGACCAGCTTAGACAACATAGCAAGATTCCAATCTACCCCAAAATAAAATCCTAAAATGTTTTTTAAAAAAGTAAAAAGACAATCCACAGAACTGGAGAAAATTTTTGCAAATCATGTATCTAACAAGTGACTTTTGCCCAGAATATATAAAGAATAACTCAATTATTAAAAAACAACATTTTAAAAATGGGCAAAGGGTCAGAATAGACATTTCTCCAATGCAGACAAATGGCCAATAAGCACATGAAAAGATGCTCAACATCATTAGCTATCAGGGAAATGCAAGTCAAAACCATAATGAGACACCATTCACACATATTAGGATGACTATTATCAAAAAGACTAGTGTTGGCAAAGACATGGAAAAAACTAGAATCCTCATACTCTGCTGAAGGTAATATACAAGAGTGCAACCATTTTGGAAAATAATTTGGCAGTTACCATGTGACCTAGCAATTCCACTCCCATATATGCAAGAGAATGAAGGCATACGTCCACACAAAAATTTGTTCACAAATATTCACAGCGGCAATATTCATAACAGCCAAAAAGTAGAAACACAAATCTATATCATCTAATGGACAAAAAAAATGCAGTATGTCCACACAATGCAATATTATGTGGCAATAAAAAGAAATGAAGTCCTGAAACATGCTATAACATGGATGAATTTGAATACATTATGCTAAGTGAAAGAAGCCAGTCATAGAACACCACATATTGTATAATTCCATTGATATGAAATGTTCAGAAAGTATACCAGCGGTCACCTAGGGCTGGAGAGGTTAGGAGAAAAATGTGGAGAGACTGATAAAGGGAAAGGAGTTTCTTTTTGGAAAGATGAAAATGTTCTTAAATTTATAGTACCAATGACTGCACTACTGTGAATAATATTAAAAACCACTGAACTGTACCCTTTAGATGGGTGAATTATGTGGCATATGAATATCTCATATTGTTGTTAAAAATGAAAGGATAATCAGATATAATATTTCTTAGAAGAAATGTTGCCAGCCAGCTATAAGTTCATGCCTTCAAAAGCTAAATACAGGCCGGGCGCGGTGGCTCACGCCTGTAATCCTAGCTCTCTGGGAGGCCGAGGCCGGCAGATTATTTGAGCTCTGGAGTTTGAGACCAGCCTGAGCAAGAGCGAGACCCCATCTCTACTAAAAATAGAAAGAAATTAATCAGACAACTAAAAATATATAGAAAAAATTAGCCGGGCATGGTGGCGCATGCCTGTAGTCCCAGCTACTCAGGAGGCTGAGGCAGGAGGATCGCTTGAGCCCAGGAGTCTGAGGTTGCTGTGAGCTAGGATGACGCCACGGCACTCTAGCCCGGGCAACACAGTGAGACTCTGTCTCAAAAAAAAAAGCTAAATACAAGATCACGCAGTACCTTCATTAAATAAATAGAAATGCTCATTGGGAAAGAAGTAAGGAGAAACAGGATTGGAGGATTAGACATCAGGAACAACACTGACACTGCAGTTTGAATATTTACAAATGAGAGGCTTTACTTTCACATCCTATTATACTAAATCACCAAAATATCTTTTAAAATATGAGAAATTGAGTAACTAATAGGGCTAGGTGCCCCAATATTAATGAACTGAAGTCTACAGACATGAAAAAGGTTGGTCACATAAAATTGAAAAATATTTAGTCATGTGTCTGCTCAACTGACCCACAAGCTAAATCGCCTTTGACCATTAAAGAACAAGCCATTAAATTAATATCCTAGGAGCTGGAGAACAGAGCCCCCTCACACAAATAACCCTAATTTTAGTAAACTGTTGAGACTTTCGTGCAAAGTTTGTTTCATCATTCATAGTGGTTCTCCATCAAGATTAATGGGTTTTCTATCATTGTCCTTTAATACATTAAATAGTGAAATACCAGAACAATTACCACTAAATGTGGCAAAAAGAAGTGAACAAATTTTAAAAGATCTTAATAGTTTGTTCATATTATAGGCAGACAACTTTTTTTTTTTTTTTTTTTGGAGACAGAGTCTCGCTCTGTTGCCCGGGCTGGAGTGCTGCGGTGTTAGCCTAGCTCACAGCAACCTCAGACTCCTGGGCTTAAGCAATTCTCCTGCCTCAGCCTCCCAAGCAGCTGGGACTACCGGCATGCGCCACCATGCCCGGCTAATTTTTTCTATATATTTTTAGTTGTGCAGCTAATTTCTTTCTACTTTTAGTAGAGATGGGGTCTCGCTTTTGTTCAGGCTGGTCTCGAACCCCTGACCTCGAGCGATCCCCCCGCCTCGGCCTCCCATAGTACTAGAATTACAGGCGTGAGCCACGGCACCCGGCCAATAGGCATACAATTTTTAAGTATAGTTTTTCTACCTGAGAATAAGTGTGTAGTTCACAGAACATTTTCTTATAAACTAATTTTAAATGTGGTTAAGATCCCCAGGCCAGCATTCAGAATCATAGTATGTACCGCCAAACCCAAATATTCTCTACATATTACAATGTATCCATGGGGGAGGAAAGGTTCTTTGTGAGACCAGGGATTCATCCCCTGCTAGCCTCCCATGACTTCGAAAACTAATTATAACTTTAAAAACTATTAGCTCAGTTCAGGGGTGGTGGCTGATGCCTGTAACCCCAGCATGTTGGGAGGCTGAGGCAGGAGGATTGCTTGAGGACAGGAGTT
This sequence comes from Propithecus coquereli, assembly GCF_000956105.1. Lineage (NCBI taxonomy): Eukaryota > Metazoa > Chordata > Mammalia > Primates > Indriidae > Propithecus > Propithecus coquereli. The sequence continues at coordinate 4,530,428 of NW_012155284.1, forward strand.
CCAGGCCAGCCTGGGCAACACAGCGAGACTCCTGTCTCTACAAAAAAATAAAAAACTCAGCCAGGCATGGTGGCACACTCCTGGAGTCCTAGCTACTGGGGAGGCTGAAGCAGGAGGATCACTTGAGCCCAGGAATTTGAGGCTGCAGTGAGCTATGATCATGCCACTTCAGTGCAGCCTCAGCAAGAGAGCGAGACCCTGTCTCTTAAAAAAAAAAATTAGCACAAATATTAGGTTACTAAGTATGGAATGTCCAATTTCCTTAAGTACTAAGTCTGACAGTTGGTATCTTTGACATTTCACTTTTACACTTGTGTGTGTGTGTCTGTGTGTGTGTGTGTGTGTGTGTGTGTGTGAAGGTACATCCTCATTCTTTGAAACACATGTTTTGGTTTGTGATTATCTTTCAAAATTTTTTTTTTTAGAGCAATTTTTGTGAAACCCTGGATAAGTCAAAAATTCGTGTTCTTTTCAAATACAAGTTCCGTCATGGAACCAGTGCAGCATAAACAGCTCGAAATAATCAACGAAGTGTTTGGGAAGGATGTGGCTAATAAACTAACGAACGCACAGTATGTCGATGGTTTGAGAAGTTCTGTTATGGTGATTTTAATCTTGAACATGAGCCATGGGAGTGACCTGAGACCAAGGTGGATAATGATGAGCTGAAAGCTGTAGTGGAAGCGAATCCATCTCAACCTACTGGTGAATTAGCAGCAAGGTTTGACATTACTATTCCAATAATATTGGACCGTTTGAAACAAATGAGCAAGGTAAAGAACCTGGGTAGATGGGTTACCCATGAATTAAACAAGCATCAGAAGAGAAATAGTCTTGAAGCCCTTTTTTGCTGTCACGACATAAAGGCAACCCATTTCTACACCGTATTGTTGTGTGTGATAAAAATGGATTCTTTTTGACAATCACAAGTGTTTGCCACAATGGTCGGATAAAGATGAGGTGCCAAAACACAGTCTAAAACCAAATGTTCATCCAAAAAAAGCTAATGTTATCTCTCTGGTGGTCCAGAGCTGCTATTATCCACTACAGTTTCATGAAACCTGGTCAGCTGACTGATTTCAGTGGGTGTCTACCACAATGAATTGGACAAAATGATGAGGATGCTTACGATTAAGCAGCCGAGACTGGTCAACAGAGACAGGCTAATCCTCCTGCAAGACCACATGTCACAAAAAACAATGCTGCTCAAATTACAGAAGTTGAACTTGGAAACTCTGTCATCTGCCATATTCACCAGACCTTGCACCAACTGGCTACCACTTCTTCTAGGCTTTGGATCACATTTGCAAGGAAAAATATTCAAGTATCAACAAGCTGTGGAAACCGCCTTTCACAATTTCATTGCCACTCTCCAGGCTTCTTTGCTGCTGGCATAAGCAAGCTACCATTAAGATGGCAAACTGTGTTGACAGTTTAGGCACATACTTTGATTAATTGTACTGCTTCTTGTTTGAGATATAATAAACTAAATTTTTGATTCGAAATCGGACATTTTGTATTTAATTACCTAATACAATAAAAAGAACACGAGATGTCCTTGTCAAAAATCTCCAACATTAAACAACCAAGTGCACAACTCTAACCTTTAAATGAAACCTACATCGCAAGGTGATTTATCTGTTATCCTCAGTTTAAGTCACGACATATAATAGCATCTAAAACCCCTAAGCTTTGTAAAGCAACCAGTAATTTGCACGTTTTGTTTTTGTTACTATTTCTGTTAATACCAAAAAGTTTTAAAGTTAAACACAAATTAGAGTCTGCCGTAGAAAATATAGGCAATTTAAGGATGAAATAAAAAATAATCACAAGTTACAACCAAAGATAATCTTGCATTATTTATTTTCTTTATCTGTTATTTTAAGAGATTCCCATTTTTGTCCTGATTCAAAAGGACGACTAAAATTACAAGAAATGTAAAAAAAAGAAAAGAAAAGAAAAAACAAAATAAATGCTGAAAGCAGAAAAATTAAGTAATTTGCCTAAGATCACCTAACTAGGAGATAGAGAAGCCAACCTAGGCAGCCTAGTTCCACCTTCTTACTATTCCCCTCACCTACTGGAAAAGAAACCTCTATAAATTTCATTTACTCCTTCTTCTAGTTCCCCTATCACCAGGCTAAGAACATAGAAATGTCTGCCTGCAGTATGTATAATTTATAGAACTTTTTCTTATGAACTCAATTCTAAACAGAGGTTAAGTTCCCCTGAGATTCAACTATAAAGATTTCCATTAAAAATTTTTAAAATAGAAAAAGTGTGTATCACTTCTTTTAAGGTTAGGGAATACATTAATTTGCATTTTTACAATATGCTACTTACCTGTAAGAAATTCGCTAAAATTTATGGCTATTTAAGACGCCAATAGACATGCTACACCATATATAAAACCACAAGCCTGACTAAATCAACCTAAACAAGCACCCACAGCTCTAGGAAAATTGCCAAATAGTGATAAACTTATACCTAGTATACCAGCCCCTGGCCATGACTGGCCAATTCTCCCGATGCTCTTTTCCTATTACCTACCACTTTGATTTGACATTACTTAACTTATATTCCAAACTACCATATGAAAATTTTAACCACTAGTAGAGGATTCCCACAGGTTAAATGGCTGCCACTTGCATGTATACAACATGATCACTGCTTATTTCTCTTGGAGAAAGTGGGAATGTCCAGTATTTGCTATGCATGTAATGTTTCTACGATAGGGATTGTTTTCACTACGATAGGGATTGTTTGTTTGACAAGCAAAAATCTTTAAGAGCTACCTACACTAAATCACTTGCATTCAAATATCTGATTTGTGTTTTCTATTATCAGTAAAGTTAAAATCATCAGTGTCCAACTATCACAAATCCCTTCTTCCTAGTTTTGATCTCACCTATACTCAAAATGCACAACACTTTATAAAATACACACCTATCCCTTGCTTTATGAGTTTAAGAGGTTCCAGTATTTTTGCTTATATGCAAGAACATATTCTGCAATTCAACTGTATTCTGTAAAATAAACAAAAATATTTCTTTTAAGTTTTTTTTAAAAAAAGGAAAAGTATTAAGTTGGTATATTGATAATGTGTTCATAATTACATTCTAAAACCAAGTGTAAAACCTATTACACTGTTATTATTGTTTTATTAAGCATTCAAGTATGCAAGGACTTAGTAGTTGCGACACTAGCTCTGGCAATTTTAGAAGCTGAACAAGTTAATATATACTCTGGGAACACTCACCAGGTATTTGGAATATATTTTTGCATGAAATATGAGGGTTTTCTAGATAAAATTCTTCATATCCTTTGCAAGAACATAGTTAAAGAAAGAATATGGAGATTTTCAACAAGCATACCAACATCATTCAATGGGGAAAGAACAGTCTTTTCAGCAAATGGTGCTGGAACTATATATCCACATGCGAAAAGAATGAAGTTGAACTTTACCTCACAGCATATATAAAAAATAACTCAAAATTAATCATAAACCTAAACGTAAGAGCTAAAACTATAAAACTCTTAAAACATAGGGATAAATCTTTATTGCCTTGGATTTAGCAAAAGATTATTAGATAAGACGAAAACAAAAAAGATAATTTGGACTTGATCAAAATTAAAAGCTTTTGTGCTTCCAAGGACATTAACAAGAACATAAAAAGCCCACAGAATGAGAGAAAATGTTCGCAAATCACATATCCGATAAAAGACTTGTATCTACTATATATAAAAATCTACAACTCAATAATAAAAAAGACAAACCAATCTAAAAATATACAAAGGATCTCAATAAACATTTCTCCAAAGAAGATATGCAAATGGTCAATACGTACATAAAATGATTTTCAACATCATTAGTTATCAGGGGAATACAAATCAAAACAATGAGATACCATCCACTAGGATGGCTTGAATAAAAAACAGGTAACAACAAGTATTGGCAAGGATGTGGAGAAATCTGCATAGTCATATACTGCTAGTAGAAATATAAAATGGTGCAGTCACTATGGAAAAAGGTCGGAAGTTCTTCAAATGATTAAACATAAAGTTACCATATGATTCAGCAATTCTACTCTAGATATATACTCAAGGGAATTTTTTAAATTGTTCAAACAATAACTTGTATATGAATATTTATAGCAGCATTATTCACAAAAGCCAAAAGGTAGAAGCAACCTAAGCATCCAGCAACTGATGAAGTAACAAACATTACTTATTCTTAAAAGTACTCAAAACCAAACACCAAGGACAAGGGAATTACTGGATTGCTCCCTGGGTACAGATCTAAAGGGTTTCTTGTGGCAGTTCTTGCACAGGAAAGAACAGGGGTACCAACACTGTTCTATACATGTGAAATCAGAAACTGTAAGACAGTACAGACTGCCTCAGTAGGCATAAATGAAACAGAATGAAAGTGGTAAGGAGACTTGTTACAAGGTCAAATCCAACCAAACTCCCTGTTACCTTTTATATACCACACCTATTGAAAGTTGGGAAATTCTCCCTTGTGATTTAAACACATCTTATAATGTTTGGATTTACATTATTCCACTATACCACCAAAAACTGTAGATCTAAATACAGGTTTAATTCTACCACCATTTTGGCAAGAAAATGTCACTTCGCATTTATTGTTTGGCACTTTTGGTTGAAAGAAAGACTCAACTCAGTTCACCTCAAATGCTGGGGATGGGAGAGTATCTTAAAGACACATACAGAAAAAAGGATGCAAGGTTTCATAGAGACAGGAATTCCGCAACATCTACTTCTATTTCAAGAACTGCTCTAATGAGGGACTGGAATTATTATTATTATTTTTTTTAAGACAGAGTCTCACTCTGTTGCCTGGGCTAGAGTGCTGTGGCATCAGCCTAGCTCACAGCAACCTCAAACTCCTCGGCTCAAGCGATCCTTCTGCCTCAGCCTCCCGAGTAGCTGGGACTACAGGCATGCACCACCATGCCCGGCTACTTTTTTCTATATATTTTTAGTTGTCCAGATCATTTCTTTCTCTATATTTAGTAGACGGGGTCTCACTCTTGCTCAGGCTGGTCTCAAACTCCTGAGTTCAAATGATCCACCTGCCTCAGCCTCCCAGAGTGCTAGGATTACAGGCATGAGCCACCATGCCCGGCCTAGGAACTGGAATTATTGAAAATGGCCCTCAAAAGCCCTAGCGAGATGACTCCTACTCTACTGCTTCCTGTAGGCCAGGTACACTCTGCAAGATCAGTCAACTGAAGCCAGGGTGGACAAGGGTCACAAGAAAGAGAACATCATCACCTATGTGTCAAAAGCAGCTGAAGCTTAGAGCCGAGGCTAGAGGCAACAGGCCTCTAGCACACAAAGCTTCCTCTCTAGCTGATGGTAAGACTCAAGTCCAATATCTAATAGAATATGAGAGAAAATACAAAGATACCTCATTTTATTGCACTTTACTGCATATTTTATAAATTAAAATTTGTGGCAACCCTGCTTCAAACAAGTCTATGGGTGCCATTTTTCCAACAGCACATGTTCACATCATGTCTGTCTCTGTGTCACATTTTGGTAATCATCCCAATATTTTAAACTTTTCCATTATATCTGCTGTGGTGATCTGTGACCAGTGATCTTTGATGAACTATTCACTAATTTCATTAAATATATTTTTTTCAGCAACTATATCACACTGATAGTTCACATTAAGAAAATAGGCTAAGCGTGGTGGTTCAAACCTGTAATCCCAGCATTTTGGGAGGTCAAGGCAAGAGGACTGCTTAAGGATAAAAGTTTGAGACCAGCCTGGGCAACACAGTGAGACTCCCGTCTTTACAAAAAATAAAAAGATTAGCCGGGCATGGTGGTGTTCACCTGCAGTCCCATATACTAGGAGGCTAAGGCAGGAGGATCCCTTAAGCCCAGGAGCTTCAGGCTACAGTGAGCTATGATAAGGCCACTGCACTCCAGTCTGAGCAACAGAGTGAGACTCTGTCTCAAAAAATAAATAACAAATTATTTGGATCTGGATTCAGCACTATAAAATATTAACCGTATCTTAAAAAAAAAACTTTTTTGGTAATAACACAAGAATGGTTTACTTTAAAAGTTTTTCACAATCACCATCATCTCAAGTATGACCACTGTGATAGCTATGGGACCAAAATAAAACTGTGTTCAAATACTAGTTTTGTCATGTGGCACAGTAGTCTCCTACAGTAACAGCCTCCCATCATGCCTCCCCGGAAGGTTCCACTGGCCAAAGGAGATGCTCAACCTAGACCAAAGGTTTTCTAAATAGCTCAAGAGTGTTGATTCATAGCACCTGACACTCCATCCTAGGTAAAGAAGACTGTCTTAAAAAGAATTATGGATGTGGTTTTTAAGGCATGGTTTGAATGCCAACAAGATTAATAAGAATTTTTAAGAGAGTTATGAGGCCGGGCACGGTGGCTCACGCCTGTAATCCTAGCTCTCTGGGAGGCCGAGGTGGTCGGATTGTTTGAACTCAGGAGTTCGAAACCAGCCTGAGCAAGAGCGAGACCCCGTCTCTACTAAAAATAGAAAGAAATTAATTGGACAACTAAAAATATATAGAGCAATTAGCCGGGCATGGTGGCGCATGCCTGTAGTCCCAGCTACTCGGGAGGCTGAGGCAGGATCGCTTGAGCCCAGGAGTTTGAGGTTGCTGTGAGCTAGGCTGACGCCACGGCACTCACTCTAGCCTGGGCAAAAGAGTGAGACTCTGTCTCAAAAAAAAAAAAAAAAAAAAAAGAGAGTTATGCCAGCCTGGACAAAAAAAAAAAGACATCTCACAATGAAAAGAAACTTCTGGGCTCCCAACTTTCAATTGGCCAGGAAGCAGGCTGAAAATGCTACTCAGTTGCAAATAGGTCTTTTTCTTTCTCTCGGAGGGTGGAGCCAAAAGCAGAACAAAATAATGGATGAAGGAACCAGTTCCACATAGCAGAATTGGGCCCTAATCAAGGAACATTCATTGCTCCCAAGTAGGGGACCCCAACAACACTTACCCGGCTAGATTTCAGAATTGCTGTGGATCAGCAATTGCTACATGCTTCCCACTCTTCTCCTATTTGAATGGGAGTGTCTACTGAGGTTATCCTATACCTGTCGCACCATTATATGCTGGGTATACCTGTAGTTCATAGGTCTGCCTCCTGCCAAGAAGTGGAGTCTCATCTTCCCCACCCCTTTTTGAATCTGGACTGATCTTGTGGCTTGTTTTGACCAACAGAATGTAGCAGAAGTGGCATATGACTCAAGAAGCCTTGTAGCTTCAACTCTTACCCTCTTGGAGCACTGTTGCCACTATGTAAACAGTCCAGGTTATTACTAGTAAAGAGGCTACATGAAAAAGAACCAATTTCTGCCCCCACTGACAATTCCAGGTCATCAGCAAGCACACAAGTGAGGACATCTTAAACCATCCAGTCCTAGTCAAGCTGTCAAGTGACTGAAGCCACCTGAGTGACTTCAGGTAAGAACATTAAAAAAAACAAAAACAAAAAACTGCCTAGCTCAAATAACAGAATCATGAGCAAGTAATTGTTTCAACATATTATATTTTGGGATTGTGACACAGCAACAGGTGAGACAGTGGTAATTAAATAATGGTGCATCTTACAAAGGATGGCATCTTAAATTGATGAAATATAAGAAGTAGCTTAATACATGCTTTTAAAAAATACTAACCTGAGGAAAAGAGAGCAGGAACTCATGAATGTAAAATACCACAGACCATAACCTACAATCACTATGTCCCAGATTAACATTATAAGATAAAGTTTTGAAAGTGTGACTATCACAAAGGAAATCCTAGGAATCCTTTCCTAGGCTATCTAATCTCCAGACTCAAAATTTTAAATAGATAAGGAACAAAATCAACTTGATGTAAATATCACTACAAATGCAAATGAAACAAGAAGGATAACATCCTTGATGTTACAAAATGAAAACAATAAAAACAAATGGTGCTATGGTCTGAATGTTTGTGTTCCAAAAATCACAGGTTGAAAATTACTCACCAAGGTGATGGTATTAGAAGGTGGTTCCTTTAAGCAGTGATTAGGTCATGAGTGCTCCACTCTCAAGCATGGGAGTGATGCACTTATAAAAGAGGCCCCAGAGTGCTGCTGTACCCTTCCGTCACGTGAGGACAAATAGAAGGTGCCATCTATGAGGAACAGGCCCTCGCTAGACACTGAATCTGCTGGCACTTTGATCTTGGACTCCCAAGCCTCCAGAACTGTAAGCAATAGATTTTTGTTGTTTATGCCCAGTGCAAAGTACTATATTTTGTTATAGTAGCCCAAACAGAATAAGACAAATGAATAACATACTTGAATTATGGGTCACTTTTTTTTTTTTTTTTTTGAGACAGAGTCTGGCTCTGTTGCCCTGGCAAGAGTGCCGTGGCGTCAGCCTAGCTCACAGCAACCTCAAACTCCTGGGCTCAAGCAATCCTCCTGCCTCAGCCTCCCGAGTAGCTGGGACTACAGGCATGCACTACCATGCCCGGCTAATTTTTTCTATATATATATGTTTTTAGTTGTCCAGATAATTTCTATTTTTAGTAGAGACGGGGTCTCACTCTTGCTCAGGGTGGTCTTGAACTCCTGACCTTGAGCGATCCACCCGCCTCAGCCTCCCAGAGTGCTAGGATTACAGGCGTGAGCCACCACGCCCGCCAATGGGTCACTTTTTAATGACAAGCTTTTTAATTTTCAACTTCAACTACAATCTTAGAATGCCACTGAAATTACCGTGACTTAAGAAGATAACAAAAGCGAAAATGCTGAATTTTAGGCCATTTCTAAGAGATTATTTAAATAAAGTAGAATCAATTTTTGAGGTCAAAACAACTGGATATTGTGCTCAAAGTTAACATGGGGTTCTTTTATTAGGGAGGAACCATGTGTATTGACAAAGCACCCAAATTCAGACAACCTTGGTCTAGGCTAGCAGGATGACCTAGGGCAAAGCACTTAATTATTTTTAGCTTTGATTCCTTGACTATGATCAGCCAAATGGCTACTACTAGCACTCCAGAAAATCTAAAAGGAACAGGAATTTTACCAATTACTAGCTAAGAAGGCTGGGCACGGTGACTCATGCCTGTAATCCTAGCACTCTGGGAGGCCGAGGTGGGAGGATTGCTTGAGCTCAGGAGTTCGAGACCAGCCTGAACAAGAGCGAGACCCCGTCTTTACTATAAATAGAAAGAAATTAGACAAACAACTAAAAATAGAAAAAATTAGCCAGGCATGGTGGTACGTGCCTGTAGTCCCAGCTACCTGGGAGGCTGAGGCAGGAGGATCGCTTGAGCCCAGGAGTCTGAGGTTGCTGTGAGCTAGGCTGATACCACGGCACTCTAGCCCGGGCAACAGAGTGAGACTCTGTCTCCAAAAAAAAATAGCTAAGAATACTGTGGTTAACATAATTAAATGCTAATAGTAAACATCAGTACCTACTAAAGCCACCACACATTGAGTACTTACTACATGCTAAATGTACGGTCAGCTAATCCTATTAACAGTCCCATGAAGAATGTACTATTGTACTATTTTACAGAATAGCAAACTAAGGCTTAAAGAGGTTAAGTAATTTTCCAAGGTCTTGCAGCTGGTTAGTGACAAAGCCAGGATCAAACCCAGGTCTTTTTTAACTCTTGAGCCAAAACTTTAAATCTTTTCCTTTGCTGCTTCACCACAAGCACAAGAGCCTCAACTCCAAGCTTCAAATAAAAAGAACTGTGGAGTCAAAAATGCATCAGGAAGCACATATGGTGCCACCAGCGATGGACTACGAATCTGAAGACCTAAGTTCTAATGTCAACTCTACACAACCTACCTACACGTGGGCATACGACAATGAATAAGTTAGCCTCTTTGGCCTCTGTTTTTTGTTTTTTTTCATTTATGAAATATTTACTGACATTTTAAAAAAAACAAAAAATTTTTTTTTAAATATGTAACATTTTATGGACTTGCATTGCATCCTAATGAAGGGGCCACGCTAATCTTCTCTGTATCGTTCCAATTTTAGCATATGTGCTGCCGAAGCAAACACTGGGCTTTGTTTTTGTTTTAATCCGTAAAATGAGATCTGACTAAATACATTTTAATATTCAGCCTTCTCAACTCTGAAATTGATTCTGCTCATATTTTAAAAGTTACATTAATTTAAATGTTTTTCCATAATGAATTTTCTAATTCAATCATCATATTAATATGCAAAAGCATATTAGAAGGCATGAAGATTTTCTGGCTACTTATTAATTTCTCCCTAAGAACAAACTGCACTGATTCTGGCACTTAATCATACACTCTTACACTGCCTTGTAGAACCCTATATTGCTCACCTCTGCTGGTCATTGAACTCTCCCCCTTTATTTCACTTCCCAAGCATGTCTGTCTCCATGTTAGACTAATATCCATAAGGATACAGCCATTTCTTCAGTATCTGTTGAAAGAATAAACTGAACCGAAGAACAGGGACATACAGCAATTATTCAATAAATGCATGTTGGCTATGTAGAAAATATTTTTCCTCTCTACACTGAAAACTACATTTTAACAATTGGAGAGTGGATTCCAAGAAATTTCCATATAATTAATAATCTGTTTTCTTTTGGATTGCTACAAATTTCTAGTTACTCCAAGTTTCTTGATACACAATGAAAACCCATTCACTGAGCCTAGCACAACCAATGGAATAAAGCAGGGGCTAAAGAAAAAAGATCTGACTACTGCAAATAATTACAATTTTACAATAAAAATCAAGTAAACCACTGTGGTTATATTACCTCAGGAGATTATACTCAGAAATTATTTCCATGACTTGTCTCAAATAAAGATGCTTGCAAAAGTATTCCTAACATGAAAGTGAAGGAAAAGAAATATTAACAAAAAATGTAACAGAAACCAAATAAAATTTAATAAAAAAGAAATTAGCATGGTTACCAAATGTGATATATTATATACTTGAAAATAAGAACAGATTTGAAAAGACAGATGATCATAAGGTAACGCAAAGATGAGTCTAGGAACTTTTTATATTTGAGTATCAGAAATGTTATTTCAAAAATCATTTTCACATAGAAGAAAGCAAAAGTACAAAGAAGAAAAAATACAGTATAAAGTTCTTCTTTGAGGAGAAAGGGCAGCAGGACACAAATGGAAAGATAAAAAGTCAGACTGATTCACAGTGGAAGAGTCACCAAAAACAGCGAGATCATAAGCAGGAATATGTGTGCAACCAAGTCTTAGACCTAAACAATCCATCCCTTAAGCATTTTATGAACTTGAATAATCACTGTCCTCTGAGTGTATCCACTTATAAAGAACAAAAAAGGTTTATAATTTTATGCCACAATGAATATTTAAAACTACTTTGGGGTTTAGAATTACTACAGCAACCTTATAAATGTCAGAAGAGGAAAGTGTCATGGCAACATTAGATGTCACAAAAGGGCAGTCTGGGCTAAGAAGACAATGTCTTGCCCTGACAAGAGAATCAACTAATAAGAAATGAGCCATGAAAAAGAATAACCAAATAGAAAATAAACAGCCAAATTGTCAGATTCCGAATAAACAGCAGCAATGAATTATCTGAATTAGGAAAAACTAAAAGGTTCTTGATGTTATACCTTCAAAATAGTTTAAATTAACACTCATTTAGCAATTTACAAAATGTCTCTTTAGGAAATCTATGGTTTAAAAATAATCTGATTTTCCACACATGCAAGTCCAATACTAACTGAAACAAAACTTCAAGGAAAAAAATTCTCCTTTAAATGCAACCGTAAAATTCTAAAATGCAACTGTAAAATTCTCCTTTAAATCATCTGTAAAAAACTGAAAGTTATAGGCCAGTTGCAATGAATGTTCTTAAGCAACATTAAGGACAATGGAATAGTGACTGAGTCTACTCTACAAAGTGAGTCAAGTTGTCAATAATCAGGTTCATTTCATTAAAAAAATCCTCCATGAAATTACCAGGCATTTAATAAAACAGGAATATTTTTACTCTTCCAGGATTCCTAATAAGAGATAAAACCAAACATAAAAAGAAGAGATGTAAACTCAACAAGCCAGAAGTGACCCTTGTGTGATCACAAATTAGAGTTACTGTTTGATTTTGTGGGACTCCAAATTAAAGTTACTATTGCACATGGCCAAGGGAGATTAAGAAACAACTTCGACCAACAGTTGGAAACAAATTACTCGCCAAGCAGTTACGCTCATTATGAAATCCAGAGCACTTTTTAAAGAGTTATTTAGATGTTGCGTTAATTTAAACGCAGATCATGAACACCTCCGCCACCTTCCTTTGCGGGTTTCTGTACCAGCTGGGGTTGATAAGGTCGACTCCAATAAGGAAAGCAGCTCAAGTGGGAAATGGTATCCTCATACAGCCCAGAGAACCGGTGACGCACTAGGGGCTTGGAAAATATCCCAGCGTTTACCTTGCTAGGAGCAGTTAGGTAGGAAGATGTCCACGTGCACTATTGTTTTCCAGATATGTTTGTTTATTTTTAACTTCTGTTTTGATATCAGCACACTCAACCTCAGCCTAACGGGGAAAGGGGGTGGTGGCAGCGCCGCTGGTGGTATTCGGGTGCAACACAAGTTTAAAAAATAAAAAACACAACCTTTTTCTTAATTGCACGTATCCGGTGCCCTCACCCCCTCTCCTCCTCCACTCTCTGCCATCACCCCACGCAGCCCTTCGCCGCTGCCACTTCGGTCCCCATGACAACCCCACCGCAGGGCGGGACCCCCTCAGCCGTCTCTCGGCCCCCGGCCGGGCCCCCCACGACTCCACCTGCCCTCAGCTCTCCCTCTCCCCGGTACCGAGGGGCGGGCCAGGACCCCTCTGGGCGCGCGGGCCCAGTCCCGGGTGAGGGCACGAGCCTCACCAGTCGGGGACGCGGGGAAGGGCGGCCTGACGCGTAGCTGGGGAGGTCCCCCCCACAAACGGATGACGCGTGGGGGGCCGGGGCGCGACCCCAAATGGGGTACGGCGGCCCCGCGCCCCTCTCTGGTATGCCAAGGGAAGCCGAGTGGCGGACGCAGTGGGCGCGAAGGAACTCGTCTGTTTTCACAAACAACGACGCGTCGCGGCGGCGGGAGATGCTGGGGTCTAAGCTCACCTTGAAGGGGTTGTTGAGATCCGGGTCCGCAAATGGGTTACTGTCGAAATCCGACATCTCTCTGGCGCGCGGCGTCACCCACCCGACCCAGGCGAAGGGAAAGAGATGAGGCGAGGCCGCCGCCCCCCTGCGCGTTCACGTCGCCGCCGCCGAGCAGATCCGGGTGCAGCTCGCGGGGCCACCCAGCCGGCCGCGCCACTGAGCATGCCCGGTGTGGCAGGCTCCCGGCCGCGGCTCCCGTTCCCGGCCTGTTCCTCCGGGCCTGGATCCCACGCGCCGGGCTTTGGCTGAGACCGAGTAGGGCCCGGAGGCGGAGGGAGCCGGGAACGGATAGCGGACGTGATGCGCCCGGTGCTCTAAGAGCCCGCGTCAGATTCCGCATCCCGCGGAGCGCTGCGTCCGGCTGCACTCGATTGTATTAGCTTCAATTTAAAATTGGCTCCCTGGGACCCAGCGTGGCTTAGAAAAGAGGTGGTATTTTGTGGGAAGGAAAGACGCATAATAAGGTTGGGAGGCAGCCCGGTGGCGGAGTGCGCACACCTGGGGGGGCGGGGAGCGGCTATTTAACCACGCTCGGGGCAGGGGGCTGTAGAGAAACCTCCGCCCCAATATCGGGAGATAACGCTGGGGCGGGAGGAGGGGCTTGTTAATAAATTTTGTGCTCCCGAGTCCACCTGGGAATCCCGGCCTCCTATCTTCCGGTCCCTCCAACTCTAAGTTGCTGCTAAAGCACGGAAGCAGCGTTGGCACTGCGGATCCGAACTTGTTCCAAGGAGGTTTGGAAAGATGAGATTCAGTACCAGGGGATGGCCCCTGCTCTCTCTTTCTGCAATCTGTAAAATGGCTACCTCTAAGGACATCACGGGGAGGGGTGGCACCAGTCCAGAGATCAAGGCCCTCAAGTTAATTTTGGTGGAAGATAAAAACATACTCGTTTTTGTTTACCTTCAGGCATTTGGACGCAAAATATACACTTTTGAATTTTTCCCATTCTTTTCCCCAGTACCAAGGATGAGATTATCAAAAAATGTATAAGAAATTCATTTGTACCATTCGTTGCCCCACCCCTAAACTTATTGAAAGGGCACTTTCCCCACTTGCATTTTCCGTCTGTCCTAACAGAAAAGCATTTAGATGAAGCTACAAAGAGCCAGAATTATTTGGATTTGGCGGGTATCTAAGAATTGGAAAGATCTACATTTAGTTTTCTGTAGTCTTTTGGGGCCTTTGCACTCTGCAAAGTAATCTAAGAAATGATACTTTCTCCCCACTGTGAAAACACTAGCTAGAGACATGGCCAAAAGCACATTTGCTAAAATCTCCCTGTGATGGTGCCCAGGTTAGGATACATGACAAAGCAACTGCTTCTAGGTGGCCAACTAAGAGTGTCAACTAGTAAGGGACAATAGACAGGGATTACTTGACAGAGCTGTAAGATTCTAGATATGAAAATGAGCGTGCAACCTATTATGCTCACAATCGTATCCTCAGCCACTGCCCAGTTCCTGATTTATAACTTAGTGCTCAGTATGTGAGTCAGTTCGAATCCCAATTCTGGTACTACTTTTGCTACTCCCTTCCCCTGAGTCTGTAAAGGATTAAAGAATTAAATGAGACAAGAAATAGAAAAGTGTCCTGCATATTTATTTAGTGTCTAACAAATACTAATTGAATGCCTGAAAATGGAAAGGAAGCCCAGCCCATTGTTCTTACACAGGTGTTTTGCCTTAACTCTCCTGAGCTTGACCTTGCCCGGTTGATCTGCTGTAACTCCATCCAGTTGTCTGTCCTCCAAATACTCAATCAACAGCTATTTATTATGCATCTACTATGTTCCAAGACTATGAGGATCAGCTGAGCCTGCATTGCAGGATGGAAATTTCCAACTGTGGTCTGTTTACAGCTAATGACATTAGCACCTAATGCAAAAGTTTATAGATTTCATTGTTAGAGAATCACTTGGGAATACTTGTTAAAGATGCAGACACCCACCTCTCCATGCCTTCTATCCCTAAGATTAAGGGATCTGAGATAGGAGCCCTGGATCTGCATTTTTTATTTTTACTTGTCTTTATATATACAAATACATTATTTTGCATAAATGCATAAATGGATACATAGCATATTGATTTTTCACTTTTTTAAAAAAATTATTGTCTTCCCTCTTCTCTTCCCCTACATTAACAATCTAGTACTTTTCTTCCAATATTCTTATTGTATGTCTATACACTTAAAATAACTCACATAGTCATATAAAAACAACACGTATTCGTGCAGACATAGATACACTCTAATACTGAGTTTTGGCGTTGCCTTGAGAAATGGGATCATATACGTACTCTTCTGCAGCTTGTTTTTCTCACTCAGTGATACTTATGGCAGAGTTTCTCAGTGAGATGTGCGTTGGCAAAGAGACAGGGTAAGGTTTTCTACCCTATATGCCACATAAGTACTATCACTTTTTGTGTGTATGGTGACTATAGAGGTGAAAAGGAAAGCATGACCTAATGGAAATCCCTCTAAATCAACAACCACACAGTTAATTCATTATTTTTAACTACTGCAAAATCATATTTAAAGGACCCCCAGGTGATTCTGATAGTGGTAATGTGACTTTAAGAACACTGATATATTCAAGTCAGTGACAAATTAGAAAAAAAAAGAAAAACAAATTTTAAAATAGTAACCAAAAAAAAAAAAGAGAACACTGAAATAAGGATATCCAGACATACGATCTATGGATGAATGTCTTAGTCCGTTTGTGTTGCTATAAAGGAATATCCAAGGCTGGGTAAATTATAAAGAAAGGAGCTTTCTTTGGCTCTTGGTTGTGCAGATTTTATAAAAAGCATGGCACCAGCATCTGCTTCTGGTGAGGGCTTCAGGCTGCTTCCACTCATGACAGAGGGCAAAGGGAAGCTGGCTTGCGGAGATCACATGGCAAGCAGAAAGCAAGAAAGAGCACAGGAGGTGCCAGGCTCTTTCCAGCAACCAGTTCTGAGAACTAAAAGTGAGACTTCACTCCCATGGGAGTGGCAAAAAGCCATTCATGACCGATTGTCCCCACAACCCAAACGCCTCCCACCATGCCCCACCTCCAACACTGGGGATCAAATTTCAGCATGAGACTAGGCAGGGACAAACCATATCCAAACCCTAGCAGTGAGCTAACTAATTCATCAGCTTTCATGAAATTTAGACTACAGGATGTGGGAGCTAAAGGGAACCTTAGCTTCCCTCATGGAGTTTGGACGGGTTGTGTAATTTGCCTCAGTCACTAAGGAAGTGAATAGGGATCTGGGAACATAACTCAGGTTTGTTGACTCAGGTTTCCGACATTAAATTGATAGGTTTGGTTAGTAATAATTTCATATAGAAAGAAGAAATGCTATGTGCAAGGTAGAGAGGAAGCATAGAGAAGGCCTCATTTGTTGCAGGAATTCGTTTTCCTGGAGCTGCCTCCTAAATTTGATAGAACAAACAATCAAAACTAGTTTCTCAGCCCAGCTCTGCCAAAAAACCAGCTGTGTGATCTTGATCATATCAGCTCCGCTCTCTGACCAGAGTTTCCACTCAAGCCCATTATTCAAATATATCTTAAGCAACTACTAAATGGTAAACATGCTTTAGATGTGGATAAAGCAGTGAACCATATGTAAGTGTAGAGCCTCCCCCAGAAAACTTCCTAAAAGGGCTAGAACATGGCTAAATATATCTATATCTCAGGTCCTTTGGATAGCTCTAACATTCTATTAATATGTGACTGTGGCGCTCACCCATCCCTAACCCCGTTTCTTTTTCCCTCACAGTATACCTCAGGCCATTGCTATGCTGCTTCTCCCTCAGTCTGACACATTTAATTTATGAACCTATAGGACAGGGGCTATAGTCCAAATTCCTTATTTTCTAAACTGGCTAGAGTATAACTGGCAAATACTAAGAAAATGCCATGTTAGAAATTACTTTTCTTACCTCAGAATGTTCACTGGACTCTGGGTTCACTGATGGGTTAAAGCTGAAATCCATCATCTCTTGCATTGGACCCAGTCTCCAGATTTGCCGCTGTGTCTGCTGCTACTGATATCTGAGACACTCCAACAGGAGCATATCTGGCTCCCTATTCTCCCACTGGCTACATTTCCAGGCGGTATCAGAGGAGATGAAGGCACTGTATGATAGGCCAAATAATAGCCCTCCAAAGATGTTCTTGCTGTAATCTCTGGAACCTGTAAATAAATTCCATAAAGCCTCCAGAAAGGAACCCAGCCTTACTAATACCTTGATTTTAGCCTAGTGAAACTGATACTGGACTTATGACCTGCAGAGTTGTAAGATAATAAATTTGTGTTGTTTTTAAGATGTTAAATTTGTAGTAATTTGTTAAGGCAGCAAGAAATCTAATATAGATGCTCCTCGATTCATGATGAGATTATGTTCCAATAATCCAATCATAAATTGGAATGCATTTAATACCCTGATAAACCCATCGTAAAGTTGAAATCAAAAATAGAACTATTGAAAGTCAGGGACCATGTGTACACACCACTCGGGTGTGGAAAGTAGAAGAAAGGAGGACATGCACTCAGCTCCATGGTGTCCCAGGAGATTTCTAAGGAGCAGAACAAAGGAAAAAATGCAGATGGTGTTGAGGAAAAGAAAATGCTATGAAAACAGCACTGAAATGGTATTTTTTTAAAAGGAACATACAAACCATTTCTATTTGACTTTGGAGTTGACATTATTATTATTATTTGAAACAGGGTCTCACTCTGTCACAAGGCTGGAGTTCATTGGCATCATCATAGATCACTGCAACCTCAAACTCCTGGGCTCAAGCAATCCTCCTGCCTCAGCCTCCCAAGTAGCTAGGACTATAGGCGCACAACGACACTCCATCTAATTTTTCTATTTTTTGTAGAGATGGGGTCTCGCTATGTTGCTCGTGTTTGTTTCAAACTCCTGGCCTCAAGTGATCCTCCTACCTCAGCCTCCCAAAGTGCTGGGATTACAGGCGTGAGCCACTGCACCCAGCCCAGCGTTTATTATTAAATGGAAGTAGATCTACTCTGCCCTCTTCTTCACTCTGAAAAGCCACTTGATAGTCTACAAGTGTTGTGTATGTCTACTTTTAGGTCTGGCTCCTCCTCTCTTTCCCTCCTCTGCTCCCCTAGGAAGACTTCCCCGCTCATCTCCCCACTTGACTGCCAAATTCCATATACTATCAGAGTATTTATTACTCTGTCCTATAACTGATGTCTTCATTATACATCTCCCAATTGGCCATAGCACCTTCTTAAAGGCAGAAATTGTCTGTATTTCAACATTATGACTCCAGCTTCTGACACAGTGCTGGCAAACGTGAATGAATGAGTGAATGAATGAATGAATGCCACAGCTTCAATTTGAGCCTTAACATCTTTGCTTCCTTTACTGAAATACTATTTGAGTAGCTCTCCCATTATTGCAAATGTTATCTTCTTAACGATTCTGATTAACACATTAACTGCCAGGTGAATTGTATTTAACTCATGCTAGTTTTGAGCCTGGGGCCTTGTGAAGCAAATGAAGACTCAATTCTACAAAACAAATTCAATCGTATTCAGTTGTACAACAATCACGTACAACCCAATTGGCCTGCAGTATAAAAATTGATTCTAGCGCTGCGTGAGTTGCATATAACTCACGCACAGAAAACAATAAAAAATAACAAATTTTTTGTTAAATTAGAAAGATCATTTTGTTTTTGAAGCTTTTATTCTATTTTCTTAATAAAACACCGTGGCCCCTGGGAAAAAAATTTTTACTCTAGTGTGGCAGTCAATGCATTAAGTACTCTCTTGCCTAAAATTCTTTCTAATCTCCTGTTGACTACAAGAGAAACACTAAATTCAGTACCATATCACTCGAAGTCCTTCCCAACATGGCCTCAACCTGTGCTGCCAGCCTTACCCGTCCCCCACTGGCTCTCTACATGCATGTATGTATTTTCACATCTGCTTCCCCTTGTCCTATTGTGTCTCAAATTTCAGGTCTTACAGCGCAACCCACAAGTGGGTCATAAAATCAATTTAGTGGGCAATGACCAGCACATTTTTAAAAGAGAATAGGAAACATTCAAATATGGGGCACACAATAAACACAAGGTTCACAAAACTTGTTTCAGTTGTGAGTGTATGCGTGTGTGTCACACTTAAAATTTACTTCTTACTGTGTACATAGCTCTGAGAATTCCTCAAGGTAGATTTGTGTTTTATTTTATTATGGTTGCTGTTTTTTATTATTCCAAGTACTTACTGCAGTGGCAAAACAATTTTGACTTGTTTATTTGTTGAATGAACCAGACCAAACCAAGGGTATTTTGAAATTAAAGACTATAGAGCCATACCAACAGCACGAACACTAGTAGTGTGGCCTTCCTCGAGGGATCAAGGCGGTCTCTCTGTCTCTACAGCGCTGCCTCAGTTCTCCCACATTATCATAGCATGTGCACTTGGGCACCAATGTGAGTTTTCAGTGCCGCCTCCCAGTAAATTCACAAACTTCTGTGGAACATCTCTGGGGTAAAGCTCCGACCTTGAGGCTAG
The DNA here is from genome assembly GCF_000956105.1 of Propithecus coquereli. Classification (NCBI taxonomy): domain Eukaryota; kingdom Metazoa; phylum Chordata; class Mammalia; order Primates; family Indriidae; genus Propithecus; species Propithecus coquereli. The sequence goes on from NW_012155284.1 coordinate 4,550,180, forward strand.
AAGGAACCTGAAATATAAAGGCTTAGTCCCAGGCCAGGACTAGGGTAGGACCAGAGAGGCTTCTAGGGCAAAACTTTTAAGGAGGCACTCAGTCTCGGGGTCCAGTAAGTGCCAACCCTGCATTTAGTCCCTCCCCTTACCTTCTAACCAAGTCAACAAAATGAGACAAGCACAGAGAAGCACCAGCAGCTTACCAGAGAGGCCAACCTGGGCTCAGATTCTTGCTCTGCTGCCTTCTGCGTCCTATGGCTTCAGGTGAGTTGCTCAGCCTCCCCAGTCTTCAGGTGGTCCTGCTCTCCTCCTCAATCCAAGCTCTCAACAGCTCCCACCTGGATCCTGCAGTGGCCTCTTAACTTGTCTCCCTGCTTCCACCATTTTCCTCCTACAGTTCATTGTCAACAACAGTGCCAAACAGATTGTTTTAAAATGTAAATTAGAGCATGTCATTCATCCATTCAAAGCCCTCTCTGACAGCTTCCCAGCTGTAGCAGGGGAAAAGCTTTCTTCCTCACAATGGCCCTTGCAAGGCCTGTGGGATCTGGCCCCTGTTACCTAACTGTATTTCCTATTGCCCTCCCTTGCATTATTCTGTTTCGGCCACCCCGGCCTCAGCATCCCACATCTGCACCGGGCATACTCCCAACACAGAGCCCTTGTCCTTCTGTTCCCTCTACCTGGATGCAGTTCCCTTCTGTGACTGTGTGGCTCACTCACTCACCTCCTTCAAATCTTTGTTCAAATGTCACTTTCTCAATAAGGCCTTCCCTGACCACCTTTTTATAAACTTTTTTGTTGTTGGGGGGACAGAGTCTCACTCTGTTGCTAAGGCTGGAGGGCAGTGGCATGTTCATAGCTTACTCCTGGGCTAAAGTGATCCTCCTGCCTCAGCCTCCCGAGTAGCTGGGACTACAAGCGCGCCCCACCATGCCTGGCTAATTTTTTTTTAATATTTTTTTTGTAGAGATGGGGGTCTCGCTATGTTGCCCAGGCTGGTCTCAAACTCCTGGCCTCAAGCAATCCTCCTATCTAATCCTACTAAAGCATTGGGATTATAGCCGTGAGCCATCACACCCGGCCACCTTTTAAAAACTTTAATTCTCTACTTTCTAGCACTTCTTCCTCTCTCCCTGAATTATTTTTCTCTATAATACTTTTCACCATTTGGCATCCTCTCCTCCCAGTAGAATATAAATTCCTTAAGGACAGGGATTTTTGTCAGTTTTGATGACAGAGCTATCCTCAATGGCTAAGACATAAAAGTAGGAGTTCAAGACTATTTGTGGAATGAATGAATTACTCGAATAAGGGTAATACTATCTCCTAGAATTGTAAGAATTAAATCAGAGAATGCTCAATAAATAGTAACTATTATGATTAAGAGATAAGTAAGAACTCAAGAAATTAATTAAGGAATTAATAACTCAAGAAAAAAGAGTTAAATATAAAGGAGCAAAAAAGAGCAGTTTAAGATAGGCAAAGACAATAGGTAAAAGAGGCATTCCCAGGGAAGACGGGTGGCTGTGGGCTGGAGTGGGCTGGGTAGGCTTCACAGAAAAGGAGGGATTTCACTCAAGCCTTAAAGACCTGGTGACACTGGCATGAAGCATAGAAAGGACAAAGGAGCATATCTCTTGGGCCAAAAAGCGTATATTTGTGCTTAAAAAGTACAAATATAGGGAGCACATGATAGAAGAGCTTTTGCCATCCTGCATCCACTGTGGGAGAGACATCGGGAGAAAAGATAGCAAGGGAAGAGGCGCTCTTCCCTTCTCACCAGGTGCTTTGGTATGTTGATGTGTTATCTTCAACTCAATGAGTTGACCATGAGCAAGCCACAGAGTCACACCAACACCCATTATCCAGCTCAGTGCTGCCCAAGCTCACCACCTAAGCCAACCCCAGCCCACCAGCTGTCTAAAGTAACTGCCCTCTCCCATGTGATTATATGTTCAAGAGGCTGATGGTCTGAGTATTCCACAGATAATTATAGTGGCATTCTTTTATTATTGTGTAAAAGTGTTCTGTAGTACAGGAACACAATAAACTTAATAAAAATAAATGTATATTTTGAGTCCTAGTTTACCTATACATGCATATACAATTTCCTCTACCAAGAATGTCCTTCCACTCAATTTTCACTTGCCAAAGTCCAGGCAATTCTTCATGACCAATTTCAAACGACACATCCTACATAGATAGTAGATATTCCTAACCCAAATATGTCTCTCCTGTCACTATAGTATATGAAATAATCCTGTATCTTTGTTGTAGAATTCATGATAGGCCCATCTCCTATGAGTATAAAGTTATTACTACATGCCCAGTGATTATGTTGAGCTCTCCATTAATATTTATAAATGAATGAATGTATCTGTCTCTCTATGATGTGAGCTTCTGAAGGCAGGAAAAAATTTCATTTTTCTATCCCTCCCTCACAGGGCAGCATCCTGTTCACAGCAGGTACATAATAAATAATTGTGTCTTAGCTTATAAAAGAGATTGCCACTTAAAATCTTTGGTCAGAGTAAGTCCAAATATAAGATTAAGAGCAACAATTTTAGTAGTCAATATAAAGTGAATTGTGCAGTCATTATGATAATATCTTCTGAATTCTAAATAATGATTTCATAGGAACACCATGGAAGCATTTCAAATGGTATGGGTCAATGAGATACAAAAATTGTTTTAGTTTGTTTGGGCTGCTATAACAAAATATCTAATTTATAAACAGAAAATTATTCCTCACAGTTCTGGAGGCTAGGAAGTTCAAGACCAAGACACTAGCATATTTGGCATCTGATGAGGCCTTGTTCTCTGCTTCATAGATGGTGCCTTCTTGCTGCATCCTCATATTGCGTAAGGGGCAAACAAGCTCCCTTGGGCCTCTTTTATAAGGACACTAATCCCCATTCATTAGGACTCTATCCTCACTACCTAATCGCCTCCTAAAAACCCAATCTCTGAAAGCTACTGCATTGAAGATTAGTTTTCAACATACGTATTTGGAAGGGACACAAACATTCAGTAAAGCTCATTTTATTAATATTTCCTAGAATGGTCTATATAAGAATTTTATGGTGAAATTATTCTGATTTTACAAGATAGAAAGACACTATTGCACATATATGTGTATATATGGTATGCATAATACACACCTAAATATTAAGGAGGTGTTTACCAGTGATCATATTTAACATACTATGAGTTGAAAGTAAGAATTAAAGTCCTGTGACTACTTTCAAAACTCAATTTTATCTATGCGTGATAAGTCACAAAGAGAACTACTGCTATTTTTAGCTAGGTATATTTTCAGAAAACTTTTTTGTTTTTATAATGAACCATACATAAATTTTACAAACATACTTGATATTACCTAATGTCTATGAAACTTCAAAAAAGGTCTTCAAAGTAAGGAGAGTTTACAATTCTTAAATTGCCTATTAGTCATAAGTCTTCAGGGAACTCTTTCTTGTAAGAGAGAAAATAATCATGATAATCTAACCCATTTTCTGATCTCCCAAAAGAAATACACCCAAATCTGATTATTAGGCCTCTAAGGAAAGAAAGATTACTTTCAGGTTCTCCCTTTCTACTTCAATGCTGAGAATTTTAAAAAAGAAATCAGGTTTATTTAGAATGGCTATTACCCTCCCCACATTATGTGAGGAGAGAGTAGAGACAACTGAAATTTCTTGAAATCCTGGCATATGTCAGGCCTGAAGTGCTGGAGGCTCCACAGATATTTTCTTTTTTTTTTTTTTTGAGACAGAGTCTCACTGTGTTGCCCGGGCTAGAGTGCCATGGCATCAGCCTAGCTCACAGCAACCTCAAACTCCTGGGCTCAAGCAATCCTTCTGTCTCAGCCTCCCAAGTAGCTGGGACTACAGGCATGCGCCACCATGCCCGGCTAATTTTTTCTCTATATTTTTAGTTGTCCGATTAATTTCTTTCTATTTTTGGTAGAGACGGGGTCTCACTCTTGTTGAGGCTGGTTTCGAACTCCTGAGCTCAAACAATCTGCCCGCCTCGGCCTCCCAGAGAGCTAGGATTACAGGCGTGAGCCACCGCGCCCGGCCCACAGATATTTTCTTGTATAACAAAATACTTTGGGGAGGTTAAGTATTATTAGCTCCATTTTACAAATGAGAAAATGGGAACTCAGAAAAGTGAAGTAAACATGAGGAGTTATTTTAAGAATTATTATGCAAAATAGAGGCCTAATTTCTGGGGTTTTATATTGTTTGTCCTTGCATTCTGTATTAGGCTTTATTATACTGCCCAAGCAGAGAGTTGCATGCTGTTGTTTTTAGGGAAGTGACATAATCTCGTTTGTTCTTTAAACACATTGCTGTCATTCATGCTTCCCCAATGTGCAACTACCAGATGCCTGGGGAGAACAAGTAACAGGCATGTGGATAACTGTACCCATAGTCTCCAGTTCTCTCACCTCCCTCCACTGCAACACCTTCCTTCATCTGACCAGTCGCTGGGGCAGCTGCCACAGTTGGTTGCCCTCCATCTGTGGCCTTGGGAACTTTGATGGTTCTGCCTGCCTCTTGCCACGGTTTTAGGCTCTAGAGATGAGGACAGATGTTGTGCTTCCCATTAACACGAGCATGGATCTGCTCAAACCTCATATTCTCCATTAGCCAAGACATTGGATTCTGCTGGAATATCAGTCTTCCACAGGGAGCTCTTCATTATTTTAGTTTTTTACAATGCTTTGATGAATTACAACTTTCCCTTTCAATGCTCTCTTTAAATTTTCAGAGTCCCTCTCTCATGGGACTTCACACAAGTTCCCTTCGGAGTTTGGTTAGTAGACAGTAAAAAGCTACCACACAGTGTCACAAGCAAACTGTTCTTTTATCCCTGGTCACAACCATTATTACTAAGCCAAGCCTGGGAACCTTGACATTCTCCCACCTCAAATCATCTTCCCTGGTCAAGGAAGGCAAAGATCTGTTGCTGTTTTTTGTTCTAAAAACCGCTTAGTCCTAGGACTGGACCTTAGCTCCAACTTAATCTTGTCATTGATTCTTCCAGAAGTCCCAAAAGGCCTCAGGCAAATATAACTAACCCAAATAACAGAATATATGCAGATCAGCCTCCTCTATATCATCCCAGGGCCGTATATCTCATCTTGAGCTATAGTTAAGGCAATCGGAGAGCCTTACTTTCAACCATCAATTTCAAATTTCTCTCTTTCTTTGGCTCCTGCAATTGGCCCATAGTCTTTCCCGACAATTCCTACCCAAGAAATTAGTTGCTCCTTTCTCTGTAGAATGAGAGAACTCTATATCTTTATCATCTATAGAAATCCTTATCCTGTATTGGCAATTCAAGAAGTGGCTTCTGCCAAAAGCCGGGCCTTGGGCATAAGTGATAAGGAAAGTGGGTACAAGTAGTTTATTTGGGTGGTGTTCCCAGAAAGCCAGGGTGAGAGAGAGGGGAGAATGTGGCAGATAAAGAGGAAAAGATAGTAAAAGAAGAATTATTAAGAAGGTTACAACTGTGGGTAAGTGAGGCTCAATGCCAGTGGAGATCTACTGAGGAACCACGTAGAATGTTTTTTAGAATTGAAGCATGAGGAACCAGGGGCATTTATCCACCAACTCTTGTCCCCTGTTGGTTCAGATTTTCCCTCCAGTGGTGTAAATCACACAGACACATGCATGCATGCAAGTGCGCATATGGAAGTAGAGTAGCTTCAGGGAAAGCCCTAAAAAAGAAAAGCTAAGAAAGTCAGCGTGCACCAGCAGTGAGAAGCCATCAACGTGCACCGTTCCTGTCTACCTATCACAGCTATAGCCCAGGTCAGAGGCTGCCAAAGGAATATGATGTGAGGCACTAACAGTGTTTCTACAACACCTCTGGACACATCTCTGTTCCCCTTTCGATTATGTATACCTCTGGGGCTCACACCACACCTTAATCATTTTCACATCTTTCATACCCAGCACAGCATCTGACATAAGGTAGAAGCTGAATTATTAGCATGGACAGATGGATGGAAAGATTTAGTTAAGACTAAAGAAATATCTTTCACATTAGGTTTGCACTCACCTAACAGCTTTTCTAACCTCTCTTTGCAACTTGCTCTATTAATAGTAGTCTTTACCATATATTCTGAATTTTTGCAATATAATGCTATATTTTATCATAGCATATAAAAATTTCTTAATAAAAATAAAATTTCTGTGCAAAAATAAAATTACAGCATAATTTGTCTTCCCTTTGCCAACTTTGTAACTGACTTTTCACCATAAAGGACAGTGGAAGATCAGTGATCACAAAATAAAAGCAGAAAACATTCATTTTGTTGGGCAAGGTTCTGAAGAAATTAATCACATTTTCACAAGGGTATCAGACCAGTTTCCTGATTAAATTGTAATTTGGTAGGCAAATGAATTTGAAAAATAAACTCAATGGAGATTTAGTGATGTGAGGTTTTAAAAATTAATGTTAACACAAAAATAATCAAGTTCAATAATTTCTAAATAAATGGAGTAACAGTCCCAGAACATTAACTCAAGTTGAGAAGTCGAGAACTGAGACAAGTCTAAACACATCTAGGTAGCCCATAGACAGGCTCACCAGAGCGCAACTTTAAGGGGGCTGAGAAACATCACGGGAGGGACAGTGAGAGATGCTGTCAGCCAGCCTCTAGGGAGGCCCTAGCCTTGAAACGACTGGGCAACAGAAACTCTTCCCTCATCCCCTCAGACAATGTGCCTGGTGGGGAAAGAATCTGGTTGCAGAGGACGGGAGGAGAGCCCAGACTTGTTCTATGGACAGGGGCTGAGATCTGAGAGAGAGGACAGTTCTGAACACAGTGTCATATGCATCACTCAGATTGCCCTCCCGTCCAGCCCTCAGAAACTCACACCAAAGACCTATGGAGAGAAAAGCCTTAATAGAGGGGAGGCTAAATGAAGAAGCTTGATCACTAGAAGCACAGTGAGGAACTGAGAACAGATAGCTCTGCCTTGTGCGGGGAAAGAATTACACCTCACTTCAGAATGAATATCTTCGCCAATATTAGGAGAGTGGAGAGAGGGATTAGGCTGAGCAGCAGGGCTGGGGTGGGGGGCGGGCAATAGCAGGCACTTCCAGGTGGAAGAAGAGGGTGGTCAAGATAGAACCTTCAGAGATAGGTAGTTATAACATCAAGAGGGGAAGGTGGAAGCATCCAGACCACCAGCTGGGAGGCTGAGCTAAGATTGAAACAGCACAGTAGGGTGACTAGAGTTAATGATAATTTATTGTATATGAGGACTGTCTGGAAAGTACCCAGCCATGGATATGATGGATACATAGATGAAATGGCTGGATACCTTCCAGAAAGCCCTCCTATGTCAGAATAACTAGAAGAGAAGATTTGAAATGTTTCCAACACAAAGAAATGAAAAATGTTTGAGGTGATAGATATCCTAATTACCATGATTTGATCATTACACATTGTATGCATATATCAAAATATCACATGTGCCCTATAAATATGTACAATTATAATGTATCAAAGAACATGAAAAAGAAGGAAAAAAACCCACACTTCAGGCTTCCTGGCTAGCAGAAACATAAAAGGCATCCTCTAATTTCTCTAACCATGTGATTGCCCATCACAAGCCAAACCACTCTGAGACAAGTTTCGCTGACCCTTACTAGACAACTATGATTTTTGTTTCTTTCTCAGGTGAAAAGTTTCTGGAAACTTGATTCCATTAAACATGCATATGAGACTGCATTAGTCAAGGTTCTTCAGAAAGACAGAACCAAAGTATATACAGATAGATGAAAGAGGATTTATTAGGGGAATTGGCCCACACGATAATGGAGGCTGAGAAGTCCCCCAACAGACCATCTGCAAACTGGAGAACAAGAGAAGCAGTAGGGTGGCTCAGTCCCAGGCAGAAGGCCCAGGAACCAGGGAACCTGATGACGTAACTCTCAGCCCAAGGCTGAAGGCGTGAGAGACCTGGAAGGCCACTGAGTACAAGTTCCGGAGTCCAAAGGCTGAAGAACCTGGAGGTCTGATGTCTAAGGGCAGGAGGAGAAGGGTGTTGCACTCCAGAAGAAAAAGAGAGAGAGAGGGAGAAATAATTCACCTTTCTTTCTACTTTATGTTCCATCTGGATCCCCAGCGGATTGATGGTGGATACCCACATTGAGGGCTGATCTTCCCCATGCAGTCCACAGAATTACTCACCAATTTCCTCCAAAATTATCCTCAATAGACACACCCAGAAACAATGCTTCACCAGCCATCTAGGCATCCCTCCATCCAGTCAAGTTCACAGCTGATATTAACTATCACAGAGACATAGTATTAAATATTTCTTAGTATTTTTCAAGACAGAGAAAATTATAAATAAAAAAGCTTAACTTGATTATTAAATTTCATTCATATGTAAACGCATGTGTTTTATTATAACAAGCAACTGACATCTGTTAGAAGAAAGGTCTGGATTACCTTATCAGCTTGCATAAATTTGATAAAAAGATTTTGGAATAACATGCTGTTGCGTTACCCCAACGACAAACAAACAAAAGCATTATTTCAGAAAAATGTAGAAAACTAAAATTGAATGGTCAAATCAATCATGCAAAATCCAT
>NW_012155284.1:4559095-4600006 GCF_000956105.1 Propithecus coquereli
GGGAGGCTGAGGCAGTAGGATTGCTTGAGCCCAGGAGTTTGAGGTTGCTGTGAGCTAGGCTGATGCCACAGCACTCTAGCCTGGGCAACAGAGTGAGACTCTGTCCAAAAAAAAAGAAAGTAAAAAAAAAAACCGAAAAGTAGAAAAGAAGACAGATGAGTCAATGGACTGATTTCTTTTTTCTACTTGAATTCTTGAATTTCCATTTATTTACTTATCTGTCCATTACTTTCATAACTGAAAAATAAGTTCAGAAGAAAGAATATGGTTTGGTTTTGACTTAATTGGTATAAAAACCCCAAAATCTTTATGGTTCTTAGAGTTGAAAAAATTGACTTTATGCTTTAATTCAAATAATTCTGTACCTTAGCTTGTTAATCATCTTTTTTCTCCTGCATGGTCTGGAATGGATATGTGAAAGTTTGGAAAGAATGGTGTACCTGGCAATTATTAATACCTTGCTTAAAGGAAGTCCTCAGTAAAAATTTATTGATGACATGCTGAACTCAATACTACTGGCTCTTTTCCAAAAATAAAACAAAACAAAACAAAATCAGAGGTTTAAATACAACCGTAGCAATCAATTTATTTTTTGATCAACAGGTACAAAATTTTTCTGGAAAGTAATCTATGCCATAATTATTAGGACTCTCCTTGTTGCAGATGGAAGCTGACTAAGCCAAAAAGCCCAACCAAGTGATTTAGGGTGGGGGCTTTGTACACTCAATCAATCAATCAATCAATCAGGCCTACAGAATGAAACTCTAATTAAAAATTGTGGACATCAAACTAGGTGATCTCCCTGGTTGGTAATACTCCATGGGTATTGTCATACATTGATGCCAGGAGGTCAATGGGGTCATTACTGCATGGGAAAGGACAGTTAAACTCCACATTTGGAACCCTCCCAGTCTGTGTCCTATTTGTCTCTTCCTTTGGCCAATTCTAATTTGTATCATTTCCCTGTAATAAACTATAACCATGAGTATAATAACTTTCAGTGAGTTTTATTAATCCTTCTAGCAAATTATCAAACCCGCAGTTAGTGCTGGAAGTGGGAGCAGTCTTGGGGACTGTGCCCTTAAACCTTGCAGTTTGACTAACTCCAGGCACATAGATAATATGTAAACAAATAGATGTGGGCAAATTTGGCCCTTGGGACATAGTTTGCTAACCCCTGTTCTAGCGCATTAAAATAGCTATAGAGCATCAGTGTACGTATAATTTGTTGTGCTCCATGTAAAATTCATAATTGGGCCCAAACAAACTGCAATAGTCTACCAATCAAAATAGAATCCGCAATTGTCAAATTTGCAGATTTTTATATATATACAGAGTAACTGCACTGCAACATTTCTGTGACAAAGCTGATGCTAACACACACACACACACACACACACATGTGTATATACGTATTTAGTATGTGCACTTCCCTCTTTGCTGCCCATCTCCAGTTAGATTTTTGAGATATTCGTGCCTTTGAAGAACTACAGTACTTTGTAAATCAACTTAAGTTTCCCACAGTGCTATTGCAGTAAGCAAATAATCCCCTCAGCATGTGTTTAGGAATATTAAGCAGCATAATAGGAATCCTGACATGCCAAAAAAAAATCACAGATAATACTGGGTTATTAATACTTTTGAGTGTTCTAGAATTTTCCTAGGAAACAGAAGGAATGTGTAACTTTGGCCCATTAAAAAAGAGACTCCAAACAATATCTGCTTTTAACATTTAAACATTTGTCTACATGTCTTGGTGGCCAGAGTGTCCCTCCAATCTTATCAGAGAGATTATAGGAAAAAATCATATGGGAGGAAGGTTGCATTCATTTTAAATCTGGTTTTCTTTTGGTGTAACAAAACTCAATTTCCTGTTCTTGTCTTATTCTTTCTCAATATTAGACATTTTTGAGAAGGTAATAATGTCATTATTTATTAGCTATTAACCATGGGTAATTTATTCCTGCAATTGAATTTTCTATGGTAGTTATAAAGTATCACAAGCTACTACAATTTAATTGCCGTGTTATCCTGGCTGGCATGAATGACTCTTTCTATGTGACTGACTTACTCTAAAATACCTACTGGCTACACAGCCAATCCCATCTACAATATCAGAATATCTCCCCACCTCTTAACCAATTTTTTCCCCTTCAAACACTGTGGAGAAGCTATCTCACATTGGCAATAGCATCCACTTGCACTTCAGCTATTGCCTGGCCCGTGACAAATATTCTCCACTCAGCCGTGATGCCCACTCAATTTTCTCACAACTGCTACCAAGTTGACTTCAGGGAAGAGGGCAGAATGGGGGAAACTCACATATTACATGGCTCTGTTTCAGCTGTGAGCACAGTCCATTTTTTATTTCCCTGCCACTTAGATAATACTGGACTGTAGCACTTAAAATTTTACTTGAAAATATTAAAGGGGAATTAAAACATACAGAAGGAAAAAAATGTAAAATGGAAATTTAGATATTAAAACATACAAAAGAATAAAATGTAAAATGGAAATTTAGATATTTGTCCTGGAGTCAGTCAACCATTGCCTTGCACTGAGGATCCCCCTGCCCCCACCATTTCTCTATTTAACCCTTAGCATGTCCCGAGTAACCTATGCCATCTTATCTTCCACAGGCATACGTCTCTATCATGTTCTCCCTATCCGGTCAGGTCCCACTGCCACCAACCATGAGAGACGATGAAGTCCTCCCTTTCCCTTGTCCAAGGCCTTCTTTAGTTCTTCCTCTAGGAAATTGACAATAAGTCTACCATTTTCTTCAAGAGAGATTTCCCCTCCTCCATTCCCAGGGATACTTTGGTCCCCATAACCTACACAAAGTAAACCCAATAGTTGATGGTACATTTCCCAAACTCAGGCTCATTCAGTTACAAATGGCATCGCATGTGAGACATTAATCATCCAGGCCATGGTAGGCTGCCACAACCCAGCACAGTTTCATTCCACAGTCTTTCTTTCAGTGTATAGTGAGGAGGAAATTAGACCTATGTGTCCCCTCTGGCACAGTCCTAGTCTCATGATTTCCTGTGAGGAAATAACTGAATAAAAAGATACTCATCTCTCAAAAATAATTCTTTTTGAATTGGTAGAAAGATTTTTTTCCTCTTAATTCTTTAGTGGCCTCATTCTAGAAAGACATAATACAACTCACATTGCTAAGCAAAATTTAATAACTCAATCAGAAACATCTGCTTTTGGTTTCAGGGTGTCCATAAGAACAATGGTCAGGTACTTGTTTACAACAACATGGTTTTAAAAGTTCACCAAAGTGGCTACACCCTGAACAAATAGGAGGTGGAGTCCAGGTTCAAGGACAAATTCCAGTTTCTATGAATGCAGAAACTGCTCACCACCTTTCAAATGGTTTTCAAAGTCCAACAGTTTCCCTGAGGCACCAATTACACTGGTGTATGGTTATGTTCCTGCTGAGTCTTGGTTGATTGAATTCTCTAGTAGTTTAGTTGTCCAGAAGATTAGTTAGTCCGACAGACAATCCAAAGTCCAGAAACCCTAGTTATAGTGAGTAGCATGTTTATGTTTTCTATTTCAAAAAGTACATACTTCTTTCCTGACAATATTCTATTTAATTTATTTTGCTGTAGAAATGCTAATAACATACCTCCACCCTAGAGATGGCTGAAAATACAGGCACATTGATATTGTGTGGATTATTCAAACAACATATGTGTGAATGAAGCAGGAATGTTATCAAGTAGAAACTACTGAATATTAAGCATTATATTAGGAGAACAATTATAGCAGTGTAGACTACGTAAGGCCCTAGGTATGGTCTAGTTTGTGTATGAAAGAGCTACTTTGACCATAATGTGTCTATTTTGTTAATCTTTTATATAGAACCATTGTCAGGGCCTGGTGTGGTGGTTCACGCCTGTAATCCCAGCACTCTGGGAGGCTGAGGTGGGAGCATTGCTTGCGCTCAGGAGTTCAAGACCAGCCTGAGCAAGAACGAGACCCTGTCTCTACTAAAAACAGAAAAATTAGCCAAGGGAGGTGGCGTGTACCTGTAGTCCCAGCTACTCAGGAGGCTGAGGCAGGAGAATTGCTTGAGCCCAGGAGTTTGAGGTTGCAGTGAGCTATGAGGATGGCACTGTATTCTACCTGGGGTGACAGAGCAAGACTCTTTCTTAAAAAGAAAAAAAAAAAAAAAGGAACCACTGCGAAGATAAAAACCATAAAACATAATTTCTTAAAAAGCATATTTTGGGGTTTATAGATTGTTTTTCTATTTTGTAATTCATTAATGTCTACAACTATTATTAATTCTAACTTTAAAAAAAAATTTACAATTGTTTTTCCACGTTCTTGAGATGGATGCTTTGGTTTGTTTTTTTCTTTTTATATTTTTTAATGATAAAAGCATTTACATCTAAAAATTGGCTTCAAAACATAGGGACCATGTCTGTGTGTTCTATCTTATTATCATTAATGTTCAAATGACTTGCAATTTCCATTTTAATTTTCTTTTTTGACTCAATAGTTATTTAGAAGAGTTTTTTTTAAATTTCAAAGTGGTTAGAATTTAGCATATTTTATGATCTGAGTATGTAGCTGATACAAATTATACCTTTTATAATATTTTTGGTTTACAATATATTCCTTTTGGGGTAAATATTTCATGTTGATGTGAAAAAAGTAAGTATCCATTGCTTACCTGGTACATATATATTAATTTTTTAATAAAATAAAGTGTATTAATCATGCTCAGTGGACTCAACAGCAGATTTGAACTGGCAGAAGAATGAAGACTAAATCAGTCAATTGAAAGACTGAATCAATCAATTGAGATTATCCAGCCCAAGGAAAGAAAAAAAAAGAGAAGGAAGAAAAATATACAGAGACCATCAAGCATACCAACATATATGCATAATGAGAATCTTAGAAGGAGAAGAAAAAAATGAAAGAGGCAGAGAAAAAGAAATAATAACCACAAGCTACCCAAATTTGATGAAAGACATTAATGCACGTGCCCAAGAAGCGCAATGAACTTCAAGTGTAATCAACTCAAAGAGATCCAAACCTAAACACATCATAGTCAAACTGTTAAAAGACAAAGACAAAGAGAGAATCCTCAAAGCGGCAAAAGAAAAAATACTCATCAAGTAGAAGGAATGCTCAACAAAAGTTACAATTGACTTCTTATCAGAGACTATGGAGGCCAGAAGGCAGTGGGATGACATATTGAAAGTGCTGAAAGAAAGACTGTCAATCAAGAATTCTATATCCAGAGAGACTAGTCTTCAAAAATGATAAATTCAGACATTTCCAGATTAAAAAAAACAAAACAAAACAAAACAAAATCTACCAAATTTTTCATTAGCACACAAGAAACACCAAAGGGATTCCACGTTGAAACAAAAGGACACTGGATAGCAACTCAAATTCACCTGAAAAAATAAATAGCACCAGTAAACATAACCACATACGTAAATATAAAAAAATTTCTGTGATTTTTTTCTTTTCCTATCTGATTTAAAAGACAGTTGCATAAAGTCATTATTATTAAGTTGTGTTCATGGGCTTATAACGTATAAATATGTAATCTATATGACAATAATAGTATAAAGAAAAGGAATCAAAATGGAGCTATATTGGGACAAAGTTCTTATATACTATTGAAGTTAAGTTGCTATTGATTCAAATTAGATTGTTGTAAGTTATGACATTAACTGTAATTTCCAGGGCAACCACTAAGAAAGTAACTTTAAAAAAAAAGATATAATAAAAGAAACAAGGCATGAAATGATGCTCATCATTAGTCATTAGGGAAATTTAAACCAAAACCACAATGAGATACCACTTCAAACCCCCTAGGACAGCTATAATCAATGGAAAATAACAAGGGTTGACAAGGATGTGGAGAAAATGGAACCCTTATACATGCCAGTGGGAATGAAAAGTGGTGTCATCACTTTGGAAAATAGTTTGGCAGTTTCTCTAAGAACTAAACATAAGAGTTACCCTATAACCAGAAATTCCATTCACAAGTATATATCAATGATTATTGAAAACATATATTCACACAAAACGTGTATGTGAATATTCATAGCAGCATTATACATAGTGGCCAAAAGCAAAGAAACATTGAAGGTAGTTTATGAAATTTGCTTCCATTACAAGCCCTGGATATTGCTTTATATATGAAGATACTCAACAATCTTGTGTAGAATTTAGGAAGTTGGTGAATGAGGGAGAGATAAGGTAAGAGGTAGAATGGAAGAAAGCAAGAAAATATGAATGATAACTAGGTAGGGAAGGTGGGCAAGGAAACAGAAGAGGAAAAAAAGATGCCCAGATATTTCTCCAACATGATGTCTGTGTCTCACAGTCTCTTCTTCCCTCCATGAAAAAGAATCTTTCTATATGTAAAAAGTGAAAACAGATTCTGTTTGGACGGCATTAACTTGCTCCAAAAAGGATGACATTAACTTGCTCAATGGCTCTATGGCTATTCTTTGCCAATTACTGCATCACTGGTGTCAACTTACATGAGATGCACTTTCTGACTTTCTGTTTTCTCAAGAGATCTACCTGTCTGTGGTCGATGCGAAGATTCTGAGAATCCCCTTCAAGAAAGGCCTTGATGCTCAGCAGTGGGTGGGCAGTCAGCAGACAATCTCTAGCTATGAACTTCTTTCAGAGTTCTGCTTTGCCAAAAGCCTCCCTTTTCCTGGGGCAGCATGCATCTGGTGACAGTATGAGGCAGGGTAGAAAGTCTGGGCCATTTGGGTACTATTCTCCCAGAGTTCTAGGCCAGGTGGGATGAGGTGTTTTGGATCTGCAGAGCAGTTTGACTTCTCTTCCTGCTCAGTCCTGCTTCCTTCCCTTGCTTTTCACAAGTATTGATCCCTAACAAAATATTTCGTTCCCAAAGCTCTACCTCGCTCTTTGCTTCTAGAGAACTGAACCTGTGACACAATCATTTTCTTTTACCTTCATGCATGATGGAGAGGAGAGAAAGTCAATAATCCTCTTCTGTTCAACAAAGAAAATTCACAAGTATTTATGTCTTCCAGAAGATGCAGTGCTTCCAAGAGCTAGCTCCTTCTGCCTGGAGTGAAAATACTTTTTCCAGCCTCCCCTCTCCCCAAAGGGCCAACAAAATAAAATCTTTGCACAGGATTTGTATTACTATGCAATATATTGGGTCCTGAGCCCCCTTGGGACTGCTCCTTGATCTGATCAGCTGCTCCTACCCCACTCTACCCCCATGTCTGCCTTGGAATTTCCCAAAAGTCACTCCTATAGAAATATCTAACATTTGAAATCAGTGAACAGTTTCCAAGTAGTAGTAATTCTCATGTGAACATAGATAGTATTTGAATCCAGTCTTCCCATTGCCTGAATATTCCCAGATAAAGCTCCGGGCTGAGAGGCAAGTCACGACCTGGATTCATAGTTGCCCCATAACTGCAACAACCAAAACATGCTGACTCATCTTGACTATGACATCATTTCTTAAAATTTCATCTTCCCACATCACTAAATTTTTACAATTAGAAGAGAGGTGGAAATGTTCTATATATCCTCCTGTCTTAACAAGCAAATCCTATGTCTGTTTTTTCACTTAACAGTATCCTAATTAAACTTACCCCAAAGGGGACAGCAGCTTTTGGAGAGGCATGGAGTGACAGAGAATGTAGCAGCCAGTAAGGATCTTTTCTGAGGCAGTTTCCTTGCAGTTTAGGGGATAAGAAACTATCGTTTGACAGAGTACATAAGGGATTTCCAGATGTAAATCATTTGTGAATTTATCACAAAGGCTGTTGGGAAATGAATCTGAAACTAGCACAAATCATGTGCCTGGGAGCAAAACTTCAGGACAATAATTACCAAGATTATAATGAAAACCAAGTAGTAATTAGCTCCATGGGTTAAACTAATTAAGTGAGCGAAAAATACTTTTAGAAAATAAAATTTCAGATGTTTAATATTAAAGCATTTGTACTACAATTTCAGAATAGTTTTGAGAACATGTAAGTGCAATTTAGAGGATAGTTCTTTATATAATGGAATGGTGGAAGCAGCAATAAATGATGTAAAAAGCACATTAAAAGCTATGTGCAATTCACAAGTCCATACTTTGTGTTAAGTGTGCCAGTGGGTGCTCATGTTGAATGTCATATTTCAGTCTTCATTAGAGTCTTGCTCCTTTTGAATTTGTGTGACTGAGTATTAGAGAACTTTAGGCTGGAATTAGCCCAGAATATTTAATATTTTTGTTCCCCCAAATTATTGAAATTGGTGCTATTTATCATTACCCCAACACAAGGGGGAAAAGGTGCTGTTGGAATTATGTTGGAATTATTTTGTACTTTCACAACCAAACTTTCCTGAGGGAGACTCCACATCCATCTATCTATCCATTAATTCATTTGCTCATTCATCGATCACCCGAATGGTACCCATCTATTTTTTCCAGGCACTGCCCTAGGAGCTGGGGTTACAAAAGCAAATAGGATAAGATCTCCTCTCTTCAAGTAGCTTACAGGCTGCTTGGAGAAGAGATATTTGCAAACAAACAAGTATATTACTTGTAGTTTCTGTGTTAGAAGTACCTAGTAGGCTTTGGTGGGGCTGGAGGGAGGAGTGGTGAATGGGGAAGGATGAGCATGGGAATGAACGTCTACAGGGGAGGAAATGCTGGGGCTCTGTTCTTTTGTCTCCTTTTTTCATTCTGTTCCCTCTTCCTCCAATACCCTTCCCTCACTTCTTCATCAGGCTAAACCTTGCTCAAAACTTTAAAAAATGGTATATATATTTTCTTAACCAGCTATACATGAATGTATCTCAATTATTTAAAATATTGACATACAAAAGTATATAAGTAGCAGAAGTCTTTTTTTACCCTGTTCCTATTACTCTTCTACTCAGAAGTAGCACTTTTAACACTTTGTATGTATGTTTAGAGAACTTTTTCTGTACATTTACCTATATTCATATATATATGAATTTGTGTATATATTAATATTATATGTATGTACATATATAATTATATACAAATGATAAAATATCGTTTCAATTTGTTTTTTCACTTAACAGTTTATTGTGGGTATTGTTTCATTACAGTACTTCTATTTCAAAATCCAATAGTTGGGATTACCATATTTTTTTAGCCAATCCCTTATGGATAGAAATTTAGAATTTTCCCCCAAATTTTCATCATTATAAATACTGAAATGAACACCTAACAATCATCTTTATGCACATGTGTATTTCTGTAGACTATGTACCTAAGAGTGGAATAATTAACTTAAAATGATGATAAATACTATCTCCTTGTCTTCCAAAAACCATATAGCAATATGCATTCCCATCAATTTTGGTAGAAGAGTGCGTGTTTCCCCACAGTTTTACCAGGTGAGAATATTGTAATTGTTTAACATTTTGATTGCCAGATGGTGGACAACTTATTGTTTTAATTTCCACTTCCCTCACTTCTGGTGAGATTAAGTGTCCTTCATATATTCCTTTGAAACTCATTTTAAAATAATTGGTGGTAGGCAAAGGGGAAAGTGTGAGCAAAGACAGATCTGTTAGCCACACAGTGCCAGAGTGTTTTAGGGGATCCAAAATTGCTTAGTATAGGGGATGAGAGGGTGATTTCGAGCTAAATGGGGCTTAGAGAAGTAGATAGGTCTCAGATGTTAAAGGGCCTACTGTGCCGTTTGGATTTTATCCTGTAGATAATGGGGAGCTGAATAGGATTTTAAAACAGGGCTGTGAGAAAAGGACAGATTAGCTTTCGAAAAACTTAATCTTGCAGCTGTTAGCAGAGAGCACAGAGACTGGACAAGATGAGAGCAAATCTGTGACAACCCAGGAGGGCACTGGGTGTGGAGTTCGTGGGGAGAAGGCACATAGGAGAAGGATTAGGCAGACAGAAGTCACAGCGCCACCTGTGGACTATCTGTGAGGATCCGGAAGTGGGAAGCCAATTTGAGAGTCAGTTTTCTATCTAGAGTATTGGGGTAAATGGTTTTCTGAGAATCTTCTGCTCTAGCAAACAATGTTACAGAGCGGTTCCATTTAAACTAGTTATGTTTAATTTCAGTGAGGTTTCTACAGAGATGAATATTTAAAAGGAAATTTAAAAAATGCATTTATTTGAGAGAAGATGGTGGTTGAAAAGAGCTGGTAATAAATAATCTGCAAAGAAAAATAATGGAAAAATAGGAAAAGAAATATTTTTAAAAATGAGTGAAGGAAAGAAAAGGGAGAGTAGATGAGGATATAAAGGAAACAGGGTTTTTTCTATTTTATTATATTTCCTTTACATACATTTACATTATGCTTTAAAAATAATATATCAAAAATATAGAACGTTAATTCATGGAAGGCAGTAGATTCTGATCCATATGTTTGACAAAAATCTCAAAGTGACTATTACTAATAACACCCTTGTCTTAAATAATAACACCCCTGTCTTGAGAACCTGAATTTATTTCATCATGCAGCGCTCTCTTAACCTCCTGATGTTATTTCATCTAGAAAGAAATCATTATCTCTGTTTTGTAGAACAGAGTCCTGAGGCATGAGAAAGGTTACTTGTTGTACATGTTACCAGTTAAATGTTCTGTTAGTTATTTATTTATCCTTTACTTGATTACTGGTGTAATTCTTACGGACATTCTGAAATCCCCTTGTTACCAAGCAATGGGCTGACTTCCTGACATGCATAGAAGCCAATAATACCATGGCACCAGCTTTTGAAAAAAAGAATTATTACAAGTTGACTGACAAAGACACAGGAGGCAATGCTCAAATCTGCCTCCCTAGCTGGGCACGGTGGCTCACGCCTGTAGTCCTAGCACTCTGGGAGGCCAAGGTAAGAGATCACTTGAGGTCAGGAGTTCGAGACCAGCCTGAGCAAGAGTGAGACCTCCCCCCATCTCTACTAAAAATAGAAAAAATTAGCCAGGTGTGGTGGTGCACACCTGTAGTCCCAGCAACTGGGGATGCTGGGGCAGGAGGATCAATTGAGCCCAGGAGTTTGAGGTTGCAGTGAGCTATGACGATGCCACTGCAGTCTAGCCAGGGTGACAGAGCGAGACTCTGTCTCAACAAACAAACAAATAAATAAATAAATCTGTCTCCCCCATCTGGGGGTGGGTCAGGATTTTATGGCATTTCTAACTAGTCCCAGGTGATGCCAATGCAGCCAGTCTGCCAGGCTGCTGTCATTAACAATTAGGAGGTTAAAGCCTTTTCTCATTGTGCATGTCCAGGCTACATGACTTGCAATTTTGGCTCTGTGCTATCTGTAACAACTTAAGCAATGGTTAATGGGTTTGAGCTGGTCCTGTGGTTACACCCTCAAATTCCGATTCTCTCTCCCTTGGACAAAGTTTGCCGTTCTCAGAGTTTCTTTCTTAGACACAGCAATTATTGCTGCTATTTCTTTAAATCTGTCTGTTCTAATCTTTAGACAAATAATGCTTTATCTTGGTCCATGGTACTTTTGTAATGCATGTCTGTAAAAACCATCTTCGGTTGAAAGGTTCTATGTGAAAACATAATGCTTTACTATTATCATCTTCATAAAATTACCATGGAATAAATAAACAAATATTAACATAGAAGGAAAGCATAATAGCTATGTTGGATATTTCTATCATTTTTATTTTATAATTTTTATTATTGGAAAGTTAGAAAATATGGAGAAGCATAAAAAAAAAAATAATAATCACCAGGCGTAGTGGTGTGTGCCTGTCGTCCCAGCTACTCTGAAGGCTGAGGTGGGAGGATCTGTTGAGGCCAAGAGTGAGAGCTGCAGTGTGCCGTGATTATGCCTGTGAATAGCCACTGTACTCCAGCCTGGGCAATATAGTGAGACCCTGTCTACAATAATAATATTGACATCATCTAGAACCAATCACTATTATTATACTGATTTTTTTTTCACGTTTTTAGAAGAAAAATTAGTCTACTCTCAGATTTACAGAAGTTCAAATAACAGAATTACACATAAATAAAAGTTTAAAGATGACTTCAAATCAACCACCCAGAAATGACCATTGTTAGCTTTAGAATAATGTTATTATATACACCCTTCTAAGCACATATACAAATAAGAGGAATACTTTTATAAACATGAGGTCGTGATATTTATATAAACATATTCAAATTAAATTTATTTGAATTTAATAGAAGAGAAATTGAAGAGGACTGGGCACAATGGCTCATGCCTGTAAATCCTAGCACTTTGATAGGTTGAGGCAGGAAGATTGCTTGAGGCCAGGAGTTTGATACCAGCCTGAGCAAGAGCCAACTTCCTCTCTACAAAGTAGAAAAATTAGCTGGGCATGGTGGTGCACACTCGTAGTCCCAGATACTGAGGAGGCTGAGGCAAAAGAATCACTTGAGCCCAGGATTTTGAGGTTGTACTGAGCTATGATGATGTCACTGTGCTCTAGCCTGGGTGACAGAGTGAGACCGTGTCTCAGAAAAAAATAAAATAAAAAAAAAGAGAGAGAAATTGAAGAGAAACTGAAGGAATTGTTGAAATTCAAACAAACATTTTTCTACCACAAGATATATTATTTCCTAATGAATTCTAAATACTCTAAAATATGAAAAGGCTGAATTCATTGTGTTTTTTAATTTTTTTTTTTTTTTTGGGACAGAGTCTCACTGTTGCCATGGCGTCAGCCTAGCTCACAGCAACTTCAAACTCCTGGGCTCAAGCGATCCTCCTGCCTCAGCCTCCAGAGTAGCTGGGACTACAGGCATGTGCCACCATTCCCAGCTAATTTTTTCTACATATTTCTAGTTGTCCAGATAATTTCTATTTTTTTTTTTTTTAGTAGAGACGGGGTCTCGCTCTTGCTCAGGCTGGTCTCGAACTCCTGAGTTCAAACAATCCACCCGCCTCGGTCTCCCAGAGTGCTAGGATTACAGGCGTGAGCCATGTGGCCAGCCCACTGTGTTTTTTAAAAACAGCTACATGTTTTGGTTGTATATATCATCAGTGACTCCTTGCTTAGAAAGATGAGAACATTGGCATCCTCACACTCCACTCATCTCTTCATCCTCCTCCCCACCAGTTCAAAACTTTTACCTGCTATTTTTTTATTCTTATAATTCCCATAATTTTTAGCGGGCATAGGTACTGTATTGAAAAATCCTCTGTCTAGACCTCTGCCATTCTCAGTATTTTTTACATGGAAGTGGTTGCTACCAAAAAATTCCTCTTCCCATTGTCAACTCCTAACCAAAAACTGTCACCATAACCCAGTGTTGGCAGCTCAAGCTTTCCTTCCCCCAACCCCCATCTCTCTAATAAGGCCCATGAGAAAGGTAAGTGAAAAAATGCCTAGAGGATGAACAATTCCAAAATTTCACTTAGCTCGTGGAGAGAAGGAAAGAAGACATGAACACTTGTGCATTGATAATTTTGACCCTGTATGACTTTTTATAACACTAGAATTTTCTGGAATAATAGGTATGGACAGTAGAACTCAGATGACGCACTGGCTTCTGAGAACTCACTGAAGAAGTGGGGGCAGGAGATTCAGGGAGAACAGGTGGGCAGTGACAGCTGGAGTACAGAGCGGAGGGGCCAGACCCTGGGTCCCTCCCTCAGGGCAGTGCCACCAGTTTGCAGTCTGCTCCTCTCCTTGCTTCCTACACGTTTAAACAGAAAGCTCAGTACTTAAAGCTAAGCATCTGGCTTGACAGCAGGGAACATTCAGTTAATGGTAGTTCAGAGGAATTGCTGTGTTTGCAGCTGTTTCTTCTTGATAAAATAATTGTTATTTCACATGGAAAATTATTATGTAGAATCGAAAAAGTGGTGTCTTAGCACAGTTTGGTTTAGTGGTATATAAATAGGTTTTGGGAAAGGAAGGTATAACATTAAAAAGTATGATAATCATTATATATGGTGGATTAGCACTTTTCCAAAGAGCCAAAGGTAACAATGCCAGGGAGACGTGACATAGGACTGAAGCGGCATGGGTCACATGTCAAATCAATGACTGTGCATATTTTATAACCTTATTTCGTGGCAAGAAGGCACACTCTTAAGACATGGTATTTGGCAATCTGTTTTACCCAGACTAAAGGCTCAGTTACTACTAGTAGGCACAGGAAAAATGTTAGAAACAGCTATGTATATGATTTTTAAATATTTCAAAGGCCTCAGCCAAGTGTCAAGCTATGATTTGCCTGCAGTAACTATTAGTTGAAGAAAGAAATGAAAAAATACTGATGCATCTATTTTTTTGTCTGTGTCTGCAAAGAGCAATTGAGAGTGCAGACCACTTAGGTCTACTATGAGTAGGGAGTTTTGGAGGCCTGGCAAGAATAGCAAGTGAGTGAGCAAAACAGAGGCTGGGAAAGGGATTTCAGAACGTGTGTGCATGCCTTTATTTTCTCTCTCTATGATACCTGGCCATGATAAAGACCCTAAATGGGCTATACATTGAGGATTCATAGGTTCTGTGTTATAGGAGGGATTGAAAAGTATGGGGTAGTAAGAATTTCAGAATCTAGAGAGCCCAGACATGGGGCCTGGTTGACTAAGCTTGCTGAGGAGCAGAATCACTGGGTAGTTTCAACTGTTTCCAGGCTATGACTCCCAGGCTAGGGGAGTATAACTCTCCCTAGGGTTTATCAGGGTCTTACTGACCTGGAGAGAATGCTCCACCTTTTGATTCCACATTGAGACATCCCAGAGCAGATCAGAAGGAAATCACCAGAAAGTCTTGCTCACTTGGATATATCCTTTGTTTATGCTCTTCACATTCCATTTTGATTTTTCATAAAAGTTATGATAGAATAAATCACAGTCTGTGCATTTCATTTTTATCCTTCTATTCCCAAACCCAATCTTTTCAGATTGGAATTAGATTTAGGCCCTGAGACACCTAAAACCCCTTTTATATTTTTAGCCTGTGACCATTGTAGATTCAAAATACTATATACCTCTTATTTCATTTGTTAATAATTCCTGCTTTGCCATTTTTTTCTATATTGTTTTGGCTTCCTGCAATTGTGTTTTTCTCCTCAGTGTCAATTATGGAATCCCAGGGCTTGGTCTTTAAAAACTGGAGGCTTTTCTAACTGCTCCCTCTCCCTGTAGTTGACTAGAAAAGCAAGTAATATTTTGCATCATAAAACTGTCCTTGCAAAAGTTATTTCAAAGACTCTTCTTTTTCTTAAAGGGTCAGACAGTAAATATTTTAGGCTTCAGGCTGTGTGGTCTCTGGCAACTACTCAACTCTGCTGTTGTAGCATGAAAGCAGCTATAGACAATAGGTGTATGAATGGCTATGTTCCAATAAAGTTTTATTTACAAAAACAGGAGGCTGAGCTGCGTAATAGATGGCTGACCCACATTAGCTGCAATTCCTGTTAGACGTCTGGATATAAGGATTGTTGCTGTGGCCTGTGAAAGCAATCCTTAATCCTTAACAGGTTGTAAACTGGTTGTCATACCTAATAGTGTGTTGGCTTGGTAATAAATACTTAAATTGACACCCCTGAGTTCAAATCCTCCTTCTTCAGTAAGACCTATTCCAATTATACTCTGCCTTCTTTATTTCGTTGATGCACAACAGTGCTGTCCAATAAAAATTTCTGCCATCAAGACCTGCTACATAACTTGCCAATCCCAGTGCCAAATGAAAATGAGGGCCCCTTGTTGTTAAAAAATTATTAAGACTTTCAAGACAGCAACAGCAGGTATCAAACCAAGCATGGACCCTCCTAAGCTTAGAGCCCTGTGCAACACATGAAGCTGGTCCTGTCTGCAATGATGGAACGATTTTACGTGCACTGTTTAATATGGTAGCCACTAGCCACATGTGGCTATTGAGCATTTGAAATATGGCCTGTAATTGTGGAACTGAATTTTATTTCACTTTCATGGAAATAGCCACATGTGGTTAGTGGCTATCATATTTGACAGTGCAGCACCAAATAGATGATAAATTATTTTGAGTAAATTACTTAATCTTGCTGTTATTCAGGCTTTTTCATCTGTAAAATGGGTGTAATAATAGTACCTACTTCCCAGGGTTATTTTGAAAATTAAATTGACCTATCTAAAGTTTTTACAACAAAGCCTTGTATATAATAATTAGTAGCTTTAGTATTTATTATTATAAATATAACCCAATTTTTTTTAAGTAATGCCTCCTCTGGGGTAAATCCAGAAAATTATGGTAATCCTATTATCCTCATAAAAGACTGGTTTAACTATGGGCATAAGCCAAGGTCTGCTGGAGGTTTTGGGAAAGGTTTTGAGAATCTTGGTAACTGTAAATCATTCAAATGTTATAGAACTGGATAAAGTAAAAAGTAAAAGTGCCCCCAAGACATATAATTAACATTTTACCTGTTAATGTATGTAGGATTGCCAGATAAAATGCAGGATGCCCCATTAAATTTGAATTTCAGATAAGCAATGAATAATTTTGTAGTATAATTATGTCCCCAATTTTTTTTTTTTTTGAGACAGAGTCTCACCCTTGTTGCCCCAGCTAGAGTGTCGTGGCCTCAGCCTAGCTCACAGCAACCTCAAACTCCTGGGCTCAAGTGATCCTCCTGGTTCAGCCTCCCCAGTAGCTGGGACTACAGGTGTGCGCCACCACACCCGGCTAATTTTTTCTATTTTTGGTACAGATGGGGTCTCACTCTTGCTCAGGCTGGTCTCAAACTCCTGATCTCAAGCGATCCTCCCACCTCGGCCTCCCAGAGTGCTACGATTACAACAGTGAGCCACCATGCTCGGGCCTATGTCCCAAATATTGCATGGAGCGTGTTTATACTAAAAAACTATTCATTAGTTATCTCAAATTCAAATTTAATCATCACAAGTCCTATATTTTTATTTATTAAATTTGACAAGCCTAGATACACATCTTCCTAAACTAATTATATTGTCATTTCTCTGAACTTGGCCAGCCTGGGCTAATTCATAATCCATGTAAAAGTCAACAGAGGGAGATTATTATCCCATTCTCCCTATGTAGCATTGTACCAAGAAGAGGGAGCACTTTCGCTCTCTGGGCCTCAGGCAGTTTGCTTCTAAAACGGATGTTGGATTAGATTGCCCCAGAGGTTTGACACAGAGAGTGGTTAGGAGCACAGGCAACAGAATCGTACTTTCTAGGTTGAAATCTTAACTCTGGTACCAGCTGGGTGACCTTGGGCAAAGTGTTCAACCTCCTAATACCTCGGTTTCTTCATCTGTATAAAGGGGAATAATCATAAACCATACATCATATGCTGCTGTGGGAGCTAAATGAGTTAACATACTTAAAGTGCTTAGAACAGAGCCTGGCACATAGTTGAGTGCTCCAGAAATATTAGCTCTTGTTATTATTCCAGCTCTGGCTTTAGTTTTTCCTATGATCTTGAACAGCCTCTTTAGGACTCAAGGGACTTAAGACCTCAGATCTGGGTAGGGAAAGTGCTACTAAGAGGAACATTGGGTGTGAAACACGACTCAACTATTGAGTTACATTACATATCTGCTTAGAAATGAATTTAGTTGGGGAAACTTAAGAGATTAGATTTAAAATGATTGCTTTGAAATGGTAGAGTCTAAAGTGTTGCTATTGAAAATCAGACCAGCCGTATGTTATTGGCGGGCAGCGTTGCAATTGATCTCAACTTGTGAGTTCTCATCAGAACCTGTTTTTCCACCTAGAAAATGGGCATGTTTATGATCCAAATTATCACACACAGGGGGGACTAATCTTCAGTGATGGAAGGAGCTATGCAAATAAATGTATTTAGGGGATGAATAGTGCTTATATGCTCTATTTTTCTTGCTAGAAGAAAAGAGCTACAGGTCATTAACTGAACTCTGGGGAAAAAATCAGATGTCAGGATTCAGAGATTATTGTGTAATCAGTAATTTGGAGATGCTGCAACCTTTTGTTTGGTTTTCAAAAGCTCAGATTCGAAGGCTAAAGTCAGCTTTTATTTTCCTTTTATGGCACTTGGTTCATTTTCTGCAGAGGTTCAATTTGTTGCCAAAGAGAATCATTGCTAATTTGAATAATTATATACTAAACTGTAGGGTAGAGCTGAAATTGGGGTTGATTGAGAGGGTTGGAAACAAAGCTAACTCCTTCCTGCCATAAGAATTACAGATTCCTATGTAACAAAACATGGCAATATAAACAAGTATTTCCAATGGATTAAATTTGTTTGTAGGAAATATGCAAAAAAAAAAAAAAGCTCAATTTCACTCATAGTGAGAGAGTAGCAAATTATTATAAAACTACACCAAGATACTGTTTTTTAAATCTATTTGATGAAACTCTGAAAGTTTGACAACACACACTGTTGGCAATATTATTGGGAAACAAGCCCTCTCACATGTGTCGATGATATAAATTGATGCCCAAACTGAGGAAAAAATTCAGCAAAATCTATTAAAATTGCAAATTTAATGTGTATGTGACTTTTGACCCAGCAATCCCACTTCTGGGATTTTCTCTTATAAAAATGCTTGTACTCATATAAAATGATATATACAAAGTTTTTTTTTAATTGAAACACAATTCATGAGCCATAAAATTCTCCATTTTAAAGTGTACAATTCAGTGTTTTCTAGTATATTCACAGGGTTATGCGACCATCACCACTATCTAATTCCAGAATATTTTCATCATTCCTCCCACCCCCAATCCCAAACAACCACTAATTTATCTTCTGTCTCTGTGGATTTGCCTGTTCTGGACAATTCATACAAAGTAAATCATATAATATATGGCCTTTTGTTTCTGGTTTATTTCACTTACATAATGTTTTCAAGGCTCATCCACGTTGTAGCATGCATCAGTACTTCATTCTTTTCGTGGCTGAATAATACTCCATTGTCCGGCTAGGCACAGTGGCTCACACCTGTAATCCTAGCGCTCTGGAAGGGTGAGGTGGGAGGATCACTTGAGGTCAGGAGTTCGAGACCAGCCTGAGCAAGAGAGAGACCCCATCTCTACTAAAAATAGAAAAAATTAGCTAGGCACAGTGGCATGTGCCTGTAGTCCCAGCTACTTGGGAGGCTGAAGCAGGAGGATCGCTTGAGCCCAGGAGTTTGAGGTTGCTGTGAGCTAGGCTGACGCCATGGCACTCTAGCGTGGGCAGCAGAGGGAGACTCTCTCTTCAAATAAATAAAATAAATAATAATAATGCTCCATTGTATGAGATACCAGATTTTCTTTATCCATTCATCAGCTGATGGACATTTGAGTTATTTCCACTTTTTGACTATTATGAGCAATGCTGCTGTGAACATTTGTGTATATGTGAACATTTGTGTAAATATGCGTGAACATGTTTTCAATTCTCTTGGTTATGATGAGGAGTAGAATTTTTGGGTCATATGGTAAATCAATGTTTAAATAAAAGGTTATTTCTTGCAGCATCATTTGTAACAGTAAAACCACATTGGAACAACCAATGTGTTCATCGATAGAAGACTGGTTAAATAAACTATGCCACATCCATGCAGTGTAATATTGGGCACCCTTAAAAACAAGAAAACGATCTCTATGCACTGATAAGGAAAGATTTTCAAGACATATTAATTTTAAAGAAACAAGGTGCAGAGAGTTCTTAATGATTCTTAGCTTTTGTAAAGACAAACATAAAGGAACCTTGAAAAGATGCACAAAAAACTAAGAGAATTATTGGGCAAAAGGGCAGAGTGGGTGCATTATTTCTGATATACATCTTTTAATATTGTTTTCAAACCATGCAAAAAATGTGTTATCTATCAAAATAAAATTTAAAAAATTTTTGTAGAATATGCAGTGATGAGAGTTATCATTTGTTTCAGGTGGTTCCAAGCTGAGGCTGATCTGGGAATACTACTCCAGAGTACTTCAGTTAAGAGGGCACTATTTTAAGGGAGCAATTAAATGATATTATACAGTTATAAATATAGTTTGTACATAACAAATTTAAAGTTATTTGATCAAAGACCATAGAAAAAGATGTGGCACAAAACAGTTCGTAGCAGTGTCTAACAAAGTTTTGGAATATGGAGCATCAACATTAGAATGTCTGGGAGTGCTTCCTAAAAACAAAGACCCCTCAGACCAACTGAGTCAGACTCTGTAGATCTTGGGCCCAGGATTCTGCATTTAAAAGTCTTCTGCAGGCCGGGCGCGGTGGCTCACGCCTGTAATCCTAGCTCTCTGGGAGGCTGAGGCAGGTGGATTGTTTGAGCTCAGGAGTTCGAAACCAGCCTGAGCAAGAGCGAGACCCTGTCTCTACTAAAAATACAAAGCAATTAATCGGACAACTAAAAATACATAGAAAAAATTAGCCGAGCATGGTGGCACATGCCTGTAGTCCCAGCTACTCAGGAGGCTGAGGCAGGAGGATCGCTTGACCCCAGGAGTTTGAGGTTGCTGTGAGCTAGGATGACGCCACGGCACTCTAGCCCGGGCAACACAGTGAGACTCTGTCTCAAAAAAAAAAAAAAAAAAAGTCTTCTGCACATGAACATTTGAGAGCCTTTGGCCTAATAAAGTAGACAAAAAGACTTTATTTATTTATTTATTTATTTATTAATTTTGGAAACAGAGTCTCACTCTCTTGCCTGGGCTAGAGTGCTGTAGCGACAGCCTAGCTCACAGCAACCTCAAACTCCTGGGCTCAAGCGATCCTCCTGCCTCAGCCTCCCAAGTAGCTGGGACTACAGGCACGCACCACCATACCCAACTAATTTTTTCTATTTTTAGTTGTTTGGCCAATTTCTTTCTATTTTTAGTAGAGACAGGGTCTCGCTCTTGCTCAGGCTGGTCTCGAACTCCTGAGCTCAATTGATCCGCCCACCTTGGCCTCCCAGATTATAGGTGTGAGCCACCGCTCCCGGTCTTATTTATTTTTTTAAAGACGGGTTTTTGCTCTGTTGCCCAGGCTGGAGTGCAGTGGCTCAATCATAGCTCACTGTAACCTTCAAGTCCCTGAGCTCAAGCGATCCTCCCACCTCAGCCTCCTGAGTAGCTGAGACTACAGGTGCGTGCCGCTGTGCCTGGCTAATTTAAAAAAATTTTTGTGTAGAGACTGGGTCTTGCTATATTGCTTAGGCTGGCACAGAAAGACTTTTTAAAGTGATAGTTAATACCTACTATACTTCCTGTTAGTTACATTATCTCCTGAATTTTTTCCATGAAAGAATTCCACAGGCATTTTATCCTTTTTAAAAACATGTGAGTTTAGCCTGACATTGAGGGGAATTACCTGGGAACAACTTCAGGACTCCTTGCTCCAGGAAGACAGGACTGTGTCCGCCGGGCTCCATCAGTGTTTCTCCAGCCTCAAGCTCAGCTCCTATCTTCTCATCTCACCTGAGTCCTGATGGCTAATTTAGTTTTAGACTTATGCAAGGGATGTTGGTGCTGTCTGAAAAGGCTCTGAGAGAAGAAAGAGAAGGAAATAGGTCACAAGCATTACCTACAGCAGCATTAAACGCTAGTTACCTTTTCTTAAAGTTAATTATAAAATAACATTAACATATACAAAACTAGGTGGAACTATAGAATGTAAAATCTGAAAACAACAATAGAAATTAGCTAGGCTGAAGCTTCCATTTTACAAATGAGATCAAGTGACTCACACAGGTTTATAAATGTTGAATTAGTGGAAAAAAACTCAAGTTTTTCTCTGTTTGGCAATGTCCAAAATTCAAACACAAACCATGAAATAAAGCATGGACAAGTTCAACTTTCTCATTTTATCAGAGGGGAGATGAAGCCCAGGAAAGAAAAGTGATCAAGTTAGGACTTCAAAGCAGTTCTTTTGACTCTAATCCCTGTGGTCTCTTGATAATATCATCCTACCTGTATTTAGTCACCAACACAAGCATTTTCTAAAATGGTCACTCTCATATTTAAAACCTGACTGGTCCACAGCCAACTGGGCCTTCCAGGGCCAACTTTCATAATGTCTTATGTAATCTAACATTTTTTTCATACTGTTAAGCCAAATAGAAACTCTCTGCACACACACACATATATATATAGTATAAAATAATAGCAAATTTCCAAAATATTTTAAAACTATTTGTAGGAAGCTCCCTCTGAATCTGAGCCCAATACTGTAGAAAAATGTATTTGGAAGAGTGAGGGTGGGACTCTGGCCTGTGTGAATCCAAATCAACCTTTATGACTAAAAGGGAAACACCTTAGTAAGAAATTTTTCACAACAAAAAGCTTTTTTTTTTGGAGACAAGATCTCATTCTGTTGCCCAGACTGGAGTGCAGTGTCATAATCATAGCTCACTTGGGCTCAAGTAATGCTCTTGCCTCAGCCTCCCAAAGTGCTGAGACTACAGGTCTGAGTCACTGTGCCTGGCCAAAAAAGCTTTTTGAAAGAGAGATAATCATGAAACCTGGTAACTTATTTGAAATTCATCATAGAGAAAATGGCTGTCAGGGAAAGCTTTATAGACAAGTTGGAATTTAAGCTACATTTAAAGGAAGGAGATTAAAAAAGAGGTACAAAAGAGTGTCAGGCAGGAGGAACAAAATTTAATTCCATAAAAAGATGCTGAGCATGATACACCGCATCTAACAGTTAGGAGTAAATTTAGCTGGCTTCAAGGAGGTGGAAGTTTATTTCTCATTCACGTAAAAGAAGTCTGGAAGTAGGCCGACCAGAATTGGCATGGCATCTCCATGATGCCCTTAGGGTACGTCAGGATGTTCTCTTTCATCTCCAGCCTTGCCATCCATCCTTAAGGTCATCTGATGGGACAAGATAGCTGCTAAAGCGACAGGCATGTTGATCAACTACATTTCACCAAGCAAAGGTGAGGTTGGCAGGGAGAGGTTCATAAAGAATGTCCATTTCCATATTACATATTTTCTGTCCTTCCTAGAC
This sequence comes from Propithecus coquereli, assembly GCF_000956105.1. Taxonomy (NCBI): domain Eukaryota; kingdom Metazoa; phylum Chordata; class Mammalia; order Primates; family Indriidae; genus Propithecus; species Propithecus coquereli. The sequence continues at coordinate 4,581,989 of NW_012155284.1, forward strand.
ACATGCTCATCCTTAGCTGCTAGAGAGGCTAAAAAACAGCCGCTGCTGAGCAATGTGCTCAGTTAAACTTCAGAGCTCTGTTATAATAAAGAAGAGAAAACGGATGTTTGGCAAAAACAGCCCCTGTCACATTATGCTTCACAGGGAGCATAACAGTAAGTAAGAGTGCCGGATGGGGTAACAGAAGCCAGACTTGGAATCCAGGCCCTGCCATTTATTAGTTATGTGACCTTGGAAATAGTAACTAAAATTCTCTAAGCATCAGATTCTTCATCTGTAAATAAAAAGGGATTTGTTAAAAAGAGAAAATAATGTGCATAAAGCACCTGGTACAAAGCAAGTGCTCAGTGAACCACTATTTTTTGCTCATGATTTATTAGCGATCTAGTGAGTAAGAAAAAGATTTTTCTGCTTTTACGGAGTTAGCAAAGCCGTTGTATGGCAGAAAGAAAAGTATGCCACTGATAAAAGCTGATGAGATTGCAAGTTCATTATTTTTAAAGTTTCATTAATATACAATTAATACAATGGTCAGCAATATTACCTTCAAATAGGAAATAACATAGAACTAAATTACAATATTTATTTATTTTTAATACATAGTCTATAGAATTTAACTAGGTGTTAAATCAAACCCTGTTCCCTCCCAATTCACCTGCTCAAATAAAGTAGAAATAGACATATTACCCATGGGTTTAAGAATGAGATTTCTAAGATTCGTTTTTTTGAGAAACCATAAAATAAAACTTGAGGTATCACAACATTTTAGATTAAGGTAAATGTGGAAAAGGAGGTATCTCTAATTTATTTATTCTTTTGATGGAAGTGAGGGCAAGTAGTGTGGGTGCCAATAATGTGAATACAACTTTTTATATTAGGAAGCTTAAAAGGAAGGAGAAACTGAGATGTGTGAGAAATTCAGGTTGTAATGAGTTTTCACACTTGTCTCAACTCGCTGAGTTTACTAGTCAAACTGCTTGCCTTTTCCATAATATTTTCACCTCTACTGCTCTCCTTTGTAGATTTGCTTCATACAAATTCATTTATGAAAATGAAAGAGGACAGAAAAAAAGTGAATGTTAAAGCAATGCCAAAAATTTTTGTATTTTCATTGGATTTAACTTATCATAAGCCAGATTTAATTTTTTCTTCTGAGACTGTGATAGCTATCATGGTTATTTTTATTAAGGTAAGAATTAATCTTAGATTCCCCAAACTGGGGTAGACTCAGACATTATATAGTTTAACTGTCCTTCCAATGCTCCAAATTGTCTCCATGTGACTTCTCCCTCCCCCAACCCCATTCCCAGCCCATGACCACACACTTCAAGTGCCAGGGTGTTCACTCTTTGTCAAGACAAGCCATTCCTGCTATAATGATTAGAAAGCTCTGAATCTATCTCATCTCTTCCTCTCTCAAATTCTCATTCACTTGTCCTGATTCTCCCTACTGTAGCCATACAGAAAAGGCCTAATCCCTTTTCTACCTGGAAGCGCTTTAAAATACTGAAAGATACACAATAATTACATTGCCCAATGTCTTATCTCCTTCAGGGTAAATATACCTGCTTCCTTTAACTGTTCCCCTAAGCTCTGCTTTTGAGCCTTTCAGTTCCCAGGTGGCTCTTCTAAGGGACCTCTGGTTTGTCTGCATATACAGATTGTCAGAATTCTCTGCCCATATTTATAGGGCCTCTTATCACACATAAAATGGGTCCCAGGCTCAGGGATTTGAGGTAGACCCAGAGGTGTGCCACCCAAGTCCTCCTTCAAGGAATGGCTTGCTACCCCTGCTCCTGGGGGTACAGTCAGCAAAAAGCCTTGGCAATCAGTCCTTTGAGAGGTTGCCTCAGCTGCAGAGAGCTACCGTGCCCAAGGTCATGCCCTTCCCAGGGAGGACCCTAACCAATGACTAATTAAGGTGGGAGTATAGATACTTGGTCATTTCAGCCCAATGCAGGACAACTTTTACAGGTTATTTTTGCTCCAAAGTTCCTGATGCAGGAGTCTGAGTCTGTCTGGCTGAGTCTGTCATTGGTCCCGCAACGTAACTCAACTTCTCCCTCTGCTTAATCATGCTTCCTTCCCCTGCCTTCCATAGGGGTGATCATAGGGCACTCTGTAACAGGCATGAAACTCTACCTCATAGTCTGCTTACTGATGAACTCAACATGCAACAGGACCCTAACTGCTTCTCTATCATGTAGAATAAAGCTCTAATTAATTTGAATAATCATTAATTTATTTGTAAGCCAGGTTTTCATTGTCTCCTCCTTTTCCCTTCTCTGAAAGAATTGCCTCTGCTAATCTGCTAGCCTGTGGGGCAATCAAAAAGGTAGGTCTTACAAACATAATTTTTATTTTTTTCTAGCATTGGCCTTTGTTTGGGATAGCTTTCCTTTGCCTCTCCAGATCCATTCTCTTCACCCTGTCCTCTGCCTAAGGAAGATAATCTGTATGGACTCTACCACTGGACTCACGGGCCCTCTGGCTTCCTGTGGTGTTTGCCAGTGAGGTTCCAGCAGGAGAAAGATGAAGAGAGGAAAGTGAAGCCAAGGTATTTATTCCCCTGGCCCTGCTCTAGGAGTTTGTCTTGGGCTGTCTGTTTCACTTGACTGACTGTATGCCACTGTTCATAGTATCTCTCCATGCATCTCTCTTCTATAATGTTCTAGTCGTCTCTCCCTCCTCTCGTCTTTTCAGGATTCAGGTTCCTGCACTTTACATGTGGTTTTCCCTATACCCCAACCTCTTCCTTGCAAATAAATCCTCTTTGAATTATGTTATCTTAGTCTGAGAGTACAAGCTCTTTCCTCTTGGGACCCTGACTAATACAGTCTTCCCTGGACTTCTTAGATGTTTGATTTTTCACAACAATTCTGGCTCATAGGTATTATAATCCAAATTATAATATTCTATTTTTCTCTTGTTCCTTGAACAAAATTTTTATTCTGTATTATAATTTAAATTTGTAGGTGTCTGTATCTTGCCTCCCATCTAGACAATAAATTCCTGGGTAACAGAGTAACATCTCATAATTTCTCTGTCAAATAATTATTGAGTTCCAACAATGTGTGAAGCTCATTAATTAACAAATTTGATAAATTGGTGCTATAGATAAAGGTGGCCCTTTAGGAGTTTTATGGAGGTGAGATCACTTCTGTTTGGGAAAATCATGGAAGATTCAGTGAGGGAGTTGGGATTTGATCTAGGTGTGAGAGATCAGTAGGGTTGGTGTAAGCAGAGAAATAGTTCACTTGTATTTTAGCCAGGATCAATGGCACAAGACAAAGCATGAAGGTTAAGAAGTCCCAATATATTCCAGAGAAAGTGACTAAATCAATGTATTTTTCATTTTCAAGGGAGTAAAAAATTTGGAAAAAATGTTTAAGGGTAGATAATTAAGAGGGTAGATTGGAGGCAATATCAGCAATGGTCTGCTTTGTGTGTAGTAGCTCATGTATCCAATTTATCAAATATTAATACTATTAAGCTCCTACTGTGTGTCCAGTGGGTAATTTTGACCCTGATTTCACAGTTTATTTGGCATCTATATTATCTGTTACCATTTACTTTTCCTTTCGTCTTGAAACTCTCCTCTTCTAACTCTCTTGGTCTTACTCCCCTTGTTCTCCTGCTTCCCTCCCCAACAGTTTTTTGTTGTTGTTGTTGAGACAGTCTCCTGTTACCCAAGCTAGAGTGCAGTAGTGTCATCACAGCTCCCTGCAACCTCAAACTCCTGGGCTCAAGTAATCCTTTTGCTTCTGCCTCCTTAGTAGCAGGGACTACAGGTGTGTGCCACCATGCCTGGCTAATTTTTTCTAATTTTTGTAGAGACATGGTCTCACTATGTTGCTCAGGCTGGTCTTGAACTCCTGGCCTCAAGCAATCCTCCTGCCTCGGCCTCTCAAAGTGCTAGGATTTCAGGCATGAGCCACTGCATCGGCTCCCAGCACTTTTTTTTTTTTTATAGTTCCTTTCCTAGCCTTTACTCTGCCTACTTCTTAGGCCTCTTCTATTTTTACACTTTCCTCCTTCCTAGTTGATTTCATAAATGTCTATGGCCTCAGTGTTTTGCCAATGATTCCCAAATCGTCATTTCCATCCTCATCTCAGACTTTAGTCCTAATCTTCAGATTATTAAATCCTCCTGCCTCAGGAACATTTTACCTGAATGTCCCACTGGTGCTTCACTTAACATGAATAAAATTGAACTATTTCTCTCACCAACCTTGCTCTTCTTCATGGATAACCTAACTTGGTTAAGGATCACTCTCTATTTTGTTTCCCAAGTCAGAAACAGGTGATTTATCCTTTGTGACTTCTTCATTCTCACCATTGAACTGGCCATTAAATCCTATAACTTCCATATCCTACATATGCCTCTAGTCTGACATCTTCTTTATCCCTATTACCGTGGCCTTAATTTAGGATCTTATTTTCTGTTATGTGGATATTGGATTCTTCTTTCTGGTTTCTCTGCTTAAGCCTAACTCTTCCAAAGCACCTATAATTTTAAATATCTTTTTAAAATGAAATTTGATCATATTATCCTATTTTTTAAAAGTCTTCACTGACATCCTCTGCAGCAATGTTTTCAAATTATTTAAACATAGAATAACTTTTTTTTTCAGTTGAAATCTTAAATTTTAATTCTCTTCAATGAGCATCTAACAAATCAGAGAAAATAATAAATCTATATTCATTTTAAAATCATTTAAAGTATATTGGTTTTCTGCTATATAACAGTTACTGTTTTGAACACAGTCAATATAAACAATAATAGCAATAGGTAAATATTTACTGTGTGATTACCCTGTGTCAAGCACTATTCTAAGTTCTTTGCATGCATCAACGCATTTAATCTTTACAACAACCCTACGAGTATGAATAAGGCGTGTCTCCTTCTCCTAAGGAATTTTCATTGTGTGTGTGTGTGTGTGTGTGTGTGTGTGTGTGTGTGTATTTTACCCTGATGATCAACATTTTGTTTCACTGATGGCTCCTCTAAGGAATCATAGAATCTTTGATGGCCATTGATCTAAGCTGCCTAACAAATTTACTGGAGCCTCACCAAATTGATTAGCCTGTGTACTGGGAGCTTGGAACCAATGTTAATCATCCCAAGGGCAATTAAGGCAAGAGGTGCAGCAAAGTTGTCTTAGTTACAAAATAAGAAGACAGTGTTAGTCTCTACACCCTATCCTCAGCCTTGCCAATAGAGCATTCGGAACTCCTTTTCTGCAAAATATTGTTTGTCAGTCAGACTTGTCTAATGTCTTAGCAACACAAAAGGAACACAAGAAAAGCCAAACATTGTAATTTGGTTGTTCATGATTTGATTGGTACCATGATTTAGTAAATTATTTTTTCTGAGAGTTCTTTTTTGGCTTGTTTAAAGCCAACAAATAAATGTATCAATAAAAATTTAAATTACCTTGGCTCTTTTCTGAAATGCTCAATATTCCAATCTTTGTGCTTTGGGGTGGTGCCAGGGAGAAGAGCAAAAACAGTCGACAATGATTCTGCATTACTGATTGACTCTACTCATTACATTATATTGAAATGTTATAACTTGCTGGGCTCAGAGTTACTCAATTTTTGCCTCCAGACTTTTCAAAGTAATTTTTTGCTACTACATTAACCAAATACAAAATTACTTGCAGTTAAGACTTTCTAATTGGAAATAATAATTTTTAGATAGGAAATTAAGCCCTTTATTAAATAATGTTAAATTATCATCAGAATCACATTTTCATAAATAATCAATAACATTTCAGCTATTTAGCTATTTTAGTATTGCTGAACGCTAGTAATTGTTAGGCTTAATTTTATTCTCTTGAGTGCAACAGCAAAAATAAAATCAGGCCATATATTTGCACTGTAAAATGTTATCGTGTTAGACAAAAAAGTTCACTAAATAAAAATGGTCCAGGAAAGTATGTTTTTGGTAAACATATTCCAAAATGTTATAGTTAAATTAGCACTTGCTACTTCAATTTTTGTAGAATTCTTTTACTTTAATCAAGGTAAAACAAAGGCTTTCTCCAATATAGCCCCAATATAGGTTTTATGTTATAAATTCAAGAGAGTTTTCTATATTAATTTTTAACTGAGTGTATGATCGGTGTGACAGGCACTGGTTTTTGGCTGAATTATTTATTTGTTCCCTCGATTTAAAGAGGGCAGAAACAATCAATGGACTATTCTTAGCCATTTGCCCTGGAGCTTCAAGCATATGAAAATGGCATGTACTCCTATCTACTTCAGTGCAGTAAAAATGTTACAGTTCATTGTGGACATGATAAAAACAAACATCCTAGTTTAATAGGGCACTATCCCCAACTCTTGACTCTATAGCAGTGTCTAAAATGATTTTTACCATAAAGTGATTGAAGTTATCCATTCTCTCTTCAAAATCTTGCCCAATTTTCTTTCCTTTCCTAGACAGGGTCTCACTCTATTGCCCGAGGTAGAGTGCAGTGGTATCACCATAGCTCACTGCAGCCTCAAATGCCTGGGTTCTAGGGATCCTCCTGCCCCAGCCTACCGATTAGCTGGGACTACAGGTGCATGCCACCACACCCAGGTAATTTTTCTATTTTTTGTAGAGACAGGGTCTCACTGTGTTGCTCAGGCTTGTCTCAAACTCCTGGCCTCCAATGATCCTCCTGCCTTGGCCTCCCAAAGTGTTAAGATTATAGGTGTGAGCCAATGTGCCTGGCTTGCCCAACTTTTCACATATCAGAAAAATGAAATACATTAAATAGCTATTATGATTATTCTTGCCTTTGTTCTCAGGGTATTACCTAAATTAATCCTTTACCGACATTGTGTGCTTTGCTGTGTTATATCTCCAACTTTTTTTAACAGCTGAACTTTATGAAAGCAGGGTACTCAGTGGGAAATGAGCCTTGGGGTGTTGTGATTATCAGAGTGGCAGCAGGGGCTGAGGAGTGAGGGAGCAGGGGGAATGGACACAAATTCAATGGGAAAAATTATCCAGCAGACAAGCTTTGAAGTCAGGAAAGTAGCGGCTAGAATCATCACTGGCATAGCCTGGTATTATCATTTATCTTTGCTATACCCCTTTGTGAAGTCTAGATATTCCTGGAATGTCTAGATAATCCCGTTGAGTAGACATGCTGCTGGGAGACACTTAGAAAGCAAAAAAGAACTAATATTTATTGAACACCTCTAAGTGCTGGACCCTGCAGAGATACGTTCCCATTCCGCATCTCACTGGGTCACCACTATAATTCTAATCCTCTAAAGTTCATGTGATTATTTTCATTTTAATGTAGGAGATATTAAGGGTGAGAGTAGCTCAGCAACTCACCCAGAGTCTCACTGATTATGCAGTAAACAGCACTAATCCCTCTGGCAGCCACATTAGTGGGAGAAAGAGAAGGGACCAAATAGGTCAACATGGATTTGGTGCTTGTCCTTTTGAACAGTGGCACTAGAGTCTCATCTCAGGACACCACAGCACTAAGATACTCATATGAAAAGATTTGGAATTAAATCATTTTCAGAGGTGAATGTTTTGTATTCACTATCCACAGACTCTTGGTTTAAACCTCTTATATCAGGGTAGACAATTATTCATCTTTCTTTTTCCCATACCACCTCCCATGTACTCTTTACACACCATGACTGTTCAATATTTGCTAAATTGAATTTAAAATCTTCTTACAGAAGCAATAAGAAACAGTCATTGTATAAAGTGATATAATTACAACCGTGTCCACTCTGGGATATTTATGCTTGCCATAGTAATTGAAGACCCAATTAGAGAATTAAAAACTGAGTAAGCAAAAACTTATTAATAGTGTTGACCAGTCTAGGAAAACATAACTTGCTAAAGAAAGGGCTAAAGGAGAGAGAGAGAGAAGGAATTATAATACAAAAGACTGATAATTTATAAGATTTTAATATTTGAAATGAAAGGAGAGAAACTCAAATAGGAGTAATTAGTATCTCATGTTTTCTGTGAAAACAACTACCTCTGCTGCCTACAACTGGAATTACCATTTATACCAGATGAGCTTCTTTTACAAATTAGGTCAGACTATACTTTTAGTGCAATTTTATTTTAATGAATGCAGGCCCTTTCTATTAACCTTAACAGTAAAGAAATGTGACATAAGGGGAGAATATATCATTTGAGACTTCAGACTGTTAATGCTAATATGACAGGAATGATTGCTTGAGGACAATTTTATCAGATCAATTGCAATTATGAAGGGAAAATAAAATCTTCTCAAGTATTCATTCTCTTTGAGTTAATTAAATTTTATAACCTTTGCTAAACTCTTCAAACAATAGAGTCTTATTCAGGAAATACCAAAAAAACATAAAGAACTTTATTGTCTTCCAAATACTCTGTTGGGTTAACAGATTTAGCAGTTTCCTTTGTTATCATTGCAAGAAATTATCATCAACATCATCATTATGGCAAATGTGATCACCAATATCTTTGATTGCGTCTGTAAGGCTGCAGTCCAGTAACTGTCCGTGGCCTGTTAGGAACAGGGCTGCACAGCAGGAGGTGAGCGGTGGGCCAGCAGGGGAAGCTTCATCTGTATTTACAGCTGCTCCCCATTGCTCACGTCAATGCATAAGCTCTGCCTTCTGCCAGATCAGTGCTGGCATTAGATTCTTATAGGAGCTCCAACCCTACTGTAAACTGTGCGTGCATGCGAGGGATCTAGGTTGCACGCTCCTCATGAGAATCTAATGCCTGATGATCTGAGGTGGAGCTGAGGCAGTGATGCTAGCGCTGGGGAGTGGCTGCAAATACAGATTATCATTAGCAGAGAGGTTTGACAATATAATAAATGTAATGCGCTTGAATCATCCCCAAACCATCCTCCCAACCCCCACCCAAGTCTGTGGAAAAATTGTCTTCCATGAAACTGGTCCCTGGTGCAAAAAAGGTTGGGGACCACTGCTGTAGGGCACTGTGCTAGGTAGAGAGACATTAAGAGGTATAAGATATATAGTTCCCACCCCTGAGAAATTTATAATCTAAACAAAGACATTTAAACTGGTTAAAGGTGGTCCAAAATAATTTATTCAGTCCTGTGATTTATTATAATCATTCAGTGGGGACACATGTGGGAATGATACTGGAGTTAGATATGTTAAAATAAATCCTGCTGCCTACCTATGCTAAGAGATACATGTATGTTTTAAAAGATAATGCAGGTGGCATTAGTTACTTTTCTGTGGGCAGAATGAAATCCATTGATTCCTAGAGGATAAAACACTAATTCCCTGAGCACTTCATTTGGGTGACTTGGGAAAGCAGTTCAAGTCTCATCTCTGCAACTAATTGGCAGTGTTACCACTGCTTGCAGCACATTGTTGCTCCAGTTGTGTGCTGAAGTATGAGCTCTCAATATCTTTCACTTGAGAGAAATCCTGCATCCCTGAATAGCATGGCATATTTGCATCAGTAGCCACAGTGTCTCACTCTCCTCCTTTGTAACTAAACTGGTTGACAAAGAATGCTGAGATTGTGATAAACTTTATGCCTCTGATGTACTTCTAAGTCAATCTTATATGTGAAAACTTATTTAACATTTCCTTGATGTAGACGTCATGTACAAAAAAAGTCATTTTCTAATACATGATACAATAATACTCATCACATGTTAGTATAAGGAAATTAGTTAATATCATGACACATTTTACATTGATTTTCAGTGCCTGAATTTGGGAGAAGTGAGAGGAGATATTTTTTCCCTCCCAAACTGGAGTTATGAAAATAAGTCATGGGGATAATGGGGCAAGTGCATTTCCTGAAAATATCCTATAACTGTAACTTTCTGGTTTATTTTGTTTTCTTGGTAATCAGGCCTTACATGATTACTCAGTTTCCTTTATTATCACATTTAATTGAAGGTTAATAATCCATTTCCTTTATCAATGATATTAGTGTTTGGTTTTTATAAAATAATGTTCAGCAGTCACACAGATCAGCAGTTTATGCAGATGGATGAGATCATCTGAGGCTTTCCACATTCACACTGCAGTCTGTTCTTAATCAGGAACACTGAAGAAGTTGCTTAGAACTTTAAGAACCTTTACAACCCTGAGATTATAGATGTATGTGTTTTCTTTTTTTGGTTTGTTTTGAAAATAAATTTTATATATAAAAAAGTTGAAAGAAGCAAACAATGAATACTCTTCACCTAGATTCACCAAATATTAACATCTTACCCCAATTTTCTCTCTCTCAATATACATATATATGTACATATTTTTAAGGAGACTTTTAATTCAATATCATCTAATATATAGTCTATATGCATAATGCCCTAATTATCACAAAAATAATTATTTTGTTTTTACTTTTTAAAAACATTTACTTATTAGAAATTAATATGTGTACATGTTAGAAATGCAAAAAGTAAAAAAAGGATATCCCCGGGAAGTTAAGTCTACATGCTATTCCTGACCCCATCCATGGAGCAAATACTGTGAACTGTTTCACAGGTATGGTTTTAGAAATTTTATCCAAAATACAATATGTTTTTAAATGGATGGAAATATTCTCTAATAGGAGACATTTTCATATAAACATATATCATATTTTCATATCAGATCAAATAAGTTCCCCTCATTGATTTTTTAAAATTTAATAAACTTTATTTTTAGAGCAGTTGTTAGGTTCATAGCAAAACTGAGTGGAACATGTAGAGAGTTCATATATGACCCCTGTCCCCTTGCATTCTTAACCTTCCCCACTATTGACATCAGCACTATAGTGGTGCATTTGTTACAAGTGATGAACCTACAGCAACATATCATTATCACCTAGAGTCCATAATTTATTTACATTATGGTGCTCACCTGGTACCTGGGATCTCAGGGGCAGGCCTGGAGGCTGGATTTATGCAGTCTGGGCCTGGATCTATGGCAACTGGGTCAGGGCTGAGGCCTACTGGGATAGGCCTGTACCCTGGGTTTGCTGGAATGTGGGGCTATGCAGCCTGGAGCCTGGAGTTGTGGGGGTTGGTCTGCCATTGGGGCAGGCCTAGAGACTTGGTCTACAGGTGCCATCCTGGAGTGTGGGGATGTAGGGGCCAGCCTAGCACCGGGTTTCACTGCAGCCACCCTGGTGCCAGGTCTGTGGCAAAGTCTGGGGCTCACTGTACTTTCCTTCCCCTCTTGGAGGCTATCTCTCTCCGTGCTGCGATGCCTGGGCATGGGAGTGTCCTTCCTACCCTCTTCAATGGGGCCTTTCGCAATTCTGTGCTACACCCAGGTGCTATAATCTCTCAACTGGATTCCTTAGCTTTTATGAAGATATTTTCATGCATGGAAGTTGTTCAAATTGACGTTTCTGTGAGGAGAGAAGTGCTGGAAAGTACTATTCCACCATCTTCCTGACATCACTCTCTGAGATACACACTTCTTTTCTTTCTTTTTTTCTTTTTAAGGCTAGTCAAGTGAAGCAGTGGGAGTGGAGAAGGAATAAAGGAATCTGTAGCTGGTTGTCATCAATTAGTTGTAAACAAACAACACTGCACTTGAACCAGTCCACACTTTCTTTTAATTAGTTTAATTAATTAATTAAGTTAATGTTACGACTTTGATGGGTTCAAGACTTCAGTGGAAGAAGTAACTGCAGATGTGCTGGAAATCGTAAGAGAACCAGAATTTGAAGTGGAGCCTGAAGATGTGACTGAATTGCTGCAATCTCATGATCAGACTTAAACAGATGAGGAGTTGCTTCTTATGGATGAGCAAAGAAAGTGGTTTCTTGAGATGGCATCTACCCCTGGAGAAGATGCTGTGAACATTTTTGGAATGACAACAAAGGATTTAGAATATTCCATAAACTTAGTTGATAAAGCAGCAGCAGGGTTTTAGAGGATTGAGTTCAACTTTGAAAGAAGTTCTGCGGTGGGTAAAATGCTATCAAACATCACATGCTACAGAGAAATCTTTCATTAAAGGAAGAGTTCATCGATGCAGCAAATTTCATTGTCATCTTATTTTAAGAAATTGCCATAGTCACCCCAATCTTCAATAACCGCCACTCTGATCAGTCAGCAGCCATCAATATTGAGACAAGACCATCACCCAGCAAAAAGATTATGGCTTGCTGAAGGCTCAGATGATCATTGACATTTTTTAGCATTAAATTATTTTAAAATTAAGGTATGTATTTTTTTGACAAAATGTTATTGCATGCTTAATAGACTACGGTATAGTGTAAACATAACTTTCATATGCGCTGGGAAATAAAAAAATCTGCATGACTCACTTTATTGAGATATTCGCTTTATTGAGGTGGTCTCGAACTGAACCCACGATAACTCTAAGGTATGCTTGAAACACTATACCACTTCATGGGTAATGAAAATACCGTATAATAGCAAAATATCCCTAATTCTTTTCTCCTCTCTCTTGTATCATTGCTGTCATTCATTTTACTTATACATAAGCATATATAAAAAAATATATTGTTGCTACTATTATTTTAAACAAACTGTTAGACCAACGAAAAATAAGAAAAATAAAAGTTTTTATTTTACCTTTACTTATTCCTTCTCTGATATACTTCCTTTCTTTATATATTTCCATGTTTCTGACCTAGATTATTTTCCTTCTCTCTGAAAATCTTCTTTTAACATTTCTTGTAAGGCAAGTCTACTGGCAACAAATTTCCTAAATTTTTGTTTGTATGACAAAGTCTTTATTTCTCCTTACTTTTGAAGGATAATTTCACAAGGTACAGAATTCTAGGCCAATGGTTTTTTTCTCTCATCACTTTAACTGTTTCTTGTTTACATAGTTTCTGAGGAGAAGTCAGAAGTAACTCTTATCTTTGTTCCTCTATAGATAAAGTGTGTTTTCCTCTGGCTTCTTTCAGGATTTTTTTCTTTATCTTTGGTTTTCTGTAGTTTGAATATGATATGTCCAGGTTTAGTTTCTTTTGGTATTTAGCCTGCTTGGTGTTATCTGAGCTTCCTGGATCTGTTGTTTGGTGTCTGACATTAATTTGGGGAAAATCTCAGTCATTATTGCTTCAAATATTGCTCCTCTTCCTTTTACTATTTCTTTTCTTTCTAGTATTCCCATTGTTGTATGTTACACCTTTTGCAGTTATCCCACACTTCAGTTCTTAGATATTCTCTTCTGTTTTTTTTTCAATCTTTTTTCTGTTTGCTTTTCAGTTTTGAAGGTTTCTATTGTCATATCCTCAAGCTCCGAGATTCTTTCCTTAGCAATGTCCAGTCTACTAATGAACCCATCAAAGGCATTCTTCATTCCGTTATAGTGTTTTTGATTCCTACCATTCTTTGTGCTTCTATCTTAGAATTTCCATCATTTTGCTCACATTATCCATTGTTCTTGCATGTTGTCTACTTTTCTCTTTAGCATAGTAATCATAGTTTTTAAAATTCCTGGCCTAAGAATTCCAACTTTCCTCCCATATCAGACTCTGGTTTTGATGCTTCTTTATTTTAATTCTTCAAACTGTGGGGGTTTTTTGTTTGTTTGTTTTTGTTTTTTGTTTTTTTTGTCCGTTAGCATTCCTTGTAATTTTTTGTTGAAAGGTGGACATGATGTACCAGTTAAAAGGAACTGTAAATAGGCCTTGGTAATATAGTGGTAAAATGTGGTGGGGAAGGGAAGTGTCTACAGTCCTGTAATTAGGTCTCAGTCTTTTGGCTGAGCCTGTGTCTTTGGCTGTGAACTTCACTACTGCTTCTTGCAGGTTTTTTCTCCCCTTAGGTGGGACAGGATGGATATACAGTAGGCTAGAGTTGGGTATTTTCCTTTCTTCAAGTATGTTAGCCTTTGATAAAACCCCAGTTACCAGGCTCTGAAAAACAGTTACTGGTAAGGGCAGACCTTCCTAGAAAGAACAGATACTCTGGCATATTTCAAAATGCTTCCTTTTTTCCTCCCCCTGCAGGAAGCATGAAGGGATTTTTTTTCTCCAAAATTCACTGTGAGAACCAGGTCAGCCTCCTGGAAGTGAAACTCACAAAAGATAGAAGTAGAACAAAAAGTGTGGGGGACCCCCATCACTAGGTCCCCCTGCAATTTTTAACCCTCAGACTCATCCATACCTAGCCACCAGTAGTTTGTCAATTACAGTTCTGGTTTTCCTATCCCAGCACTGACTGGTTCTTGTGGTGGTTCCTGCAGGTGGTTTCTGCTCTGGTAAGTTGTGGTTCTCTGTATTTACCAGTTTGCCCCGTGATCTCACCTCTGCAATAGATCTAAGATAAGTTTTTGAGTTTTCAGTTTGTTCAGCCTTTCACTTGTCGTTAGGGCAGAGTGGCAACTTCTAAGCTCCTTACATGCTGAATGGGAGACCAGAAGTCTGTTTTTTTATTTTTTTTTTAAATCTGGGATCTAATTTAGGTTCACATATTACCTTTGGTTTTTTATGTCTCTTTAATCTCTTTTATTCTAAACCAATTCTCCTGCCCATTTACATCCATAACAGAATTTTTAAAAAAGAGTTTAGGTCTATGTGCCCTTTCTTAATTAAAAAAACCCGAAAGTTTGACAAAAGAACACTGAAGAATGGACAGTGTTACTTTTTCCTATTGTCAATGACTGAGAAAAAGCCTAATTATTGGGCCTAAGTTCTTTAAACTGGCACTATAATTCGTTGATATCAAAACTGTTAATAAAAAAGAGAAATCCTATAATGTGTCCAGGAAAGCAAGAAATGCCAAAATTTAAAACTAGCCATGAACACAAGGAGTACTAAAACTTCATTAATTTTTTCCTGAGTCTGCTTGCCTATCCAAGGTAATGTCATAGAATTTTTGAACTTGAAGAACCTCAGAAGCAGGTGAACTACTTGATTCCTTGTATTACCAGTGAGGAAACCGATTCTCAAAGAATCTGTGATTTGTCAAGGTCACACTGGCAGTGATTTGTAGAGATGGGCATAGAAATAAGGTGACTTGATTCCTAGTATCTTTGTGTTCCTGATTCTTTCATCTTCTTCTTTCCCATAACTTTCCATCCCTCTTATTTCCTTTCTTTTCTATGTCTTCCTTCCCCCTTTTCCCCCCTTCCTTCTATTGAGCAAACAACAACAGACCATTTTTAAGGAAAACAAATCACTTCAGTTGCCCTTTTGCCAAGATTTCTCAATAGTGCCATTATTGACATTTTGGGCTAGATAATTCTTTGCTCTTGGGGAGCTGTTCTGTGCGTCGTAGGATGTTTGGCAGCATCACTGGATTCTACCATCAGATGCCAGTAGCACCCCTCACTCCAGACATTGCCAAATGTCCCCTGGGTGGCAAAATCACCCCTGACCAAGAGCCCCTGCTAATGGTTCTTATTTTGGCAGTGGTTCTTTTATTCATTAGCTTTCCTTCCACTCTAGTTCAATATGAATTCAGAATTTTATGTGGCTATAATCACAGCCCAGATACAATTTTTCTTCCACTATTTTTACTTAAGATTCTGTAATAAGTATTTTCACTGCTGCTATATGTCATGGGCATCTGTTACTTTTGTCTACCTAGCATTCCTCCTTCCCCTTCCAGTAACATCACCCTTTGTCTGTTGTGGAACTGCATCTCCTTTATCCTAATCATTCAATTTCTAGGGTATTTCCCTCTTGTAAAGGTATGGGCAAGTGACCCAGGTATGACCAGGCATAATAATCTGTCTCCGTAGCCACAGTGATTAGTTTGAGTGGTAGGCAAGTGATTCAAGTTGGGCCAATCATAATCTTTTGTGGAAAATTGCTAGAAGAAAGGATTTACTCCTTCATTTGTGTTGTTAACCTGTGAAATAAAGTTGAAACTTCCTGCAGGTTTATCCTCAGCTTGTCTGCAGTTGAAGAAACCAACATGGCAGAAAGCAGATCTTAGAGGTGGGGAGAAAATCCTGGTAGTATCATTTGACTCCATAGATCCAGTCATCTCTGAGGGAAGTGCAACCCTTGTCTCTCACAATTATGAAAGTCAATAAATCTCTTCCCCATATCCTTTTATTCATTTATTTTTTGCTGTGTTGGTTTGAGGCATTCTTTCACTTGCAACAAAAAGAGTCCTGATTAATAAAATAGTATTCATTTTTACAGTATTTAATGACTCATGTTTCCTCAAGTTGTAGTGCCATGATTTCCTTAAGTGTTCTGCTAACATTGAACTTTAAGGTGATTTAAAATATTTTTCCATTGTAAAAGCAGTGTTCTTTTTCAGTGCTTTCTGAATGACATCTACTAAATTTTCCATTAGTCTTCTCAAACATGGGCCCTTGGTTTGAATTCTCAACTACAAGACTTAAAATTGAATGATTTACCACCTAATTTAAGGCCATTCAATTTTTCTTTATCCCCTTTTGCTTTTATACTTCCATTATAACCCTTCCATCTGTGATTATACCAACTGTTGTGGCAGTATTGCTCCAGCTGCATGGGCACATTTGAATACATTAGTGTGCTATGTCAGTGGTTTAAGAAATTTTTTATGGTACCATGAAGATTTATTTCTAACTCTTGTAGGACCTGCTTTATGATTTCTTTTAACTATTAACCTCAGAAACAATATTGTTCAATTTTAAGCCTTTAGATCTGCACATTCACTTAAGATGCAGACTTACTTAGTATTCCAATGTCTGTGAAAAATGTCTCTGGTTGTTTATTACTATGAAGTCTGTATGTTCCTCATTTACCTGTATACATTAACTTCTCTGTATTTTAATGTCTAGCTCAAATGTTACTGCCTTCTATGCGATTTCTTTTTTTTATCAGCCAAACAATTTTAATCAAGTTAATGTTAAGCAGTAAAAGTGCAATTACATGAAAAGCCCCATATTTTACATTGTGTTAGCCCATTTGTGTTGGATACAGGAAGACCTGAGACTGGGTAACTTATAAAGAAAAGAGGTTTATTTGACTCACGGTCCTGGAGGCTGTCTAAGAAGCATGGCACCAGCATCTGCTTCAGGTGAGGACTTCAGGCTGCTTCCATTCATGGTGGAAGGGGAAAGGGAGCTGGCATGTACAGAAGTCACATGGAGAGAAAGTAGAAACAAGAGAGACAGTGAGGGTGCCAGGTTCTTTATAATAAACAGCTCTTGGGAGTGGGGAGGAGTGGGGCTCTACTGGGAACTAACGGAGTGAGAACTTACTCATTACATAAGGACAGCACGAAGCCATTTGCAAGGGATCTGCTCCATGACCCAAACACCTCCTATTAGGCCTCACCTCCAACACTGGGGATAAAATTTCGACATGAGGTTTGGAGGGTCAAATATCCAAACTATAGCATACGTGTTTAAATGGTTTTTCATTGTCTTTACTTGTAAGGCATTGAAGGTGGGACCCACCCTTGAATCTTCTTTCCAGTAATGGAATAAGGCACATATTACTTGGTAGTGCCACCCGTGCTGAATTTATGGTTTGTCCAGGTAAATTTATGAACAGCAGGTGGTTTTTTTTTTAATTTCTGCATATTATGGGGGTACAAATGTTTAGGTTACGTTGCCCCTGCCCCCCGCCCCAGTCAGAGCTTCAAGCATGTCCATCACCCAGATGGCGTGCATCGCACTCATTATGTATGTATATACCTATCCCCTCCTCCCCACTTTCATCTGCCCGACACCCGATAAATGTTATTCCTATATGTGCACTTAGGTGCTGATCAGTTAATACCAATTTGATGGTGAGTATATGTGGTGCTTGTTTTTCCATTCTTGGGATACTTCACTTAGTAGAATGTGTTCCAGCTCTATCCAGGAGAATACAAGAGGTGCTATGTCACCATTGTTTCTTAAAGCTAAATAGTACTCCATGGTATACATATACCACATTTTATCAATCCAATCATGTATTGATGGGCACTTGGGTTGTTTCCACATCTTTGCAATTGTGAATTGTGCTGCTATAAATATTCGAGTGCATTCTATAAAACTGTCTTTTTTATAGAATGTCTTTTGTTCTTTTGGGTAGATGCCCAGTAATGGGATTGCTGGATCAAATGGTAATTCTATTTGTATCTCTTTAAGGTATCT
>NW_012155284.1:4600258-4601142 GCF_000956105.1 Propithecus coquereli
CTCTTGCTCAGGCTGGTCTCGAACTCCTGACCTTGAGCGATCCTCCTGCCTCGGCCTCCCAGAGTGCTAGGATTACAGGCGTGAGCCACTGCGCCCGGCCCCCAGTTTATTTTTAATCAATCTGTAATTTATTTTTCACATTGTGTGAGTTAGAGATTATACTAGGCTGAATAATAGTTCCCAAGTATGTCCAAATCCTAATCCCCGGAAAATGTCTTACCTCATATGGCAAAAGCGATTTTGCAGATGTGATTATGTTAAGGATTTCGAGATAAGGAGATGAGTCTGGATTGTCTGAGTGGGCCTTAAATGTCATCAGACGTATCCTTGTAAGAGGAAGGCAGAGGGAGATTTGACACAGAAGAGAAGGAGGTCATGTGAAGAACAGAGCAGAGATATGAAGATGCTGCTGGCCTGAAGAGGGAGGAAGGGGCCATGAGCCAAGGAATGTAAGGAATGCAGCTGTAAAAGCTAGAAAAGGCAAGCAAGGGCTCCTCCCCTAGAGCCTTTGGAGGGAGCGGCCCTGTCCATACCTTAGATTGTGTGTCTTGATTTTGAACTTCTGGACTCCAGAACTGTAAGAGAATAAATTTACATTGTTTTAACAACTAAGTTTGTGGTAATTTGTTACAGTAGCCATAGGAAACTAATACAAAGACTTAATTTTAGTTTTTGCCACATAGTTAACTAACTGTCCTATGACCATTTATTGAATAATACATTATTTCTTAACTGATCTGAAATGTTAACAATGCCCACACATAGCTGAATCTGTTTCTATCCTATACTAGCAATCAATTAATTTACTCTTGGGTCAATACCAAACCTTTAAATTATAATAACTTTATAGTACATTTACTATATAGGTTGACTAAGTTCATTAT
>NW_012155284.1:4603295-4610414 GCF_000956105.1 Propithecus coquereli
GAAAAGGTACGTTGAAACAGGAAAATACTGGTGGAATACATAGATGGTACTCTCTTTTTGGGTTAGAAATTTGGCAATATCTATTAAAATTAAAATTTTAAGTGTGCATCTCATTTGATCTAGCTATTGGACTTTTGGGATGTTAACTTATGGAAATACTGATGCCAGGGTGCAAAGAAAGACATGCAATAGCAAAGTTGTTGAAATAGTCTAAAATTGAAAACAATCTATATGTGTATCAATAGGTTATCAGTTAAATAAACAAAGGTGCACCTATGAAGTGAAATATTCTGTAGATGTTTAGAACAAAGTAGTAACCATAGATATGTGTGTGTGTGGAGAGAGAGAGAGCGAGAAAAGATTTCCAAAGTATATTCAGAAAAAAAGGTAAAATGCAGAAGGGTATTGTAGTTTAAACTGGTATTTGGAGAAATATACACATACATATGTAGTTTTTATATGCTTAGAAAAGAAGTCTGAAAATATATAAACCAAACTTATCTATTATCATGAGGGTTAGATGAACAGAAACTGAAATTAGAAAATTCAATAAAGGTTTTAAGTATTAGCAAAAAATATCTTTTTTCAAAAAAACAGCTTATTTGACAATAATACAGAGACACTACATATCCTGTCAGGAAATAGAAAAATCTGGTTCACACTTGGTAACAGGGGGCAAGGAGTAATTCTTTGGTATTCTAACAGCGTAATTAAAAACCTGCCAAGCTTTGACTATGAAGTTTGGAGGACGTTCCTTCCTCTCCCACCCAGAGTCACCGTCGTGCGTGTTCCACAGTAACAGTGTAGTCTTTTGAAAAGTCAAGGATCCCACTCTGATCCTCGAACACGCCCCACCGCCCTAGCGGAGTCGGCCAGGTCCCTAGTCGCGCTTCACCCGGCTACCCTAGTAGTGCCTCGGCAGTTTCAGCCCTTGGTTTCTGGGGCTCGGGGATTTAACCCGAGGCAGTAGGGAAGGCGCTGAAATCCACGCGAGGCGGCGGGCCGCGGGAAGGGACGCCTGGAAGTAGGCTTTTTAGGTGCTGGCACGCGGGGAGAGCTGCTCCGGGGCCAGGCAGCCTTCCAGCCTGGGCTCCCCAGTGCATGTTAGCAAGTGACGCGACAGACAGCTAAAGAACGGAGGAAGGGGGTGGCTACTCCTGGCCCGCGAGGTGGCTCCACGTTATTTCATTCTTGGTAGCTAGACGCTGGTAGGACGCACCCCTTTAGCTCCAAACGGGAACTGCTGGCCCCAGGATTTTCGTCCCACAGATGGAATGATCGCTTCTCCGCGCATTTCCCAAACCACCTTAGGGAGCGGCCTCCTCAAAGTCTAGGATAAAGGGGGCTGGGGCGGATGTGAACGCAAGGCAACGCCGGCTGCAGAGAGGAGCGGAAGCAAGCATGAGAAGGAAAAGTGATCGTGGCGGGCTTAGGAAAGTTGATCTGGCGAGTTAAATGGCGTTTCCGGAGAAATCTGAAAGCTATTGGTTTACAGCAGAAGTCGAGCAAAGGGCTGTCCAGGCTCTGGAATCTCCTCAAGGGATCAAAATGGATACAATGGGTATCTTTCTCCAATAAAACTCTTTGAGGGCCGCGAGTTCAAGTGGTTCGCTAGCCCGCGGCCTCCTTTTCACGCAGCCTGGTCTCGGCGTCTCAGCCACCTCTAAAACCCGGAGAAGGCAAGCGCAGCAGGCCCGGAGTGGCCGGCGGTGGGCTCCGGCCGGCCTGCACACTGGGCATGCGCAAGGGGTAGACCGCCAGGTCGGCTTTGGGAGCCGTGACGAGTCCGGAAGCGCCTGCGCGCACCCCTCCGCACGAAAACTAGTTTTGTTCCGTGTCCTCTGGACTGGAACCCTTTGGAGAGAACCCCCGGCACGACCAGTCGCACACCCGCAAGCGCCGCGGCAATGTCCAGCAACAATTTCGCTTACAATGAGCAGTCCGGAGGAGGGGAGGCGACGGAGCTGGGTCAGGAGGCGACCTCAACCATTTCCCCCTCGGGCGCCTTCGGCCTCTTTAGCAGCGATTTGAAGAAGTGAGGAGAAAGGTTTGGGGTGCGGGCACGGGATTGAGAAGCTGGGATCCTTGGGGGAGAGGCCACCAGGCTTGGGTTCCCGGGAGAGGAATGAGGTCGCCGGAGACAGCGGCGGAGCGGGGCGGTAATGTGTCTGGTGGGTGGGTGGGGTTGGGTCAGTTGGGGGTGGTGAGAGTTGTTGGCGAGTTTGGGGTGAGTGTGTGTAGGGGTCTCTAGTAGTTTTTAAACTTTAATGGAAAACGAACCACTTGGTGAGCTTAGATCTCACCCCCAAGACTCTTAGTTGGTCTGGGCTGGGGCACAGGAGTCTGAATTTTGAGTATAGACTTCTAGTTAATTTAATGTTTGTTGGATCAAACGTTGAGAGTTTTTCTTATTAAGGTGAAAGGAGTGTTTTGGGGGTTGAGAGTGATAATGTGAGCGTCGCTTATGGGAAATTATTCCGTTACCCTGGAGTGTAAAAGTAGAGAAGTGATTTTAGGCATTATGAATGGACACTGTTTTATACCAACATTAATGAAGGTACTTGGACAATATCCTTTGCACTAAGAGAAAAACTCCAATCAAAAATAAGCATACGAGTAGAGAATATTTAAAAAGAGTGTTACTATGAACACATCGTAAACTTTTACAAATTATAATGTGAGTTTTCAAAAACGAACATTAAACAATGTACATTTAGTTTTGTAAAATGTTTCTAAGAGTATTTTAAGTACCTCTGAGAAAGGGAAAGGAATCCCCAAATTGTTTTCTTTTTTTGGGGGAGGGGTTAAACTTACAGAATTCTGGTAACTTTATATTTTAATATCATTTTTACATTTTTCTTATTTTTAATCTTTCAGTACTAATCAATATGTTCATATAACAGGATAACAGGTTGTCACTAGATTCATGCCTAAATTAAAGTAAAATAGCTGCGCTGGTAGCTTTGCAGATGTCAGAAGGGTACATTTAAAATTTAACTAACAGGTTTGAGTAGTCTAGAAAGTGCTGGTAGTTGAAATTGGGATTATGTTTTGATTGTATTTAGATTAAATCTTATATGTTGCGTGTAAAATGCAGTTTTTTTTCCATATTCCCAGTTTAGAAAAGTTTAAAAGTAAGATAACAGATGTCATTTTTCATTATGTGCATAGACGATCGATTGTTCCAACAAGGAACTTGTTGCAACTCTGCAGTTCTATTATCAAACTGTTTCAACTAAATTAGCCTGTAATTCTGCATTGGTCAATTGCATGTGATTTACTTACAATTAATTTACTTTTGTGAACATCTAAGATGTTTTTCTCTTAGATTTTGTCAGATTTGGAAAAAAATTATGGCTTTCACTCTGACCACTGCTGTCCAGATTGCATTTAACATAAAAATAGCTAACATTTACTGAGTGCTTGTGCATTTGTGCTCACTATTTTATATTAATTATCTGTTTCAGTCCCCTTAACAACCTCATGGATTGTTACCAGATGCTTCTCTGATCCCACTCTATAGATGAGAAAATTGGAGCACAGCACAGTGGTTAATTTGCCTAAGATCTTAAGGCTAGAACACTGTACTGCCTGAATTTGAACCCAGAAGTTCTAATCTCAGAGCCCATTCTCTCAAGTGTTTAGATATGCTACTTATTAATTGATTAAATTTATGATACTTTTATGAGAGAATGCATACAACTCATTAAAAGTTTAAAATCTTGAATAATAGCTGTAGACAACATGTGACCTTGAAGCTTCCAGGAGTCAGAAACATTTTGGCCATTGAACTGCAGTCTAATGGAGTTCTACAGAAACAAGGAGATCTCTTTTCTGGAAGTGATCACTTAATCTCTCTTGAGCAAGTAATATTGTAATATTACTTGCCTTTTTAAAAAAAATCTAATGACAAGATGTATGTGAAAAGCTTACCCTGTTCCTCTGCTCTAATTTTTAATGATTTAGTCTGATGAAATAGGTTCAAGTTTATAAAAAAGTAGCAACTTTTTTATAGTACAGAGAATTACCCTTTTGCAGATTCACTGATTTTTAGAAATTTGCTACATTGCCTTATGTCTCTCTGTCACTTACTTTCCCCATACATACACATACACATATTCATATTATTATGTCTTCTGAACCATTGGAGGATAGCTTGTATGCATCATGTCCCTTTACCCTTAAATCCTTAGGGTGTATATTTTAAGACCAGATATTCTCTTAAAACAATCACAGTATTGATGTATTCAGGAAATTTAACATCAGTACAATCTATAGTATGTAATCCAGTTTTATAATTTGTTCCAATAAAGATTTTATTTAAGTGTTTTTTTTCTCTCTAGGACTGGATCCAGTTCAGGATCATGTATTTCATTTAGTTGTCATATCTCTTTAATTTCTTTTAATCTGGAATAGTTCCTTATCCTTTTTTGTCTTTCATGACCTTGACATGTTTATGGAATACATGCCAGTTATTTTACAGCATGTTAACCAATTTGGGTTAGCTGGTGTTTCCTCATGTTAAGACTCAGGTTATGTATCCGTGGTGAGAATACTACTATAGGTGATGTGTCCTTCTCAGACTATTAATTCGGAGGCATAGGATACCCATCTTCATGATATTAATTTTCCCAGTCAAGGGGTTGTCCAGTTTCTCTATTGTATCATTGTTTTTTTCCCCACATTATCTGTGGGTAGACACTGAAACCGTGCAGATGCCTTCGTCCTCATTAAATTTACCACTCCTACATTTAGCAACATCAGGGAATCTCCTGAACTGGTCTTTACCATAATGGCTGCAAAATGATAATGTTTCAACTCTCCAACTCCCTCTACTGTTCTGCTCTTTGGCTTCTTGTCCTAGAGCTTTGTGTTCTCTGATTTTTCAACTAACCATCTCAAAGATGCCTACTTACTTCCTAGTCACAGTATTATTGATGATTTCTGTTTTCTGAATTTAATCTTGTTTATCCCTTCCCCCTTTTAAACAAAATCAGCATTAATGAGTATTAGATGGCTTTATGAAAGTGGATCCTATACATCATTTATTGGCTAATAAGCCTGTATATTGGATTATTGGCTTCAAGATTTTAATTTCTTCATTTAAAATATAAAGAATTTATCTTTTGTACTCCATTTTATTTTGCTTCTTTTTTTTTTAAGAGATGGGGATCTTACTTTGTTGCCTAGGCTGGAGTGCAGTGGTGCAATCACAGCTCACTGGTGCAGTCACAGCTCACTGCAGCCTCAAACTCCTGGGCTCAAGCAGTTTTCTTGCCTCAGCCTCCTGAGTAGCTGAGACTGCAGGCTTGAGCCACCACACTCGGCTAATCTTCTTAATTCTTTTTTTTTTTTTTTAGAGACAGGGTCTCTCTATGTTGCCCAGGCTGGTCTCAAACTCCAGGGCTCAAGCAATACCACCTCAGCCTCCTGAGTCACTGAGAATACAGCATGTACTCCTCTTTAGAATGTTCTAAACTTCGATTGCTTTTAGTTTTTTTCTATGTTGTTTTCCTTTATCATAAAAAAAAACAACTCTTTTTTTGTCTTAACCAATTTTGATATCTGTGTATAATTGAAAAATAATTTTAATAATTTGATTTTCTCTCACTTGCCCGCTGCTCACCTGCTGCTGTGTAGCCGGGTTCCTAACAGACCATGGACTGGTGCTGGTCCACGGCCGGGGGGTTGGGGTCCATAGTATTAGACCATCATTGGACCCACAGTCAGAAGACCTAATTTAAGTTGATGTTTTCCACTGGTAGTGTTACGTTGTTCAAGTTGTTGATCCCTTCAAACCTCAGTTTTCTTATCTCTAGAAAGGGTGTGCTAATAGTGGCCTATTTTGTGAGGTTCTCATTAGATGGTGTACTTAAAAGTGATTTTTTTTTTAAGTGGACAGGAAGTAGGATTTATTGGTGGGCACAAATGAGGGGTCAGCACAGTGGAAACCATCATGAGTGCAGGGCCTGCCACTTGTCCAGGGGGTCACGATTGGGGATGTATTTGACCCCACAGCCATCTGGGATGATCGGCTTCTCAGCTACCACGTCTTCAAATTTGTCTGCATTAAAGTTGGTAAAGCCCCACTTCTTTGAGATGTGTATCTTCTGGTGGCCAGGGAACTTGAACTTGGCCCTACTGGGCCTCAATCACATGCCCCTTGTTCCGCAGTTGGGTGTGGATGGACATGATGACTTGGGCAATGTGAACTCTGGCCACGGTGCCCTGGGGCTTTGCAAAGGCACCACGCATACCTGTCTGGAGCCTAGATTGGGGACAGCACAAGGTCTGACACATGAACATCCATCAGAAGGGACTGTCTCCAAGGTCCCTTAGAGCAACCCATACAAGCAACAGGCTACATACACTACCAAGAAGGCTGCTGTTTGCAGCCATTGCACACTGGCCCACATGAGGAAAGTAGCACGGTCAGCTTAATTGGCTGCATGAAAGTGATTTCTAAACTGGACTGTTAAGGAATACTATTTGGGAAAGTTGGTGAGCTCTTCACTGAGATGCCGACATTTTAGGTCTTAAAGCCTGAGAAGGTTTTTGCCATTGGAGGAACAGGGGAGTTCTTCAGACAGAGAATGTAGAAACTAGGAGAATTGCAAAAGAAAATGCATGTTCAGATGAGAGAGAAATTTGGATATCCAAATTTAGAAAAGTAGGTGGTAGTTAAATCATGTGAATAGGTGAAATTGCCCAGGGAGAACTTCTCTTGTTAGAGGAGAAGTCAGTTTAGACAAAACCCAAGGAAACACCAACATTAAAGGTGTGAATGTAAGAACTAGAAAAAGAGACAGAGCTCAGTGGGGTAGGAAACCAGGGGAAGGTTAAAAAAAAAAGAGAAGTTAATAGGAAAATTAAAAGAAGGAAATGGTCAACTGTCAGGAATTACAGAGTGAGGACAAATAGAATGAGGAAGGCTGGAAGGAGGCCCTTGTGTTTAACAACTAAAAGGTGACTTTAGGGTCGGGCGCGGTGGCTCACGCCTGTAATCCTAGCACTCTGGGAGGCCGAGGCGGGTGGATCCCTCAAGGTCAGGAGTTCTAGACCAGCCTGAGCAAGAGTGAGACCCCGTCTCTACCAAAAAATACAAAGAAATTATCTGGA
>NW_012155284.1:4611306-4625138 GCF_000956105.1 Propithecus coquereli
GAAATGCAGCTGAGTGAGATTAACCTATTTAGAGAGATGTTCTTGAGTATACTTTATTAAAAATAAAAATAAGCCAGTCTCAGATGTTAGTACTTTATTAACAGTAACACATTATTTTTGATATACCTCAAAGAGTCACTGTGTCTCAGCATGAGGTTTTAAACTCTTTTTTGTGATTGTTTTCATTTTTTATTAATAATATAGAGTCTATACTATAGTTTTATCTTTTCATTTAACATTCTTTTATGGTCCAGTTGCACAGAGCTTACTCTGTTTTCTTTTTACTTATCCTGGTATTTCTCATTGATACCTTCATTCATCTCACTCCGTATTCTCATGTTACATAGTTGCTCAATGAATATTTGTTGAATATTTATATAGAGAAATCTCTCTTTCATATACTCTTCTAATATTAAACAGTATAATCTGTATGAAGGTGCCTAGCAAAGTGTTTGGCTCATAATTTTGCTTAATAAAATATTTTCAGGTCCTTTTAGATTCTACTAACCTTCATTGTCTCATTAGCCAGCATTCATAAAAAATGAAGCAAGACTGATTCAGTTGACCCTATCCAAAGGAAAACCTGATCTGGTATCCCTGTTGTATTGTATTATACAATTATGTATAGGTCCAGAACAACCATTTTCTTCATGGCATTGCTTGAGTCTTTGCTGTGGTTAGGGTTAACTGACTTGGAATTGTCATGTAGGTGTTGAATGAACTTTACAAATCAAGATTTTTAAAGTCTCTCTCCCAGCCTTCCAAGGCATCTTTATTTCCAGCTTTGGGATTATTCCATATGTATAGTTCATTCCTCTGTGTTTTCACCATAAAAATACATAACAAGTATAAGATCTTTATCTTGCCTTTAAAAAGCTAAGAATTTAGTTGGAGAGATAAGGCTAATGTGAACTGACAGTCAGTAACATGAGCATGTAATCAATGTTAAATTGTGTAATAATTCTCAATTTTTCAGTACGATATACCTATTGAAGGTTATTTATTATAAGCCTTTATTTATGTAAACAATGATTCATTGAAGAAATGGAAATGCCAGAATTTTGAAATGTCAAACACAGTTTGAGGTGTTGAAAATGTTGGAGCCCTGAGGTGTAAGCATAATATGAGAAGGCATGGGCTCCTCATTATGGATGCCTTTCTCTTATGCTCGGGAGTCCAGGGTTGCTGGTATGCAAATATACTCCAGCGATGATTTCTTTAGCATACTGTTAATGTCTTATCATCTTTAAGTGCCAAAGATTTAAATCCCTTGAGTTCTAATAATTCCAGTTTTGGTAACTGATCTTGTTAATTCTGTTTAGCTGATCGAAATTTATGTTCACTATATCTGGTTCTAGAGATGTTAGCAATATACTTGCTTACTATATATGTAGATTGGATCCTACCTTTATATTTACAAGGGGCACATTAAATTTTAGGCAATTTCAATGTTTTATTGATCTTTCACTAAGTAAATTTCAACATTTGTTCCAAGATGGCTCTTAGCAAAAGAAGAAACTGTGTACCAGTGTCTACAGTGCATTCCTAGATAGACGAGCTTGTTTTTATCTTCATATAAATAAGACAAAGAACTGACTACTCAAAGATTGTCATTTCAGTGATACAGTAGGGTTCCATTTATGATATAATTTAGTTCTTGAAATACACATCAAATTAAATACGATTTTACTATATTGAACAAAAATTTGATGAAATACTGCCTGTAAGCAGAGTCCTGCTTTCCAACAAATTATGTATTTCATTTTATTTTGCTTTGTTTGTATTTCTTTTTGAAGGAGAGTCAGTTCTGACTTTTACATTTTGACTTTACAAATATTCAAGAAATTTTCATCCTTTGATGTAGGATGTTATTTTTAAAATCACTGATCTGGTGAAATCTGAGAAGAAAATCTGAAACACTTAAATTTCAAGCCTTACCATTAAATCATAAGATGTGAGATATTATGTTATTTGAAAAAATATTTAGAATTTGGAGCCATGATACTAGAGCTGAATGATTAAAACAAACAAAGCAGACAGATGGTTGGTTGAAATGTTCTTTTTTTACTGCACGAGAAGTTATAAACGCTCATAGAATGACAAATGTGTTATAGTGAAATAATTTGACAGTTTTGCACTTGTGTATATAAATGAACTACTGACAAAAACAAATTGCCTGCAGTCCAAATTCAAAATTTAAAGTGAAAAGCCCAAAGTGGAATAATCAAGAAGGAAATGATTTTTCTCTATTTCATATTATTACGAATAACATCAGTTTGTGTATTTAGGGAAGGCTTATTTGGCATATTAGCTAGAAAGAGTTTGTGGATCTACAAAAGTCAATAATTTATAGTTAATATCTGCTTATCGATGGGCTGATTATATTGTCAATAGGAACCAACCTAATGAGAAAGGCCAGTGTCTTTAATTCTGCTGAGTTGAGTTGGCATGGCAGCTGAACAAGTGAAAGTCTAGTGAATAGGGCTATATCTTGGTTTGTTTTGTGCTCCTATAACAAAATTCCTGAGACTGGGTAATTTATAAAGAATCGAATTTTATTTCTCATGGTTCTAGAGGCCAGGAAGTTTGAGATCAAGGCACTGGCAAGTTTCGTTGTCTGATGAGGACTTTTTTCTGCTTCTAAGATGGTTCCTTGTTGCCGCATCCTCTGGAGGGAAGTAATCTATGTCCTCAAGTGAAGGAAGGCAGGAGGGCAAGAGAACTGAATGCTGTTTGAAGCCTCTTTTATAAGCCTAATCTCATTCATGAGGGGAGGAGCCCTCATGACCTAATCATGTCTTAAAGGTTCCACCTCTTAATACCATCACATTGGCCATTAAGTTTCAACACCTGGATTTTGGTGGGGGCACATTCCAACCATAGCAGGCTGGTTCTAAAATCATAGGTTGGCAGAGCTATACATCACCCAACTTTATTTTTGGAATGAGTTTTCTCCAAGTTTCTCAAAGCCTAGGTTAAGAATGTGATCACGAAAGATGAGGCGGAAGTTAGTAGGATGTGGAGGCAGAGTAGAAAGGTGGAGGCCAGATTGTATAGGACATTGTAAATCATTGCGAAGACTTTGCATTTTACTCTGAGTGACAAGAAAAGCCATTGGAGGGTTTTAAGTAGAATGGGCATTTAGATGGTAGTCAGTGACTATTAAGTGCTGATTTTGTGCCAGTTATATTCCTGCCTTCAAAAGGTTATAGTTTGAGGAGTACTTAGGACCTGTTTATTTCTAGTGTTTTTTGCAATAACTTAAAAAATTATAGAAGTAGTTTATTGATTCAACAAATATGAGTGCCATTTATATGCTAGGCAGTGTTTTTGAATTAAGCAGTGAACAAAATGCCTGATCTCATGGACTTTATACTCTAGTAGGAGGAAGACAGGCATCTTAACCATTTTTTTTTTTTTTGAGACAGAATCTTGCTCTGTTGCCCTGGCTAGAGTGCAGTGCCATCATCATAGCTCACTGTAACCTCTAACTCCTGGGCTCAAGTGATCCTCCTGCCTCAGCTTCCTGAGTAGCTGGGACTATAGGCATGCACCACCACACCTGGCTTTGTGTGTGGTTATTGAAAAGGTTAGTGTAAACATACTTGGGAATGAAACAAAACATAAAAATGTATCTGAAGTACATTAACCCGAAATAATGTGAATAGTCGGTTTACTAAAGAAAGAATACAAATGGCTACTGTATGAATAATCAGAGGAACGCAAAAATTCTTCCTACTTTGTTTTAGCAAATAACGGTGATAATAGAGTGTTTTTATCACACACTCATGCATCTCTTAATGACACAGATATGTTCTGAGAAATATGTCTTTAGGTGATTTCATCCTTGAACAAGTATCATAGAGTATACCTTACATATACCTAAAACATGGTATAGCCTGTTTCCCTAAGGTATATGGTGTAGCTTACTGCTCCTAGGCTACAAACCTATACAGCACGTTACTGTCCTGAATACTGTAGGCAGTTGTAATACAATAGTATTTGAGTATCTAAACAGAAAAGGTACAGTGAAAATATGGAATTATTTTATAGGAACACTGTTGTATATGCTGTCTGTTGTTGGCTGAAATGTTATGTGGTACATGACATTTTATTTGGCAAAATAAAAAGTGGGCAACCCCTTCTTATTAGCAAGAATTTTTGTTGAAATTTTATTTATTCCCTGAAATCCAGAAGTCTGGAGCACTATTCTGAATATTTGAGCTCACCACCTTCAGGGGGCAATAAGAATTTTACAGATACTTTCATGTACTTTAATAATATCAAAACAGGTAATTCATTTAACATTATATGTTGTAGAAATGCTAATGTTAGTTAAAAGTAAAATAAATAAAGTTAGAAACAGTTCTTATAAATAGCTTCTGCCTATCTGACAATATCAACAATTATAAAATATTATAACAGCATGTTTTTCTCAAGGTCAATGGATACTTGAACATTTTTTAAGAGAGAGTATGTGGTTAAGTGCCTGGAAGTCAGAGATAATTTTTGCTTACACGTACACAGACACACACACACACGAGTCCCATCTATTTTGGTACTTTGTATATTACTTGAATGATTTTGGATCCACCACGAATGATTTTTTTTCCTTCCTTTCTCCTTAGCATTCTTAGTATTTTAAAACTGGTTTTCATTCGTGTAGCAGGTTTCAAGACAATTTGGTTGATGTATATATTTTATATTTCAAAAATTTAAAACCACATGGAAAATAAGATATTTTTTTAAAAACAATGATTAATTTTAGATGAGAATTGTTTTTCAAAGATAATCATGTAAACTTCAGTGATTTGCACTTTTAGATTCTATTCCTGTCAAGTAGGAATTTGTAGGACACTTTTTTTGTTTCTGGGTCTGTATAGCCTTCATCAGGAAACCTGGAGGGGCCATGTGACTTCAAAAAAACATTGTGGTAAAAAACTCATAACATTAAAATTACCATCTTACCCGTTTTTAAGTGTAAGTCTGTTCACATTGTTGTGCAACATCTCTAGAACTTTTTTGTCTTGTAACACTGCCATGTGACTTTTTAAAAACTACATTTTTTTTTTTGAGACAGAGTCTCACTCTTTTGCCTGGGCTAGAGTGCCGTGGCATCAGCCTAGCTCACAGCAACCTCAAACTCCTGGGCTCAAGCAATCCTTCTGCCTGAGCCTCCCGAGTAGCTGGGACTACAGGCATGTGCCACCATGCCTGGCTAATTTTTTCTATATATTTTTAGTTGTCCAGCTAATTTCTTTCTATTTTTAGTAGAGACGAGGTCTCGCTCTTGCTCAGGCTGGTTTCGAACTCCTGCGCTCAAACAATCCGCCTGCCTCGGCCTCCCAGAGTGCTAGGATTACAGGTGTGAGCCACTGCGCCTGGCCAAGACTACATTTTTTACTGAGTTTTTCAAGTGCTTCAGGGACAACGCTTATCTAAGGTAGAGATTGCATATTGGTTTCCTCAATTCCCTATATGGAATGCTGATCCAAATTCATCAGATGGAAAACTTGCCTTCTGTGGCCTTGGAAAATTGTTGTTTTTTTTTTTTAAAGAATTTAAAAATTAATCTAGCTTTGATCTGGCTTATCTATTAACACAGTTGCAGAAAACTTATATTTACACTAGTAAAGTTTATGAATTTCTTGGAGGAAAATCTAATATTAATACTCAAACTTGATGCACAAACTGACTCTTTGGCATGTCTGTGTTTACGTCCATCTGTTACCGTGGCACCATGCCCATTATTATGGTGGCATGCCAATAGCAGTGAGCCATGTGAGCCAACAAAGATGAATTGTTTGGATGAAATACACTATTCTGTAATACTAATTAATTTTGAGCTGACGAATCTGCATGAGATAATGTTAACCAAATACAGTCAAAGTAATGTCAGTGAAAATAAAATTTATTTTGACTTCTGCAGAAGTGTATCACAGATGTTTTAGACTACCGTTGAGAATAATCAGAATCAGAGTTTACTGTGGTTCCAATGATCAGTTTTCTTTTCATAAAAATTTTGAGTTTAGAAGAAAAAATACAGTAATTTTTCTTGTGGTAGATTATAGATTAGAGAGGAAATAGGGGTGACACTCTAGGTTATGGATTTTATACTTCTTATAAGGTACTACTTTATAGTTCCTGAAATATATTCTTAATATAGTTAAGTTTATAGCAAAAATTGACAGTAATATGGTGAATGGGAAGAATGTTGGATGTCAAAACAAGACTGAGTTTAATTCTTTGCTTTGCCATTCTCTAGTATATCATCCCTGTGATGATATACTTAAAAATTGTATGATTTTAGAATTTCTTACATATTATATAATCTTCTACTTGTATGTTGCCCTTACATGTTCTGAGCCTTGATTTACTTATCTATCAAATGGGAATAATAGCCACACATGCTTCATAGAGACTTTGTGATACTAAAGATAGTGTTGTAAGCTCCAGAAAATAATACCATTATCAGGTGACTAAATAAATTAATTATATATTATAAATGCAAGGCATGTTAGTGGTAAATTAGTCAATAATATGGAAAGGATATAACTTCTAATCCCATATTCACAGAGATATCTACAATGAACAAGTTCTTATGTATCCTAGAAGAGTTTAAAAAAATTAAATGATAATATATATACTGTTCTCTACATATCTTACTTTTCACTTAATGTATGTTAGAGATCTTTCCATATCAGCATGTGATACTATTTCAATCTTTTTAACTACTGCGTAGTATTTCCTCATATTCCTTTTATTTAATTAGTTCCCATTTTGAAGGGCATCTGATTGATTTCACTTTTCATCAAGTATAAACAATATTGCAACATAAATTTTTACACACCTGTGTGAATTTATCTATTTGTAGAACAAAAGTTTTTTTTTTTTTTTTTTTTGAGACAGAATCTAGCTCTGTTGCCCCGGCTAGAGTGCCGTGGCGTCAGTCTAGCCCACAGCAACTTCAAACTCCTGGACTCAAGCGATCCTCCTGCCTCTGCCTCCCAGGTAGCTGGGACTACAGGCACATGCCCCTGTGCCTGGCTAATTTTTTCTATTTTTAGTTGTTTGTCTGATTTCTTTCTATTTATAGTAGAGGCAGGGTCTTGCTCTTGCTTGGCTGGTCTCAAACTCGTGACCTTGAGCGATCCACCCGCCTCAGCCTCCTAGAGTGCTAGGATTACAGGCGTGAGCCACCGTGCCCAGCCTTAGGAAACAAGTTTTAAAGGAAATCTCATAGAGCCCCTGACCTCATTCAGTTTATACATACTAAGGCAAAAAATTTGTTTGGAACAGGCAAAAAATTCCTTTTTACTGTTTAAGAGCACTGTAAACCCCAAATGCCACTTTCTATAAAAGATTAAAATTAGTGGAGTCCCAGAAGCAATAAAAGAAAAAATTGACAAATATATTATTCAGTAGTTACATTCTAGAAGACATTCCTAATCTCCTGAGCAAAAGTAAAATTTACTTCCTGCTGCCTACCAAGGTACCAAGTAGCTGGAGGAGGGCATTGATAAAGGGCTTGGCTAATCAGAGACTTCCTACTGTGATGTACGTATCATGGCTTTTCATACATACATGGATGGTATGAATACATAGAAGATGTATGCTTGCTTTTTAACCTTAACTGGGATTATGGACCCTGTTGAGACTTTCCAGTGAAAGTTAGAGTTTTTATCTATCTCTCTAGGGAACACGTTTAATATATAGCCTATATTCATGTATTGTTTTCAACTAATTTTTATTGTGTACCTGTTAGGATTTTAGTCTGCTTGAGAAAACAACCACAGCCCACTTTTATAGGCCCTTTTATAGACTATCTTTTGGATCCCCATGTAGCCAAGTTTGTTCTGCCCTAGTACCTTTGTGGCTGTCTCCTTCTCGTCCTTTAAGACCTCAGCTTGAAAGATCACGTACCTGTAAAGGTCTTTTGTGATTACCCATTCTTACTTTATTGCATTACCTATTTTAATTGTTTGCATACTACTAATCTGGTCTGTCTTTCTTTATGTTTTCCTTCCTCCTTCTCTTCTTTCCTTCCTCTCTCCCTCCTTCCCTCCATCTTCCTTTTTTCCTCTGTCATTCCCCTTAAACCGCGCATTCCTCATTCATTCTCCCTTGCAGTCTTGGAATGTAAGTCCTAGCCAGGTGAGGGCAGTGGTGTGTATCTATAGTCCCAGCTACTCAGGGGGCAGAGGTGAGAGCCTAGGAATTCAAGTTCAGCCTGGGTAACATAGGGAGACCCTGTTCCTTAAAAAAAAAAAAAAAAAGAATGTAAATCCTAGGAGGTCAGAGACTCCAATACTTAGAGCAATTCCTGGCACATGGTTGGTGTTGAATAAATACATGTGCTAGGCCCAGTGATTTATGATTTCATTAAATCTTCGTAACAACCTATTTGAAATAGGCACCAATTTTTATTTTGTTGATTTTTCTCTATTGGATCTTTCTATTTTATTGAGTTATCTTTATTATTTCTTTACTCATACTTTAAATTCAATTTGCTGTTCTTTTTCTAACTTTTTGAGATGGAAACTTAAATCATTGATTTTCAATCTTTCTTATTTTACATTGCATTCAGAAATATAAATTTGCTTCTAAGTACTGCTTTAGCTGCATGCCATGAGTTGTGAAATATTGCAGTTTCATTCAGTTCCAAATGTCTTCTAGTTTCTCGGATGTTTTCATCTTTGGCCCATAGGTCATTTAAAGTGTGTTGCTTATGTTTCCTAACATCTAGGCATTTTCTAGTTATTTTTCTATTATTGGTTTCTAGTTAGATTCCACATATTCTATATGATTTTAGAATTTTCATATTTGTTGAAACCTTCCTTATCTAGCATATAATCTGTTTTGAAGGATATTTTCAGTGCGTGTAGAATTCTATGCTGGTATTTTTTTTTTTTTCTTCCAGCCCTTTAAATATGTCATTCCATTATCTTACGGCCTCTATCATGTCTGTTGAAAAGTTGCCTAGCAGGATTATTGTTGATTCTTTTAAGGCAGGGGTCAGCAAACTGCCCACATGTTTATGTAAATAAAGTTTTATTAGAACACAGACACGCACATTTGTTTGTGTATTGTCTGTAGCTGTTTTTATGCTACAATAGCAGAATCGAGTAGTTACATCAGAGATAGTATGGCCAGTAAAGCTTAAAATATTTACTATCTGGCCCTTTACAGGTAAGGTTTCTTGACCTCTGTCTTAAGGTAATGTCTTTATTTTCTGGATGCTTTTAAGATTTTTCTCATTGTCTTTTGTTTTCAGGAGTTTGACTATGCTGTGTCTGCTATAGTTTTCTTTGTCCTTTTTTCCTAAGATTTTCAAATATGTGAATTTATGTCTCTCATCCATTTAGAATAATTCTTAACCATTATCTCTTGAAATATTGCTTTTGTCTCATTCTCTCTTCACTTTTTGGGACTCTAATTAGAGACATATTAGGTATTTTGACTATATCTCATGTTTCTGATGCTCTGCTCTGTATTTCCCATTCTTTTATTTCTCTGTATTTCAATTTGTATGTTTTCTCTTCACCTGCTTTCAAGTTCTATAATCCTGTCTTCTGCTATTTCCAGTCTGTTGTTAAAGCCATCCAATGAGTTCTTAATTTCAGATACTGAATTTTTTAGTTCTGAATGTCCATTTGTTTTGTATAGATTCTACTTCTTGCTGGCTTTCTCTGTTGTTTTATCTGTTTTGTCCATCTTTTCCTATATTTTCCTGACCATATTAATTGTAATTATTTTAAAGTCCCTGTCTGATAACTCCAGTATCTGAATCACCCATGGATCTGTTCCTTTCCTCCCTTGCCTCCTTCCTTCCTTCTATCCATCCATCATTTTTTCCTGTTTTTAGCATGCCTCATAAGTTTTGATCATATGCTAGGTATTTGGGATTAAAAAAATTGATGAGGCTTTGAGATAATATCTTCTTCCAAAGAGGGTTGTGGTATTTTTTTCGACAGGCAAATAGAGTATAATTAGATCACTTTGATCTTGTTGAAGCTCAGTTTTAGGCTTTTTAAGGTCTTGTTTAGTGCAATTTTTCTTATTTATTTATTTATTCAGAGACAGCATCTTACTCTGTCACCCAGGCTGTAGTGTAGTGGTGTGATGATAGCTCATTGCAGCATTCAACTCCTGGGCTCAAGTGATCTTCCTGCCTCAGGCTTCCTAGTAGCTAGGACTACAGTTGTGTGTCATTGTGTCCAGCTAATTTTTAAAATTTTTCATAGAGAGGGGGTCTCGCTATGTTGCCCAGGCTGGTTTTGAACTCCTGACCTCAAGCAGTCCTCCCACCTCGGCCTCCCGAAGTGCTAGGATTGCAGGTGTGAGCCACCATGGCTAGCCTATTTCAGTTTTTCTTAAGCTCCTGAAACATCACCGTTTCTGTTCTGTATGGCCCTTCAATAGTCTTAATGGAAAGCCCAGGATATTTACTAAGTCCTTTCTACTTAGGAGAAACTTAAATTGTACCTTTTCTTCCCAGCAATGTGTGGTTACAGAAATCTCTGCTCACATATGTTACCACCCAGCTGCTGTTTCCTGCTGGTTTCCTGGAATCTCATCCTGTGAAAATAAATGTAGCTGATTACTTGAAGGGAGTTTGTGCACAAACTTTTTTACTGCTTTCCTCGTCTGTGATTTTGCCCTTCAAGTTCCAGTCACTCGGTAGCTCTGAACTTCAATATCTATTTCCTCAGTCCATTAAGACTATGACTTCTCCTTCAGCTCTATTCTGCCACTTGGCAGTTTGGGGATATGTGCTCAGGGAAGAAGCTGGTGTGAATGAGGAATTCACCATGTGTGCTTCTCTTCCTTCGAAGATTGTGGTCCCTTGACCTGCCTGAATTAGTTGATTTTCAGTGTCTTCAGAAAGTTATTTAATATTATATATGTATATATGTTTGTATATACGTATATATATCTTTTCAGCTTTTATAGTTATTGTCTGTGGCAGGTTTAGTCTTTTACATGCTACTGCATTGTAGGCAGGTAGGAAAGTCCCTACAGTGTATTCTGAACATAGCAGCCAGAATGATACTGTAAAATATATTAGATCATGATTCTCCTCTGTTCAAAACCCTCCAATAATTATTTCATGCAGAGTAAACATCAAAACCTTTAGAACTATTTAACCTCCTTGCATTGTCTCTTTTACCTGGAGTGCTCTTCCTCTCTGTCCCCTGCCCCTGCGCCCCAAATATCTGCATAGCTAGCACCTGCACTTGCAAATCTTTGTTCAGATGTTCCTTTTTTTATTTAGCTTACTTGAACCACCCTATTTAAAATTGCCTCCTCTTTTCCCTTCTGCATTCTCTCTCCCTCTGTTCTATTTTTTTCCCATGTCATCTCATGACTTACAATTTTCTTATTTATAATGTTTGTTGTTTCTTAAACTTTTGACAATGAAATCTCTATGAGGGCAAGGTTTCTTTCTTTTTTTTTTTTTGTTCATTGGTGGGTCACAAATACAAATGGAGAACTAGATGAGAGTACAAGTGACTGAACTGAAAGGAGGAGGGAATTTCAAGATGGAAGCGTAGTGGTCAGTTCTGTCAAATATAGAGGAATAATCTAAAAGTATTATGAGATTTTGCATTGGATTTTTTAATTAGGAGTTTGTTTATTGCCCTGTGTGAGAGAAGTTTTAATTGAAGAGTAAGAGAGAAAAGGAAGATTACCAAGGAATGAGGAAGTAGCTATAGTAATTACAGACTTCTTCCTTTTTAATCTTGTGAACAGTATGGGAGGAAATGTTCATGTTTACTTGGATAATTTATGGTTCCTCCTTTTAGAAAGTAAATAGATGGGTGAGTAGATGGTTAAAGGCACTAGCAACGGTAGTTGGAGTTTTTTGTTTTTACTCAACTTTTGTATTTATTAAGTGAATGCTTTGTGCCAAAAGCTATATACAAGGTTTTGAGCATCATCCAAGGAAAATGTAGGCCCTAACTGAACTGAAGGCATTATTACTAAGCCCTAATGTGCACAAAACCTTATTAAGAAGGCCAATCTCTTTGGCTACACAGCACACTAGGAAAGGTAAATTCTGACTTTGGTTCGCAGCCTTTTTCTGCATATTTGTTCATGTTTTGCAGTGCAGTCACTCAGGTATAGCATCTTTTATTTGAGTGGTTCTCAAAGCATAAAGAGGTGCCAATATTTTTAAAATTTTTTGGTAGGGCTCTGTAAAAGTCCAACCCGCTCCCCCCTGCCCTGCAAAGATTTTGATACCTCCTTTTTAGGGGTGTACCTCTGATCGGAAATCACTATTCCTTGTAACTTTTCCCAATCTGTAATTCCTGGGTTTGAGTTTCAGGTGTTGCTTTCTATGTTACACCAACTTCCGTGAATATTTTGTAGAAAAAGAAGATAACTGTGGTGCAGTGCTCTCAAACTGGTGAAGGCCCCCGCCCCCCCTTTTTTTCTAAATTTCCAGTCCATCATGGATGGATACTTATATAAAATACAATAAAAAATAAATTACTAGTAAAATAAAATGAAAATAGCATATCAAGTTCAAGCACCACTTTTCAAATTTAGATTCAATAAAAAAATAAAATGACAGTCAGATTTTTCTCTGTCAAGTTGCTAAATATGCTGACTCTGAATTTGGTCTATAGCAGCGGCTCATGGGTTAGTCACAAAAGTTTGTGGATTGGTATCGATTCTCCAACCAGACTTTCTCAGATCATGCTTTGAGTAGCATGTAAAAGACCTAACATACTATGTAACATACTGTGTAAAAGACCTAAACATTTCTTGCGTTCTAATATGTAACTGGTAAAATTTTGCTTTTCGATTATAGTTGCTAGTTTATGGTGATGCAGAAATAAGAATAACTTTTCCTGGTAATAGTAAGATTTACTTTATATATTCTTCTCTATTTCTTGAAACTTAAAACAGGCACATTTTGAACATGAAAGGAAAAGTTATACCGTTTAAGACCACAAGATGTCACTTATGTAAAAATAAAGTTGGTATCCTTATGCTCAAAGCGAGAAACCCGTAGGTAACTAGGTAAACGAAGAACTAGGTAAATAAAAAATACGTATATTTGAAACAAGTTTTTATTTTCAGCATAGAGTCAAGGAAAATGGTTCTAATTCAGCATTATTTTGACTCAGCTATTGATACTTAGCAAAAAGAATTTCTTAATAGCTAAGATTTGTGTAGTAATACATGTTAGTGGCTCATATTTGAATTGACTTAATGAAGGAGGTAGACATAAAATGACTCAATAGATGTGAATATATTTTGAGGGTAAGGTAGATGTTATGGTCCTAACTCTGCAAAATCTTTACTGTCTTGGTGACACACAGAGGAATTTGGGGAGAACTATGTAATTTATATCAGAATTTCTAATCTTTATGATGGATATGTGAAAAGTTGAATATTACATCAGGTTGACACAGTACCTAGGATTTTTCTTATCTCTTTTCTCTGAACCTCAAATTTATTAGCTTTTCTGCTTGTGTTAACACAAAAGATATTTGTATTTGTTGTTGAAGACTAGCTCTCTGTTAAACACAAAGTAAAACTTTTGCCTTTAGTATTGGGATTCTGTTTTCTTGTTTTTAGTTTGAGAGAGCAGGTAGTTGGGGAGGGGACTCTGGCAACTTGGGCTGAAGAGGAATATACGTATATATATCTTTTCAGCTTTTATAGTTATTGTCTGTGGCAGGTTTAGTCTTTTACATGCTACTGCGTTGTAGGCAGGTAGGGAAGTCCCTACAGTGTATTCTGAACATAGCAGCCAGAATGATACTGTAAAATATATTAGATCATGATTCTCCTCTGTTCAAAACCCTCCAATAATT
>NW_012155284.1:4625188-4625727 GCF_000956105.1 Propithecus coquereli
TTGAGATACTTTTTATATATTGCTGTCTCTACTATTTCAGTATTTCCTAGCTGTATTTTTAATTAGGAAAAAGTAGGTGTTTTAATTAATTACTTTTGGTCTTTCACTAGTGGTCACCATAACATTTAATTTTATGAGCTGCTTCAAAAGTAAGAGTAATTTTTTTCATAATAAATTTCATTGCTGCTATTTTTTTTGGAAAAAATGTGCTTAGCTTTTATTGATTTTCTTTTTTTTTTTTACTTTAATGACAGTTTCTAACATTTAACCCCTGTATAAATTTACTAGGGCTGCCATAACAAAATGCCACAGATTTGGTGGCAAATCAATAGAATTTTATTTTTTCACAATTCTGGAGCCTAGATGTCTAAGCTCGAGGTGTCAGCAGGTTTGGTTTTTTCTGAGACCTCTCTCCTTGGCTTACCTTCTTCCTTGGCCACCTTCTTGCTGCAGTTACTTAATACTGCCCATCATATTATTTCTAATTCTTATAAAGAAATGATATATTTTAAACTGTTTAATCTGAAAATCTAAGTATG
>NW_012155284.1:4626903-4627873 GCF_000956105.1 Propithecus coquereli
TACATTTTATTTTTCACATCCACAGGGAAAACTGGCTTAATTCCAGTGACTGACTAACGCTAAAGAGTTCTGATTTTGTTTCAGTGGAATTAAATTCATAAAACCTATTTTTCTTATTACTATTCTGCTTTTTATCTCCACCATTGCTAATTTTATTTTCGACATACTTTTATATAAGGTCAAAATATAATACATCTGTGTAGTTGCACAAATAAATTCTACTGTAATAAGATGACAACGCAACTGAAACAGTACTCTTTTCCAACAGGCAGTGCCATCGTATGAGAGCTTGAAATCTACTTTCTTTTCTTGAGATATTAAGGTCCACGTCTCATTTATGAAAGGTGGTTAATAGGTATCTATACGCTCTGTTAAAAAGTGAGGTGGTATGAAAAAAATCAAATATATGAAAGTCAAGGACTAATTGTGACTTTGTATCTGTAGGACACCTATAAGTGACTTCATCTTTGCTTTTAGGTTTATGTCATTTGGCAATGCGATGGAAATTTTGAGGATCCTATTTAAAAGTTTTGATTTGTTAATGTTATACTTTATACATAAGAATGTTTATGGACAGACATTTCTTGCTTTGCATGGTTTTTATGCACATGAATTTCAATGACAAGAGTTAAATTGTATCAGTTCCCCAACAATATGGTTCAAATTTCATTTACCATGATATATTAACTGAGTAATTGTATAATGTATAAACTTCACGTTTGCTCTCTGTCCACACGTCCCTGTGTAAATTACAGATGTGCCTGACGTCACCAGTCATGTCACTTCTTTCAAAACCTGTCAGGGATTGGTCACTGTGCATCTGTTACTCAGTTCATGCACAGACAGCAAAGCATGCAGTTGTGTTGCCTCGTTTCCCAGTGAGAAACGTGTGACATTTTATAGAAATGAGTATCTGAAGAGGGATTTGGTTAACAAAGATGAA
The DNA here is from genome assembly GCF_000956105.1 of Propithecus coquereli. Lineage (NCBI taxonomy): Eukaryota > Metazoa > Chordata > Mammalia > Primates > Indriidae > Propithecus > Propithecus coquereli. Next base: position 4,627,847 of record NW_012155284.1, read on the forward strand.
AGTGCAGCAAAGAAATGAAAAATGATA
>NW_012155284.1:4629417-4632144 GCF_000956105.1 Propithecus coquereli
ATTTTTTCAGATTTTAGAATATTTGCTTTAAAATCTGAAATCTAAAATGCTCCTTTGAGCATCAGGTTGACACTCAGAAAGTTTTGGAGCATTTTGAAGTTTTAGAGTAGTTTTAGAGTATTTTCCCTAAATATTTTGTGTTTTGGATGCTATTGAATGTTATATTTTTAAATCTCAGTTTTCAATTAGCTAATTCAATTAGCAATTAAAGTGCCCTTTAATAAATAATTAATAGTTATTTTGCTTGAATTTTTTTCCCAGCAAGCTATTATAACAATTACTTGTTCTTTTGTCCAGTTTTAAATTTAATTTCTAATTAGTACCATATTCCTATGTGGAAGCTCTTAAAATCATTAAAACATTCCATGTTAGTGTGTGTGTGTGTTTTCTGTTATTAAATGTTGGATGTTGAAAGTGTTTCTCAGATTAGTTTACTTGTCTTTGTAGTTGTAGAATAATAAACAGATTTGAACCTTTAATAGCTGAGACTTATAAAATTCCTGATTAGATTTATTAATATATATTACTCCATAGCCGTATGTGCCACAGGGTAGAGATCAAGAAATACCTTAAATATTTGAAAATTATACATTAAACTTCTAAATAATCATGAGTCAAAACAAATGTCACAAAGAAATTAGAATGAAAAAGAAAAACCATGTATCAAAATTTGGAAGATTCTGGTAAAGCAGTGCTTTCAAGGAAATTTATAGTAATAAAAGCTTACATTTGAAAAGAAAAATTTCTAATTAATAATATGGGCATCCACCTTAATGTAGTAGAAATAGAAGAGAAAATTATGCCCAAATTGAAACTAAGGAAAAGGGTAATAAAGGTAGAATAGAAATCAATGTAATTGAGCATAGAATAACAATAAAGTAAAATCAGTGAAATTAAGAGCTGGTCCTTGGAAAAGATCGATAAAATTGATAGACCTATAGACAGAGTGACCAAGAAAAAAAAAAAAGAGGACAGATTATCAGTACCAGAAATGCAAGAGTGATATCAATATGGACCCTATTAACCTTTAAAGGATAATTAGGGAATATTTCAGGCATCTCTGTGCCCATAAATTTGACAACTTTGTTGAAACGGGCAAAGTTCTTGAAAGACAAGCTACAAAGTTCACTTAAGAAGAACTAGATTACCTGACTAGTCCTATATCTAATGAAGTAATTGAATTTCTTATCGAAAAGCCTTCAACATAGAAAATTCTAATTCTCTACAAACTCTTCCAAAATATAGAACATGAGAAAACATTCAGTATTATGGTATGAAAACTAGACAGAACCTCCCTCATGAACACAGAGGATTGGAGAGAGGGTAAATCAATCAAATCTCTCCAACTATAGGGCTATTGGGCTAAACCCTTGGTAGGTGGGACATTGATGTTGAGCCCAAGGCCACCAAAGGTCAAAGAATGAAAAACAAACAAAACTTATATGTGTAAATTAGAGAACAGGTATCAGAAACTGTTCCCTCCTTCAATTATTAATATATGCAGGCAACCAATGAATATTCTTTGGGGGACTCAACTTCATCTCTTCCTTGGGTAGAAGCTATCTGAGAGCTCAGAGAAGGGCATACCTAGAACCTAGGAGAGTTTAGAGCTACAAATGACCTGCGCCACTTCCTCAACTTCTGCCCAGTTAGCTACCTAAACATGGCTCTACCTGTTACCAGAGAACTTGTCTTCCCTTCTCACCCTTTATCTAGAATCAGCTTCAAGGGCAGAATCACTGGTGCTGCAGCTTTTTCGAATATCAGGAACTTCAAATAACAACAAAAAGGGTATTTCCCTGTGCTTTCCACCTATGAACCTTACTTTCCCCACAGGACCCAAATGTGGCTCCCCTCAATTCCTGTGCTCCCTGTTCTGGGGAGAGAAGTACAAGGGGACTAAGAATAGGGTTTTACCTAAAGTAGAAGGCAGAAGGGGTGGGAGCAATGTTATTTGAAAAGATAAGGAGCACTTGGAAGGACTGCTCCATTTCAAACTGGGCTTCAAAGAATCTTAGAACTTCTTTGCTGGTTTCTTCTTTTCTCCTCAGTTTCTACTTGTAGGATTATACCATGTCTTGTCTCTTAGTCTACTTCTCTGGCTATATGTACTCCCTTAGTGATCTCATCCTTTTCCAAATGCATGTTGTCAACCAGAGCTCTCTGCTGTATTCTCCTATAGTCGCCACACGCATATATATTCAGCTGCCTTCTCAACATATCCAAATCCAAGCTCTTGATCACTCATCTCCTCCAAATCCCTGCTTCTTCCTCAGTCTTTCTCATCATAGTAAATGGCAATTCCATTTCTCCAGTTACTCATTTATAGTCCTCCTTAATTCCTGTCTTTCTCTCTAAACTCATATATAATCAATTTCCAGAATAATCCAAAATCTAGCCCTTTGTCACTATCTCTCACCATCTTTCCCGTAGATAATTGCAGTAGCCTCCTAACATTTCCATGCTTCCATATCTTGTGGTCTGTTTTTCATACTGCAGCCAGAAAGATACTTTTAAAACACGAGTCTGATGATGGCTGTCCTCTACTCAAAACTCTCCAGTGGTCTCTCATTTCCCTCAGAGTAAAAGCCAAGTCCTTTTGCTTTTGTTTATCCATCTCTCACCTTTATCTCCTACCACTCTTCCCTCACTTACTCCAGTCTGGCTACCCTGGCCTGTTCTTGGAACACGCCGTGCCTAGATGTGGCTCCATGAATTAATATTAAA
>NW_012155284.1:4632194-4633253 GCF_000956105.1 Propithecus coquereli
TGTTCTTGCATTTGGCCTTCTCAGAGAACCCTCTTTTTAGCTCTAATAGTCTTTGACTTCCTTTTTTGGGTCTGGTTAATTACATCATCTGGAAGTTATGATAAATTTATATTTTCTTTTCAAATATTTACATCTCTTATTTATTTTTCTTGTTTCTTTGCGTTGAATAAAACTCTACCATGATGTTAAATAATAGAGGTGGTGGAGGATATCACTGTCTCATTTTTGATTTTAGTGGAAATATTTCTAATGTTTCATAATGTATCCTGTAGAATTGAAGTAGGTATGTTTCTCCGTATTTAAGTGATGTTGTTCTGTAATTTTCTCTTTTCCCTCTGGTGAGGTTTTGAATAAAGGTTAAGCTAGATCCATAGAATAAGTTGTTGTCTAAGTTATCTTGGCTTGTCTCAAGGTTGCAAAGATCCCTCTGCTCCCACCTCTATTTTTTGCTTTTATGATGAGGTCTAGGATCCATTTTGAATTAATTTATATATGGTGTGAGGTAAGAGCCAAGGTTTTGTTTCTTCACACATGAATATCTAATTTTCCCGATATAATTTGTTTAAAAAAGGCATCCTTTCCTTACTGAATTTCAGCCTTTGATGAAAAGGAAAATCAGTTTACCATATGTATGTGGGTCTATTTTCTTCTGGTGCTTCCTGATCTTTACAGCGATCATTTCACGAGTACCTTACTCTTAATTTTGGTAGCCTTAAAAAAAAATGCTGTTTAAGTCCTCCAATCTTGTTTTTTTCCCCCCAGATTGTTTTGTTTATTCTATATCCTTTATGTTTCCTTATAAATTTTAGAATCAGCTTTTCAGTTTCTGCATTAAAAAAAGGCCTACTTGGGATTTAGATTAGAATTGCATTGAATCTGTAGATTAATTTCGGTAGACTTGACATTTTAACAGTATTTAGTCTTACGACCCATGATCATGATTCTACCTCTTTACTTGTTTAGATCTTTAATTTTTCTCAGCAACATAGTTTTTAGTGTTAAATTTTAAGTGCTGTTTTTTTTTTAATACAGGTTGGTATTCCTTATTCAAAATACTTG
>NW_012155284.1:4638249-4640230 GCF_000956105.1 Propithecus coquereli
GCTTCTGAACGTTTTGCATGTGTGTAGCCTTGAACAATGCTGTACCAGTTTGTCCAGATAGTTTATACTGTAATAACAATGTGATTTATGGTGAATACCTCCCTTTCCTCTGAGGTCTGGAGCTTCAGTGACTGATGTCAGTGATATAGGTACTGTATGCCTACCCAACTTAAATAAAAACCCTGGGCTTTCTGTTTTAAGCAAGTTTCCCTGGTTGGCAACACTTTCCACATGTTGACTTACATTGTTGCTGACGAAATTAAGTAGGACTCTTGGAAGTTTATACCTCGGTTCCTCTGGACTTCACCCTATGCTCTTTTCCTTTTGCTCATTTTACTGTGTATTTTTCTGTTGTAATGAACCATAGCATGATTATAACAATTTTATGAGTCTTGTGAGTCCTTTTAGCCAGTCATCAAGCTGAAGGGTGGTCTTGGTGGACCCCCCACTGCAAGGCTATTTAGGTTTTTTATTTCTTCTTGGATCTGTTTTGGTAGTTTAGTTTATTTAAGAAATGTATCCATTTTATAGATTATCAGTTTATTGGTATAAGGTTGTTCATAATATTTCTTTAATATCCTTTTTTTTTTCTTTTGTGGCTGGTATTCTTTCCAATTTATTTAGATTTTATTGTTTGGTGAAATGGGCCTCTAGCAAAGATGTCCAGTCACAGGTGAAGGTCCACATCAGTTCAAGCAGAGTTCAAGACTGGGGACAGGGCCTAAATGAAAAAGAGGCTCCTGAGATAAGGAGCAGGCAGTTCTAAGCCTGCCAATGGTCCCAGTCCCTTGGTGATATCACAGTCAAGGCAAATGCCCAAGTAAAGGCCCTCTGCCAGCCGTAGATATTCTCTGAGGGCCATCCACGCCAAAGGCCCAGAGCAGAATGGGGTGGGCCAGGGGTAGGAGGAAGAGAATGAAGAAGTCTGAGTGTTCCGCTGGAAGGCTGGGCCTCACAAGGACTGATCTCATGGTGACAGCCTTCCATGTGGATGAGGGCTGGGGGGTGCCAATTTGCCCCACATGGGATCCACTCCACGCTCTGGAGTGTTGCTGGTCCCTGATGGACTCTCAGCCAAGGAGTTCTTTGGTCTTCACTGCCAGATGCCTGTCCAGCTCTGCAACTGTGTCATCGGCCATTTGGCTCATCTGTTTCTCAATGAGCCTAATGATATCCTCTGAGGTTTTGTCCTTTGACTTCTTCAGCTTATTCATTGCATTGTGCAAACCCTCTGTAAAGAGTCTTTGGCCTTGTTGGTGTGCTGTTTGGCCAGTTTCACCAGCGTTTCCCTGTGTTCCCTGGTTACTTTGGGAATGGGTATCCGAATTAAAGTCCCTTCCACTTCTGGATTCAGATTCATTCCACTTTCTCTTATAGCCTTGGTAGCTGCAGCTGTACACTCTGGGAAGCTGGCCATATTCACCAAAATCAGCTGTGGCGACTTCATGGAGATCTGGCTTATCTGGTTTAAAGCAAGCTTCCCATCAGCAGTTACCACAGCAATATGATCAAGGGATCCTGGTGAGGTCCTTATGTTGAGAGTCTTACTGAAATTATCCTTGAGTACTTCCGTTACAGACTTCATTTCTTCATCTACTTCATCCAAGTTGATTATATCCTCAACCAAGGCAGTGTTAATATTCACTCTGGCTTGGGACTGTCCTTTCCCCTTGGCTTTGGCTTTCTTGGTAGCACAATGGCGGATTGGGACAGCCGAAAAGTCTATATATCGCCTATGGTCGTGTTGTCTTTCACTTACTGTCTTCAGTGTAACTTCTCAAACAGGTCTGGTCAACGCTGCAAGGTAATTGCAAAAGGCAGGGTGGACCATGCGGAAGCACTTTAATCCCAAGGCCATGACTGAAGACAGTCCTTGGGAACATCCACAGCTATCGCCCTTTAATATCCTTTTAATGTCTGTAGGATCTATAGTGATGTTTCCTCTTTTATTCCTGATAATGGTAATTTTTGTTCTCTCTCT
>NW_012155284.1:4640280-4641918 GCF_000956105.1 Propithecus coquereli
CCCCCCCCAATAAAATTTAAAATGTGTTACTGCTACTGTTTGTTTGCCATGTTGTTGACAGATAACAAAACAAACGAACAAATAACAGGAACATTCTGAGCCAGGAGACCATGGATATGATGACAGCTTGAGGAGAGTACAGGGAGGATGGGTCTGTGATTCCAGAAGGGATGCTAATTGTATAGTTTTGGTTTTATTTTCCAAGCATTATATTATCATTTTTTGCTATTGAAGTTGTTTCTATTTTGTGTAATGATATTAAATATTAAAGCACCTTTGCCAGTAAAACTAATTAGAGAAAAAGAGAAAATGTGATCTTTTCGTACAGACCTAATTTATGTTCCTCCTGCTTAATTAGGCTTTCCCCAAGGACATGTGCTTGATCAGGACAATTGACCTGTTGAAAACAGTAGCCCTCCTCCTTGGGATGGAGTGTATATGGTTGGGTGAAGAGTACCTCGAACCCAACATTTATTAAAACTGGAAATGGAATTAGTTTGGCATTGATGCAGGGAGTTTAATATAGCACTGTTTACTCAGTAGCCTAAAATGACCCCATAGACCTTATATATCTTTTCATTCAGTATGTCAGCATTGGTTAACTTTCTGTTATTTGTGACATGTGTAAATTTGTGCCTTTCTTTTATATGTTGCAATGTCCAAAAATATTAATAAAATAGATCAAGTGTATAATACAAAAGCATATTATGTGTATATTATGTATCAAGGACAGTATTCATAGATACTATTGAATATTATAACACTTATATAGTGTTTGTTGTTTTCCAGATATTGCTCTAAGTACATTAATTAACTAATCCTCACCCTATGAAGTGTAGATACTATTATAATTACATATTAAAAAATACCTGGAGTCTACACGTGTTTATTTTTTATAAGTCTACACATACGTGTACTTGTAGCTATATTATTTTTTTCTCTGCATTTCATTATTGATTGATAAAAAGGATCCAGCTAGAATGGTCCTCTTGCCAGTTGGAAATTGAGGCTTGATGTATATCTTAGAAATAGAGGCTCGAGATTTAGGATTGAGAGCTACTTGTAGAGCTCCCTTGAAGCTGTGGAAATGAATTCCATCCCAGTGAGAAAGTAGAGGCAAGGTGAGAAGAGAGCCTTTATAGTCACTTGTGTTAATGGTAGCACAGGAAAGGGAACTAGCACAGGGGAGGTAGCACACGTGGTGTATTATAGAAACTAGTGGAATGCCAGGGAGAGGTTGAGGAGTGGGCTTGACAGATTGGGGAAATGGTTGGGATAAATGAATTATAGATGGAGAAGAGGGAGAGGCACATTTAGTGGTAGTGGGGGACTTAGAGTTGAAAGGATGGAAAGTGAGAGAACACTCAGAGTTTGAGATACTGGCTGCGGAGTAGTTTTAGGTGATAATCATGTGAAGATCAGGTGAGGCTTTTCAGGGTAGTGGATGAGGTAGTAATTACTATTTTCACCATATTAAGTCTTCCAGTCCATGAATATGGGCTTCTGTAATTTCCCTGTGCAGTGTTCTGTATGTTTGTGTGTTTTGTATGTTTTTGATGGTACAAGTTTTGCACATATTGTTAAATCTATTTTTTAGTAGTTATGGATGCTATATTTATTTATTTATTCATCCATTTA
>NW_012155284.1:4643778-4645728 GCF_000956105.1 Propithecus coquereli
GTACTCTAGCCCTCTATTCTCTTTTTATGTTTGATCTGTTTTTCTGCTCGTATCTATTTGCTTTCAGCCTGTCCTTATATCTAGTATGCATCCCTTGTTGACAGCATATAGTTGCAGCTTTCCCCATGTCCCATTCTGTCAATCTCTGTCTTTCAATTGGACTGTTTATTCTGTTAATGCTTAATATAATTATTGATCTGTTTGGATTTGAGTCTATTATACTATTTCTTTTCTATTTGTCTCCTTTTTGTTGTTCCTCTTTTCCTCCTTTTTGGGTTATTTGGAAAATTTTTAAATCTCATTTTAGTTTTTCTGTTTTTAGCTTGCAATTCTTTGCATTAGTTTTTTAAAAATGTTGCTGTATACATCCTTAGTTTTTCAGTCCAGTTATATTTAATATTGTACCTCATCACATAAAACAGATACTTTACAGCTATGTGTATCCATATCCCTCCTGTTTTTAAACAAATGGAAAAAGATATCATGTTCATGGATTGCTAGAATCAAAATTGTTGAAGTGTCCATACTATCCAACGTGATTTACAGATTCAGTGCAATCCCCATCAAAATACCAACATCGTATTTTACAGATCTAGAAAAAATAATTCTATGCTTCATTTGGAACCAGAAAAGAGCCCAAATAGCCAAAGCAATCTTAAGCAAAAAGAACAAATCTGGAGGCATCACATTACCGGACTTCAAAGTATACTACAAGGCTGTAGTAACCAGAGCAGCATGGTATTGGCACAAAAATAGAGACATAGAACACTGGAACAGAACCCAGAACCCAGACATATAACCATCTACATATAGCAAACTGATCTTTGACAAAGCAGACAACAGTATACACTGGGGAAAAGAAACCCTATTGGGTAAATGGTCCTGGGAAGATTGGATAGCCACATGCAGAAGAATGAAACAGGATCCATATCTCTCACCACTCACTAAAATTAGTTCAAGATGGATAAAAGACTTAAATGTAAGGCATGAAACCGTGAGAATTCTAGAAGAAAATGTTGGAAAAACTCTTCTACATATTGTCCTAGGGAAAGAATTTATGAAGACCCCAGTGGCAATCACAGCAACAACAAAAATAAGTAAATGGGACTTGATTAAATTAAAAGGCTTCTGCGCAGCTAAGGAAACAATCAACAGAGCAAATAGACAGACTACAGCATGGGAAAAAATATTTGTGAGCTATGCATCTGATAGACAGCTAATAACCAGAATCTACAAAGAACTCAAGGAAATCAGGAAGTAAAAAACAACCCCATTAAAAAGTGGGCAAAAGATAGGAACAGAAGCTTTTCAAAAGAAAATGGACACATGGCCAATAAACATGTGAAGAAATGTTCAACGTCACTAATTATCAGGGAAATGCAAATTAAAACCACAATGAGATATTACCTTACCCTAGTCAGAATGGCTTTTATTGAAAAGTCCAAAAACAATAGATGCTGATGTGGATGCAGAGAGAAAGGAATACTTAACTTTGGTGGAACTGCCAATTAGCACAACCTCTATTGAAAACAGTATGGAGATTTCTCAAAGAACTAAAAGTTGACCTACCATTTGATCCAGCAATCCAACTACTGGCTATTTACCCAAAGGAGAAGAAGTCATTTTATCAAAAAGACACCTGCACTTGAATGTTTATTGCAACACAATTCACAATTGCAAAGATGCGGAATCAACTGAAGTGCCCATCAATTGATGAGTGGTTTAAGAAAATGTGGTATGTGTATACTATTCTATGGAGTACTACTCAGTCATGAAGAAGGGTGAATTACGTTCTTTTACAACAATTTGGATGGAACTGGAAACCATTATCCTAAGTGGAGTATCTAAAGAATGGAAAAAAAAACACTGCATGCTCTCGCTGTTAAATTGGAGCTAATCGATGAACACACATGTGCACAAAGGGAAGTAAAACTCAGTGGAAATCAAGCA
>NW_012155284.1:4652052-4654767 GCF_000956105.1 Propithecus coquereli
ATATTTTAGTAAATATCATACAATGCCCTGAACACTGTGGGAAACATTGTCCAAATAGAATTATCTGCAACAAGTTTGTATTATTTTCTGCTGTCATTTATTCCACAAGTTTTTTTGAGGTCCTTTTCTCTGTTTCTGGTGTTGTGTTCAAAGTATTGTGCTATGTGCATTAGATGTGTGAAAATGCTAGAGGATGTGGTACTTACTTATGAATAGCATATCACATATTTGATGAAGAAAATCAAACATCTACCAAATAATTAAAGGTAATGTTTAATTGAATAAGATTTTAGCACATAATATATGTGTATATGCAAAGGTATACTAGCAATGTCTTTGATAGGATAGGGGCCAGAGATTATGTTATAAGTGTTACCAGAAAGTAAAGAAGTAATGAGATGGGATTAGTTATGAAAGACTGCTTTACTGAGGGGGACTTGAGCTGGAATTTGACAGAATTAAAAGGTTTGAATGTTCAGATAATTATAATGGTTAATAATAAACTTAGATAACGTCTGTAAAAAGTAAAACCTCATATTCTTAGGTTAACTGTCATGCAAAGTTTTATCATGTTTCTCATCATTATCTTTTCACATTATAAACTTGCGGAGTAAGATCCAAGCTTGCTATGATGGTTTAAAAGTGCTTCTGTCATTAGGCTCCAGTTTTACCTCTTCAGCCTCAACTCCTACCCCTCCCTGCCTTGAGCTTACAGTCTTGTAGCTCGGTACTGCCTGTTAGTCCTCTATATCAAATGTTTTAATCTCATTACTACCTCTTATTTTTCTTGGTTTTAAATGGCAGGTTTTATAGTGCATGTTTCTATCAGTGCAGTAATGTGTATCTATAGTATGTATCTATAGTAAAAAATGACTGCTGTGTTGTTACTTTTTTCGCTCAGTTGAAAAAAGAATTTGTGGTTTGTCTACTAGCAGTTCTTTCTTGAGGTTTTCCAACTTTTTTTAGAAGTCAATTTGTTCTTTAAATACTTTCTTAAAGGAATTGGTATCTAGTTTAATTTTTAGCAACTTTAGCAACACATTTATGAGAAAAACCATCCCCTTTTCCTTTAAGTTTGTTTTCTGTTTGTTTCTATTTTGAACTGATTCTTGCTCTCCTTCCTCTGTTTAAAAATTTCTTGGCATCCTTGAAAAAGTGAGCATCATTTAAAAGCTAGAATTAAAAGGAAAAAATTAATGTAAGTTCTTTTTATATTTTAGTCTTGATCCAGAACAGAAGGAAATGTTAATAGAAGTAATTGAAAAACTTCTGAAAGATAAAAGCACAGTAAGTAATATCTTTTTATGTCATTAAAGTAAAATAGTGTTTTATTTACATAGTATCATTTACCATTGTATATTTGATATAATTATTTTTAGCATTTCAAAATTATATAAATATTAATGGAACCCATGCTTATTTTTAAAATCTTTAAGCAACAAAAATTTCCATATAATGAGAAAGATTACATTTGGAATTTTAATTCGTTACATGTTTCTTCATCAGTCTGAAGAGGACAAGGTGTAAAAAAGAAAATTCTTTAACCTATGACTAAATTGTTGACTGCTTTTAGAGTCAAAGTTTTTATTTCAAGCAATGATTTATTAGGATTTTAAAAAGCCCTATCACCTGGGAACACATGATTGTCTTAAAATGAAGTACTAAGAAGTGTTAAAGAGCTGTTGAAAAATTAGAGGTTTGTTTTAGTATTTTAAGTGTGCTTTTAAAAAATAATTAAGACATTTTCATACATACAAGGCTGTTTTATTGGCCGTTTAGAATTATTTTATTGGCTAAAATGAGTCATCTTTTGAGAATGTATATATCCCTTCCCCTTCACTACTCCCATTTTTTGTATATAGTGACATGATAACAAGATGTAGGAACAGGGGCGACTTGTGGGGTCTGTGAGTTACTGGTGTACTGGTATTTTAGATGGGCCTTTTGTACCCACTTTCTGTGGTTCAAAGCTACTGAGGAAAAGGATTCCAGCTTGTTTTAGGATGCTATCATTAGGGAGTGTATAATACATGTATAGCAGCTTTTTAATATAGTAGCCACTAGCCCCATGTTACTATTGTTTTCTGACTTAGCATATGGTCTGTCCTAGAGAATGTTCAATGTACAACTGAGAATGTGTATTCTGCTGTTGTTGAGTGAAGTATTCTGTAGATGTCTGTTAAGTCTAATTGTTTTATAGTGTTGTTCAAATCTTCTATTTCTCTGTTGATCTTATGCCTACTCTTTCTATCCATTATTGAAAGTAATATATCGAAGTCACTTCAATCCTGTCAGAGTTTGCGTTGTATATTTAGGAGCTCAGATGTTTGGTGTGTATTATGTTTATAATTGTTTTATCTTCCTTTTGTCATTATGAGATGTTCCTCTTTATCTCTAGTAACATTTTTTTTGTTTTAAAGTCTACTCTGCCTGATATAAGTACAACTATTCCATCTTTCTTATGGTTGCTGTTTGCATTATGTATCTTTTTCCATCCTTGTACTTTCAACCTGTTTGTATTTTTGAATCTAATGTATGTCTCCCGTAGACAGCTTATATAGTTGGCTCTTCTCTTTTTATCCAGTCTAGCAATATGTGCCTTTTGATTGAATTGTTTAATCTGTTCACACTTAATGCTACTATTAATATTAATATAGTTGGATTTTAAGCTGCCATTTTACTTGTTTTTATATGTCTTGCTTTTTTTTGTTCCTC
>NW_012155284.1:4655086-4656652 GCF_000956105.1 Propithecus coquereli
AAGGGGCACCTTGATAGGATGTTGCTATTATGAATTGGATTATTAAAATGCTTACTTTGTGAGCTTTTTCTGTTGCCATTAATTATTCCACACAATATTGTGTTTATTTTATAATCTAAACTGTGACTAGGTTCATTTATTTTCTTGAGAAAAATTGAACATGGATTTTGGCATAGCAAATATTGAGTTTTAAATTTTCACTGTGGTTAGGAGTCAATGATTTTTTTTTTTTTAACAGATCAAGAAGTTGGTATATGTTTACCTGGTTCGATATGCTGAAGAACAGCAGGATCTGGCACTCTTGTCCATAAGCACTTTTCAGCGAGCTCTGAAGGTAAATAATGGAGTGAGTAGGCAAATAGCTGCAAGGTTTCTGCACAGTTGAAAGTGTGTCATTTAAAGAAGTGGAGCAATAATCCACTAAATAGCACAGTAGTGTTTTGAAAGAGTTAAAAGGCCTCCCATAGTGCCTATTCAATACCCTCGGAAAATAGTTATATAACCAACTGGAATCTTGCCATATATGTTGCAGCTTCTATATGTTTATGTTCTATATGATTATTATTTGTCAAAGAACTGTTTATGATTATACTGACTAGTTGAAAGTGTGTAAAAAGCGGACATAAGACATTTTTAAAAATAAAATTTATGACCTGTATGTAGCATTTTATTATTACACAATGCTAAAATCCCAGCACGTTTAGTAATAAATGATCAACCAGAATTATAGCTATTACATTTCTTTAAAACACTGTGTAGAAAAATAAATTTATTTACTTCCCTATTTTTTTTTTTACCCATTTCCATATACTGGTTGTTCATTTTAAATTAAGTAGACTATTTTTTTTAGCTATTGTTCTATAATATTACACCCTGTAAGTACCTATTAACTGTATCATAAAGATGTCTTTGAAATATTGTAAACTTGAAATTTTGATAACTATTTTTGCACTATTTTTAGGACCCAAACCAACTAATTCGTGCAAGTGCTTTGAGAGTTCTATCAAGTATTAGAGTACCCATTATTGTACCTATCATGATGCTCGCTATTAAGGAAGCTTCTGCTGACTTATCACCATATGTTAGGAAGAATGCAGCCCATGCAATACAAAAATTGTACAGGTAGGTGCTTTGTTCATAGTATAGCAAAGATCTCCAGTGTTACCTGGAATATTATAGACCACAGAGACTTATTTTATTAGCTCTTAAAACTGGTCTGTCCTTATACTAAGTAAATCCAATGATTGTTTTTTTTTCACCTATAAACATTCTGTATATATCTTTAATTTCGTTTTGGTTATAGAGACCCTATGCAGGTTTTTATTTGTGAGCCTATTAGGGCCTATGATAATTTTGAGATTTTACAACTTAAAAATAGTCAGAATTTGAATTCTCATTTATATAGTCTATCTCCTGTACACATATGCACATATTATTAGAAAATGGAGATTTTTTTCCTGTTTGCTGTAGGTTAGAATCTTTAGTGTATTTTCTTCTCAACACACTTATATTTGTTTTCCTTTCTTTCATTTTTGTTTCTGCTTCCCTCTTCCTTGTCTGATTCTT
>NW_012155284.1:4656702-4657281 GCF_000956105.1 Propithecus coquereli
ATAATTTATACAGTCATATACCACATATACGAAGGTGGTTCCATAAGATTATAATACTGTATTTTTACTATACCTTTTCTATGTTTAGATATATTTAGATACACAAATACTTCGATTGTGTTGCCTACAGTATTCAGTACACTCACATGCTGTACAGGTTTGTAGCCTAGGAGCAAAAGACTATACCATCGAGCCTGGGTGTGTAGTAGGGTATACCATTTAAGGTTTCTGTAAGAACACTCTGTCATGTTCGCACAATAACGAAATCATCCAGTGATGCATATCTCAGGACATATTCCTGTTGTTAAGTGACACATGACTGTTTTACAGAATTCCAAAGAAAGGTCCTTTAAAACCACTTTTTTTCAAGGTACATTTTAAAGTATACTTCAGTTTTTATTAGATAGTAAGTGCATTATATTTCAAATAGATGACTTTTGCTGTAAACTCAATTAGACTACTTTGGGTAAGCCAAAGTCAAAACACTTGTACCCTTGTTGCCAATTTGTGAACTAGATTAAATTAATATTGAACTTAAATGACTTGATAAACCATCCTTTTTTTCTAAAATACCAGTTA
>NW_012155284.1:4661422-4663198 GCF_000956105.1 Propithecus coquereli
ACAATGAATTTATTGCTTATTATAGCAAAGGACAGCTATACTTTTTAGGCACAGTTTCTCTGGGCACAGAGATTGCTGATTTTATAGTGGATTTTTGGGAAGGGTGGACTTCAGGGATTCTTGGACTTTTGGGGTCCTAAGTGGGTTGATACCATCTATAACTGTGTGGTCACTGGAGGGAGACTGCTATTGATTGATTGGCACTCAATGAGATGGGTTTATTGGAGTGAGTTTGTTCCTGACTGGCTAACTTTCATAAGCAAGAGCTGTCACAGATTGGTTGACTTGAAAAAACTTGCTCATTTGGATGAGTTTTTATTAAAACAGTTCTGGTGGCTACATGTTGCCATGGCTATAGAAAAAGTCTTTTCCTAGGAATGTGGCAACTTAAAAATATTACCAATTTGAAATTTTTTATAATGAAAGAGTTTAAAATATTGTTAGAATCAGACAAACTACTATTATTTTGTGTTCAAGGACATCTGGAAAGATGAGATTCACCCCTAAAATGAAAATATTTTTATTGTTTTATCTGAACACAAAATTAGTTAATGTTCCTTGTGGGGAAAAAAAAAAACCCTAAATAATATAGAAAGGTGCAAAGAGTGAAAGTCACTGCTTAATATATCGCCCAGAGATAGTCAATCTTAACATTTTGCTGACTCTTAATTTTTTTGCTTACTTGGTTTGAATCCTGGCTCTTCCATTTCATAGATGTGATACTTTGGTCAAGTTATTTACACTTTCTGTGCTTCAGTTTTCTCATCTGTAAAATAGGAATAATAATACTTGTTTATTGAGTTATGAGGATATAATGAGTTAATCTAAGTGTTAATAAAACACTTAAAACAGTATCTGGCACATGGTTAGTGCTATATGTATTTGCTATTATTACCATATTATGTCTATTTTTATACATTTGTTATTTTAAAGTTTCTACAATTGGGATTTATCTTAACAAGTGATAGTGATTATGATGGGCAGGTTTTTGTTGTTGGTATTCTTTCCTTTGTGGTCCATAAAATAATGGTATGTCTTAGAATTGATGGTGTATCTTAGAGTGATAAGCTACAGAATGTGTGCACCCATTTTTTCTAATACAGAAGTGAGATCATACAATACATACTGTTTGACAGTTTTAAAAAATTTTATAAGGACATATTTTCAGTTTCAAATATAGATTTACTTAACTCTTTATAGTGGCTATGTATTATAGTGTTATATGGATATACTGTAATTTACTATTCATCTATTAATGGATATTTTATTGTTTGATTTTGGCTCATGTAGAGGATTTTAATAAGTGGAACCTGAGGAAAGAGGATAACTCAAGTGGATAACCTGAGTGAAGATTGAGACAAAAAAATATATTTGGGGACTGTTTCTATTTGACTAGACAGGAAGTTTGGGGCAGATTATAAACTGCATTGAGTACTGGGTTAAGGTCTTTAGATTCTTTTAAGATTTTGTGGAGCCATTCAACACTGAAGAATAATTGGAAAATAGTTTTTTGTTAGTTTTACCTATAACCCTATCCATATAGTATAGATGAATGGATTGATATCAACCTAAGATGGCTGCATTTAACATTTTTATTAATAATGATGATGTATGAGTATGCTCATTAAGTTTTCATTTGTGCTTATGAAACTGTGAACAATAGCAAATAGATTAGATTATAAAATTAAGGGTTCAAATTGTCTTAACAGGGTGCCATAATGGGTTGAATCTAAGTTTCTGAAAATTTTTTATGGATAAATCTAAGATTTTGCTCTT
>NW_012155284.1:4663248-4664725 GCF_000956105.1 Propithecus coquereli
ATCTTAATTTTTTTCAGTCTATCATTTGGCTAGAATGTGATTCAGCTGATAATTATCGAGCTGTTACTATATGCCAGGCAGTGTGATAGGTCCTCATGAATACAGATGAATAAAGAATAATTCCTGTACACTAAATAGCCTCACCTTCATTCCAAGGCAGATTTGAGAAATTTCTTCCTTAAATACATCTTATGTGTTGATTTGATATATTGAAAATGCTATTAATCAATCAACCAATAAGTGTTAATTGCTTCTAGCATTGTGTTCTTAGGAACTTTAAAACTAGGTAGGAAGAAAGTCATCTGTCCTCAATTAGAGAAGTGCTTATAAAACTGATCTAAGAGTTTTTAAAACTTATATTTCCACTCAAATATAATCTAAAACATTAGGTATAGTTTGAATCATTTGGCTTACATCTTATAAACTAGTATCACCTAATTTTGGAACCCATTTTTTATATTCATGCATAAGATCACTTGGTTCTAAGTGATCATGTAAAGGAATAGTGTTTCACAAATATGTTTATTTTGGATTATGCAAATTCTAAAGTTTGAGAAGTACTAATTTGAACACAAGAAAGTAAAATTAGTCTAATTGTGAATATAGATGGAAAGTACATTGATAGTAGAGATGGGGATCTATGGAATGAAGTCACCCTGACTTTGCTATTCTTTTTACAGATGTAAATATCTTGTTGGATTTTTTAATAGTAGTACCTTAATGATATGCTTCTCAAATTAGAGGATATGCACCTGGGGTTATGAGATAGTTTCCTGGGAATTACAAAGCTATGCATTGGCTCTTGTCCATTGACTTGGGTTAAAGATTTATTAAGTAACGGTTAAGTGATTTAAAGCATTTTTCTTTTATTAACTGGTATGTTATGGAATAAAATATAAAATTTTTCCTGCCTTAAAAGATAACAGCCAATATTTTAAGGAAATTTTATTCTTGGATGGTTTAATTTATATTAGGTTTTCAGATGCTCTTGTGGGAAGGGTAGTCTTTTTCTGGAGCACCGAGAAAAATCTGCTGTGACAGTCCACAACATGTAGTGGTTAGGAATACGCCCCTGTTTCCTGGGTTGTATCCTGATTCTGCCACCTGCTAGTTCTATGACCTTGGGCAAATTATATAAACTGCTGTGTCTTACTTTTCTCATCTGTGAAATGGAGATGATAATGGTACATAGGGTAGATGTAAGAATTAAATGAGTAATATAATGTAGGTGTAGGGCTTCACACATTTGAAGTGCTCAGTAAATTCTAGTTCTAAACAAAAGTTCAGGTAGAGTTTTTCTTCCATATTTTGTATTTTTTGATTAATTTTAATACTGGCCAGAATGATAAAAGTATCTTAGAGAAGAAAGGATAAGGAATTTCTACAGATAAAAGAAGACCAATGAGACATGAAAACTTAAATATAATGCATGATACTGGATCAAGAAAAATACTATAAATATAGGATATTATTGGGA
>NW_012155284.1:4664775-4666383 GCF_000956105.1 Propithecus coquereli
CTTGTACCCTTGTTGCCAATTTGTGAACTAGATTAAATTAATATTGAACTTAAATGACTTGATAAACCATCCTTTTTTTCTAAAATACCAGTTAATGGGAGAAATCTATGTAGTATTTACAGTTTTACTCATTAATTTGTTGATATTTTAAAACACTATTTATGTGCTTGTTACCATCTATAATTCTGAATTGATAATTTTATACATAGTCTCCCTTTAATGTCTTACGGCCATGCTATCTGAGCTTCTAATTTGATACGTACATTAGTTTATGGCTACTGGTATAAGCCCAAATATCTGAAAAAACCAGATCTGACTTAGAAAAATTGTGAGGCATAGGTAAAGCTTGTCTTAGTGTTCTCTGGAACAATAGTAAGGAGTCTCTCAGTAATAATAGTAATGATTAATAACATTTAAAAAATACTTTTTGAACTAGGTTGTTAGTACCTTACATAGATTAACTCATTTTGTCCTCACAAGTAACCCTGTGAAAGCTGGCTTTGTCATTATCTGTATTTTACATATGAGAGCAAGGTGACAAAGAGATCAAATTGCCTGATCAAGGTCACACAGCAGTCGGGGCAGTCAGAATCCAAAGCTAGGTAGCCTGGCGTTAGGCCCTGTCTTAGACCATTCTCCTTTCAGCACCATCTTCTCTCTTTGATGATTCCTTCCTCTTTTTTCTACCTTAATATCTATCCTTGGCCCCTTATCAGCATCTGGTATTAGCTATCCTTTGGGACATATCTGATATTGGCATAAATTTTTTATTTTAGATATGGATAGAAATGACCAAGTTCTTAGAAATTGGTGGTAAATTAACTAGTTCCCTCTGGACTTCTAGTCTTCTTGTTGTAAACAGAAAATTCTGTACTAATTGTTGTTCCTTCACAACTCTTTATGCTGTTCACATAGTTATCAATAACAGAACTTTTCGATTTGTTCACATTTTGCCCTTTAAAATCAGATTCTGGGATGCTGCCTAATGTTCTGGAACAGAAATGTCAGTAAAACATAATTATTGATCTATTTTGTTTTGGATATTTTTGTTCTTTAAATACCTTTTTTAAAAAAAATGTTTGAAGCATGTTTAATCCTCTGATGTTTTTGGAAACTGACACAAGCTTCTTAAAATTTATGTTCAGAGAATTGATTGATGTTTCATTGCTATCAAGTGCAAAATTTCAATTTTACGAGTACATTGTGCCTTAGACACACAGGTGAGCTGTACGTCATCTGCCATTAGATGTCAAATGATACCAAAAGTGACCTAGTAAGTAATCAGTGGTTATAGTACAAAAATAATCAAAGGTTTAGTCAATAACTCACGAAGTTTGATGTACTGGTATTGATAAGCTAATTAAACAGATCTGCCTGTGTTCTTCCAGCCTACTGGGGCTCTGCTATGATTAGCTTTACAGCAAGCAGTGTTGTAACATTGAATGAAAGTAACTGATCAGAGAATGGTGTAGTCACGAAGCTTTAAGTACTCCCATTTCTGGTCACAGAATGGTTTCAGGGAAAGTAGCTATCTTTGCACACCTGCAGCCAGTCAGTGCATAGGCCTCTTGTGGTCAATATTGATTGATTCTTATAACAGAACTAGAA
>NW_012155284.1:4667981-4669592 GCF_000956105.1 Propithecus coquereli
AAAATATTTAGTTTTTTCTGTGTGCAAGGTATTTGCTAAGTACCATGGAGAATAGTAAGATCTAGTAATACAAGAAACAGATCCCTTATTTTAATCTAGTTTACCATAATTTCTGATCCATTATAGACTAAAAGAAATTTCTTGCATTGCCTGGGAATGAAATCTCTATATATAATGTGTGCATGTCTTCCCAGACAGGATACAGCATGTCACAGGTGAAAACTGTAGTCTTTGGGAATTAGATAGAAGTGGATTCATGTCTGAGCTTCTGCCACTTAGTAGCTATGTACTAAAAAAAACCTTCATGAGTTCAAGTTTCCAAATGCATAGGGCTTATAATTTCTAATTTATAAAGTTACTGTTTGGGTTGAAAGAGCTATTGAATATAGAATTCTTAGTGCAGTGCCTAATACCATAATATAGGGTGTTAATAAATATTCCAAATAAGAAAGAAATGACTCAAAAGGAATATAAAGGACACAATGTAAATTTGGAATATCTGTTCTTGATTTCTGACCATTTATTTCCAAAATATAGTGGAAAGAAAAAATATTGAATACTTGTTCATAGTAGATATTTAATATTTGAGTGACTTTTGAATTAATTTTTAAAATTCTTGGTAATAGTACTTAGGCATTTGGTATTATTTTTAATCTTTTTTTCCCTCAAATGGTATTATGCTCAGTGTTCATAGGTAGATCTTTTGGGGGCTTTGATGGCCTACCCTTTATGAGGCACTAATTCTTCCTATAGTGTTATACAGCATATGTTTTAAAAATTAAAAACACATGTCTCTTTTCGTATCTGTGGTAAAAACCAGAAGTTTTTACTGATACCTCTAATTCTAGTACAACAGCACAGATTGCCTTCTACCTACCTCCCTTGTCATATTTGTAACTTCCTCTCCAACATTAAGAAACGTGGCTCCCATCATCCACAACATATTTACTTTTTGCTCAGTCCCAGAGTGCAGAGAAAGTGTTGTTTCAGAACTGCTAGCACATACCTCTGTGAGGAGTAGTAGGATGGGGACTAATACCTAGACTTAAAAACTGGTTTAGAGTTGTTTGTTTTTATTTTTAGTCTTATTTCTTTGATGCTATGGTAAATCAAAATTGTTCTATCATTATATCCTTGAACTTGTTACACTGATATATAAGAAAATTATTGATTTTTTTGAATGCTAATTTTATATCCTTCTTTACTGAATTCTTCTGTTGTTCGAGTTAGTTTTCTCACTCGTTCTCCTTGTCTTTTTCCTAGAGAATGAATCATATCTGTAATTAGAGATATTTTATTTCTTCTTTTCCAATTCCTAAGGTCTCTAATTTCTCTTGTCTAATTATACTGGCTAGCACCATCACTACGATGTTCAATAGTAGTGGAGATGGTGGGCATGCTTGCCTCGTTTCAATCTGAAGGAAATACCTATATTGTGTTCACATTAAGAAAGATACTGGCCCTAAGGATTTTCTCTTTTTCCTTGAAATATAATAGTTTTGCAAGGTGCTTCAGGGTTAGTTGATATGGGTAAGTTTTTTTCCTGGTACCCAGTGAGTCCTTTCAAAATGTGGATTCAGAACTTATTTCTGCTGGCAAGGTAGGTTTTTT
>NW_012155284.1:4670342-4676086 GCF_000956105.1 Propithecus coquereli
CTCCCGAGTAGCTGGGACTACAGGCATGCGCCACCATGCCCAGCTAATTTTTTCTGTATATTTTTAGTTGTCCAGCTAATTTCTTTCTATTTTTTTAGTAGAGACAGGGTCTCGCTCTTGCTCAGGCTGGTCTTGAACTCCTGAGCTCAAATGATCCACCTGCCTCGGCCTCACGGGGTGCTAGGATTACAGGCGTGAGCCACCGCGCCGGCCCTGTTTTTGAATTTCTAATTCATGTTCGTTTTTCTATCTTCAGATACTTCTTTTGAGGGTACTTAATTCATTTTGTAGTGTTGTGTTTCCTTTTGCTTCACCATTGATTTTTTTGTGGGTAATTTTCACCAGTTAAATTGTTATGATTTCCATTTTCTGTGTTTAATGCTTGTGGATTATTTGCATCTTTGCATGGACAGGATTGGTGGTTTGACTTTGAGGTGGCTGGCAAGTATTAAGAGCACTCTCTCTGTTGGAATAGCAAAGTATGTTTTTTTATTAGATGGTTCTTTTGGGGGAAGGGCATGCATAGGGATGGGTATATGTCCTAAGATTATTTTGAGATATATCTTGTAGGAGCCTAAAATTTCCCCTTTTACTTTTTTTTCTGTTACCTCAGTTTCTGAGGGGCTCCTCTCCCTCTACTTTTTTTTAACCCATTTTTTCCTTGAAACTGTTTCCCTTTCCAAGATGGCCTTAGTGAGTAGTCTTCTCCGTTAAGTCGTTTCCTTGTCATCTGCTCTGAACTACCAGGAATCTTTTTCAGTATTTTCACACTTAGGGTGTTGATTTTTTTTCTATTATTGATTTTAGTTTACTCTTACACCTACCACTAACCCCTGTTTGCTTTGTTCTGGGTAATTTTTTTTCCTACTGTCATAGGTTATTGTAAAGTTTTGTAATATAAGCATGGAAACAGCTCTCTGGGATTTAGGGCTTATTTTTCTACTTATGTGTACTTTAAAGTACGGAGATTCTCTGTTTTGAGTTCAGCTTAGGGCATAGGTTTTGGTCCTTTGGTTTTGGGGGATTTGGGTTGGGAGATTCAGATTTACGTGGGCATCATTAACTTGTCTACCCAGTATTTAAATTGATTATGTTTTGAAAATGTTTTCAGACAGTTTTTTCCTTTGTGTGATTATAATCCATTGTGGAAAGGTTAAAAGTATTCTGATATCTACACAGATATTTGTGGATCTTATCTTAATTATTACCCTTTTTTGGTCACATCTAATATTTTATTGAAGGAAAACAGGTACATTTCTTCTCCCTTGACACTTAACAATAATCACAAATCATTTTTATTTAACAATCTCCCAATTAAACGAACCAAGTCTAATTTATTTTCACATTTTAAAAAGGAATTTATTTGCTGTCAGCAGGAGTTTCTTGGTATCATTATCAAGATGATGACATTGATATCGCTGCTGATAAATATAAATTTGAAAGATGTTACTCTATTAAACTTTCTTCATATAACCTTATTGATTTGGAGACATACCTTCTGTTGCTTCTTTTAGACTAGAGGAAGATTTTCTTTCAATTGAGATCTCAAAGAAATTAGTCCTGTAGTTTTCATTTTAAGGAAAGATGGAGCTATAAGCATATTAAAATGTAATAGAATGGCTTTTCCCTTTCATTACAGAAAGACCAATATTTGTCATATGAATAGTTCTTTCCTAAAAATAAATCACTTTAGTTTTAAGAACACAGTTATGGTAACATAACTGTAAGAATATTTTGGTGTTATTTATTTTAGGTAATTGTCGTCTGAAGGTATCTGTGCATTTTAAAACATACAGAAACCTTAGAACTGTAGTCAATGAAATTAAAAGGGAACATTTAATCTATATTCTATCATCCCCAATTAACTATTATAACTTTGTATATTTTTCATTGTATATTCTTAAATTTTGTACCATTTTCATTCACCTTCTCAACATATCCGAAACACTTTTCTACTTCACTACAGACCTTCCCTAATGTTCACTTATGAATTCATTTTTAAAATTTATAACACTTTCTCTTGTTTTTCTTTAAATGTAAAATGTAGAAATCCATATTTGTTGAGCAATTCAAGCTTAGAAGTGGACATTCTTTTATTTAGAATACCTCAGAAGGAGGGTGATATTTATTTCCTTTTTCTTTCAAGTTAGTTTTAAGGAAAGCATTTGGATAGCATTTAACTTTCTAATAGAAAATGGAGTTTCTTAGGAAAACAAATTAAGTCAGTGCCTATTGAAAAACAGATTTTCATTTTTTTTGATGATATAAAGTTTCCTTAATTTTCTACAAAATTATGTTTAATAAATAGTTTGGTAGTTTATAGCTAAACTGTAGGGGTAAGACGCCATTTTATAAGTTATTGATTTAATGTTGGTAAAAGCCTCAGTGTTACGGGCAAAAAAACACACCCCTGAGTTTGTGCAGCTGTTTTATTGTGATAGATCTATTATCCAGCTATTAGAAGATAAATGACTAATCTTTCCCATTTTCCATGCCTCAAGAAAATTGAAATAAGAAGGGGAATATCATTTGGGCTGTATGATTAGGGCAGGTTGGATGGCCATTAATTTAAGGGAAGACAATCTTGGCAGCATTGGCCAACTTATACCATATTATCAATCAAACCTTGATGCACTTCTTGTGATGACCCAGCACTCTCAGGTTTTTGCAACGTTAATTAGAATTCATGACAAAATAGATGCAAGGAAACGTTTTGTACCCTTCATAATTTTATAGAAAATTTATTGTTATTAGAGGAGCCATTTGCTTAGTGTGATTTTTTTCATTACCAGCTTGTCAACTAGCATAGATAATCTGGAGAAAATATGAACTCCATAGATGGGGTGTCACTTTTGTTGATGGTTCATGTAGTTTACCTTGGAGCACAGCTAATGGCCAAAGTTCATAGCAACAGCACAGAAAAACGTGGCAACCAAGGGAAGATAAATGAACCATGTTTATTGCTTTAATATAAAAAATACATAAATGGAAAACTGCATTTGAATTTGATGAGCTCATTGCTAGTTTTGTTGGAGTGATTTATTTTTCCCGTTCTATGAAAAGCTATTATTGACACAGTGAGATGGAAATTAACTGTCTGTTTTTTGGAAACCAATATTTTTGGTTTTAAAAACTGAGTAGATCATTTTATTTTAGTTCTAAATGTTTTATAGAATATTGAACACTTAATAGACCAAAATTATTAATTCTTCCTCTAGTGTTTAGCCCAGGGTCAGATTGTTAAAACTAGGCAATGAAGTATCTAAAATGGTCATTTTTATTTCATAAAGGTACCCTCTTTACATTCTTTCTAATTATTACAATGTTTCCATAAACTTTATTTGTCCTTAAGTAATCAATAATTTTCTTCCTTTTTATGATATTTGTTAGTACTTTAGAATTATTGTATACTTATAGCTCTTGGTTTAATAAATTTAATATGTGGTAGCTGATTTTCCATTTAATTGTTTGGTGTCTAAACACTTTTGGAAGAAAAGAATTTCTAGGTTTAGACAAAATAACTTGATTTTACCTAGTATTTTTAAAATTAAAAACTGTTGACTTACCTGTTTAATTTCATGGGTCATTTTATTCTAAGTGGTATTTTTTATTTTTGCACTTTAACACTCTTTGCCAATTGATATAGATATATTAATATAAGGTTGATATATAAATCATATATAGAGATATTTATATCTCACAAATAATGAGTTATTTTATAGTATGATGTCATAAATTTAGTTGTTTTAAGAGATTTTTAAATGATACTAATTCTAACCTTATAGAAATGTGATTATCACAGAGTATAATTTCTGAAGAATAGTTTATGCACAAGACATCACAATGTGGAGTTGAGAACACAAACGTAACTTCCTTTCCATATCAATAGCAAATAGAAAATTATATGTATAGTACATTTTTATTTAGTTCACACAGATAATCAATTTTTTGCTTTTTCTATTGCGGTGTATACATGCTGGGACCAGCAGGCACCAGTACATGGGCAGGGCTGGAGTCAATAAATGCGGCTTCACGTTTATGCTGATTGGTAATTCATAAAATCCCCACAGGACTTGAAACTTGTTTAGCATAATAGCAAGTCTATATTCTGAGCTGTTTTCTTTCAATTGTATTGTTGGTTGCATATTAATAAACTAAAAGTCAGCCAAGTAGAGGGACAAATACTCAAAATATGAATATCATTGTATCTAATATTTTTCAAAAAGTACCATTTCAGTAAGTTGTATTTCTATTTAATTGCTTATTTTAAGTCATTGGGGAAATTTTAGACAGTAAAATGAGGATCCCTAGTGTTCAGAAAGAATATGATATTAATTTGTTTTTTCAAAACCGTATTATACTGTTGGCTAACTGCATGTATGTCGTAGTACATATATAGAAGAATTTGTATATTACATACCCTGCTTAGCTTGTATCTTTATACTAAAGGAATCTTAATTTTACCACTTTTTAAAAGTGTGGCAATTCAAAAATTAGCACTTATGGTTCATTAATTGGTCTTGGAGAAAGCTACCTTTTGTTGGTAATATATTATTCCAACTCATATACATTCTTATAAAAGTGATAATAGCTCAGGTGATGTACCGAAATTTCAGCCACTGTGTTTTCTTTGTAAATAAATTATGTTGGTAAAAACAGGTTGATTAAGATGTGTAAAATTTGAAAGTGTTTTTGTACTAAAAACATTTTTGAATTCCTCATACACTTTTTAACATAAATTCATTGTGAAATTATTGTCATTCTTATTTTAAAGTGACACAATGTCATTCTCGTTATTGTCTTGATTCTTTTCTGAATATTGTTATGAACTAAGTAATACATTTTTAGATAAGAATTTAGGTTACCTTTACAAATGAAAAATGTGCATAATTAATGTTTAATCCGTATATGAAAAATTTATTGAAACTTAATCTTATGGAATAAAGAAAATCAGAATTTACCTCTCTTCAGAATAGTATTAGTTTTCCAGACATATTACAACTATTAAAATTATTATTTGAGGGAGTGATATTTTAAAATTTATTTGTTATTCAAACGTGAACATTCATTTTAATTGAATGACTGAATACTTTAAATATTGATTGTCATGACACTGATTACACCATTGTATCCTGATTAGGATCTTTGTTGGGGGAGAGAAATGTTTTTTAATAAGTTACTATTTCTTTCTTTTCTAGCTCGTAGCTGGCAGTGTTGTGATGGCCTTTGAAGAAGTATGCCCGGATAGAATAGACCTGATTCACAAGAATTACCGCAAGCTATGTAACTTACTAGTTGATGTTGAAGAGTGGGGGCAGGTTGTCATAATCCACATGCTAACTCGATACGCTCGGACACAGTTTGTCAGCCCATGGAAAGAGGTAAGTGTTGAATAGTCTTCCACTTATCAAGTATACTAAGAGAATGGATTAGCTGTTAAAAATGTATACAAAAAATTAAGAACAGTAAAATATAGAAATCTGCCTAGTTCAGGAAGACTCATTTTTCTCATGTTCTTTTAGAAAAGTGGAAAACAGTATAATTGCAAGAATAATTGTTGTTTTGGCACTGATTAATACATGTTTAATGGCACAGTATGTAAACTTTTAGTATGATACCTGGTAAGAGGCCCTTGTTAGGAGTGTGATACAATGTTTAAAATGACATTGCCAAACCATGGATTTTTTTTTGTTACTAGTTACAAAAAAATACCTTTGAGCCCCCCGCTGTTCCAGGTACTCATT
>NW_012155284.1:4676136-4676589 GCF_000956105.1 Propithecus coquereli
GCTCCCCTCCCCATCTCTCACATCACTGCCTGAACTACTCCTTGCCAGTACCCCCATCCCCCCATCTTTGGAAAAATTATCTCCCACAAAACTGGTCTCCCCACCCCCACCATGGAAAAATTGTCTTCCATGAAACTGGTCTCTGGTGCCAAAAAGGTTGGGGACTGCTGCTCTAACCCTTTTTACTTCTTTCGTGATCACATTTTAGTTCTATTCTTTTTCTACTTTTCTTTTAATGCCCCATATTAAATTTTCATTCATTGATTTTCTTCTAGTGGAACCTTTAAATTCAGTCTTCATGTTTGATTATTTCCCCCCCTCAGTTTCTTTCCTGGTTTCAATCAGCTGCTGTTTCATTTCTTCCTGATTACTTTTGTTCAATTTGTTCACTGTTTTTGAATTTTTTTTTTTTTTTTTTTTGACATTTCTGATTCTGATATGTCCAGAGTTCTT
>NW_012155284.1:4686930-4690392 GCF_000956105.1 Propithecus coquereli
TGACAAGTGATTTGAAATATTGGGACTATATTCATTCTTTGTGTTTTCACGTTAACTCCTTGAACATTAATTATTACAAACATGGGATTGTCCTTGGCATACTGGAATGGGCTAAATCATTTCTTTGCCACTTATTTGCAGTCTAACCTTGGCATTATTGTAAATGTTGTGGTTTTTACACTAATTTAGTGGTTTTCAAATGTGTGCCTGAGCCCTCAGGATTCTGTAGCACTGCCTTAGGAACAACCAAGATGGGCAGTGGTGCTCTGGACTGTGTAGCTTTCTGGGCTCTTGTCACTCTTTCAAACAGAGCAGCTTTTTTTTTTTTTTGCCTGCCTTTCTCATGCAGCTTTGTATATGATTTCCTTTGAGAAAGATTCCTTGGCTTAAAGAAAAGAAGGAAAGAAAACCAGTTAAACAGAAAATTTGTAGCAGTTTAGCTAACTCTGACCATGTTCTTTTTTTTTTTTTATATTATAGGAGCATTTCAAGTACATGGTGAAGTACAAAATAAATTACCTTCTCATAACCTCTTGGTTAACTCCTTAGAGGCAATTATTGGCAACCATTTAATTTCAGTTTTTCTGGTGATTAGACATTTTAGTTTGGATGAAACATTTCACTTTGTTTATTAAGTTAAGATGATATCAATTGACCTTAATCCATGGAAAAATTATTCTTTGATTATTTAAGTTCTATTTGAGAATCTTGTTTAGCTCAGAATAATCAAGATAACAGGCTTGTGTCTGCATGTGTACATATATGTTCTGTTTAGCACTAGTGTGAAAGATTTGAAAGGGTCAGCCCTTACCGTAGTATTAGAATTAGGGAATGTAAAAGATGTTATACTCTTGGTACAAATACATTTTATAAAATTAAGATTTAAATGGATGATCAACATTAGGACTGTGTCCATGCTGTTACTCTTCTGCTTAACCCATCTCAGCCTTTCTTTGTACTAATCATGATTTTGTTTTACTGAGAAACTTTGGTGTAAACAGCCTAGTCATTTGCAGCCTTGGAGGCTTTCTGGCCTAGACTTTATGTTGCTTCCAACTTTTTAGGACCAGACATGGTAGTTTTAGCTTTAAAAGTTGGCAGACTAAATCAGAAAGCAGGCTTTGATCATAGCTGGAAGAAACTGAGAAATATTCCACATATGTATCTGTTTTCTATTTCATATCTGATGTTGTAAAAGGCATACCGTGTATTAATAGTAAGGAATGGTTAAGATTATTATAGGATAGGAAAACAAGGTGGAATAGCACTCTAGCAGATTCAGTCTTGGGTGGTTACCTTCCCTTTTTTATCCTTTTACCATCAACACTTGAATGTGTTGTTTCATGGAATCAGCTGAGTAGAAATGTGTTCATTCTAGCCCCTGTTTCTTTTTATATACAGGCAGAAGTCACTTGCATAATGCTATGTGAAGATCATTTTATGATAAATTAGGGGCCATTTTACCTTCAAGTAAAAGAATCTGCTGGTGGGAAAACGGTGCCTCTAAAATAATAATTGACATAAAAATTATTTAAAATAAAAAAGCTAGCTGAGTACGGTGGCTTAAGCCTGTAATCCCAGCACTTTGGTAGGTCAAGGCTGGAGGATCATTTGAGGCCAGGAGTTCGAGACTAACCCAGGCAACATAACGAGACCCATCTCTACAAAGAAGTAAAAACATTAGCTGGGTGTGGTTGCACATGTCTGTAGTCCCAGCTACTCTGGAGGCTGGGGCAACAGGATCACAAGAGTCCAGGAGTTTGAGGTTGCAGTGAGCTATGACCACACCACTGCAGTATGTTCCTGGTGACAGAGTGAGAGTCTGTCTGAAAAAGTAAATAAATAAATAAAAAAGCTGCCTAATACCAAATTCATTGAAATTAAGCAGTTTTCTCTCAAGTACTTGGTGAAAAATAATACTTTGAGGCTGGGCATGGTGGCTCACGCCTGTAATCCTAGCACTCTGGGAGGCCGAGGCGGGTGGATCGCTCAAGGTCAGGAGTTCGAGACCAGCCTGAGCAAGAGCGAGACCCCTTCTCTACTAAAAAATAGAAAGAAATGATCTGGACAACTAAAAATATATATATAGAAAAAATTAGCCGGGCATCGTGGCGCATGCCTGTAGTCCCAGCTACTCGGGAGGCTGAGGCAGAAGGATTGCTTGAGCCCAGGAGTTTGAGGTTGCTGTGAGCTAGGCTGACGCCACAGCACTCACTCTAGCGCGGGCAACAAAGCGAGACTCTGTCTCAACAACAACAACAACAAAAAAGTACTTTGATATTTTATTCTTAGCAGTGCATCATTTTTGCTGTACTTTCTTATGTAGTATTTTATTTGTGATAGGGCGGTCAGAATTATTATACCTGTTTTATAGATGAAGAAACCAAGGTATACAGATTTTAACTCATGTAAGATAATATTGCTTATAAAAGATTGAACAGAACTGTAAACAGAGTTATCTGATGCCCAGGCCAGCATTCTTTCCTTTATATTCCATTACCTTATCACTTTTAAATTAAAATTTTTTTGGTTACTTTAATAAGTTTTTGTGTGTTTGCTTATTGTATTCCAGTTAAAACCAACTTTAAAGCCCCCAATCCGTAGTGCTCAGACATGGCAATTAGCTAAAAACCATAATTAAATTTGCTTTTAAAGAGAAAAATCATGTTTCTTATTGAATTTTTAAAAACATTTATGTTAATATGCTTGAGGGGTGGCAAATTGTTTTTTTGAGGAATTGAAAATTAGTAGAAATACTTTTTGAGATGAACTGAGGTACATGCTTTTTGTCAGTAAGTTCTCAAATGAACACATCATATACAAACAAGCTTCTTCAGGGGCAGAAGAGATTTTTAATTTAGTTTATTTGCATCATTATAGATCAGTATTTAGGTTGTTTATATGTAAATGTATGATTTGAGGAACAATTAAGTGTCGACAAAGTAGATTGCAGTCGTATCAATTGCAGTGCATTTTCCATAATTTTTCTAACTGACATCTTTGATGATAAATAGTGGATGCCAAGTCAAAGCCGATTATACAGTGCACTAGGAATTCATGGGGCTGTCAGGGAGAAGACCGATTGACTTTAAATTTACATATTAATGAGAAGATTTGTTAAGAGGGTGCTTGACTATAGAAGCACGACATTTTATAAATAAAGCTGATGCAGGAAAATGGAAATTAAACCTTTTAGGTTAATAAATTCAAGAGACTGCTAAAATGCATATTTGCATTTTTATTTTCTTAAATTTACCTTACTCCTTGCAGTCCATATGAGTTGTTTTTATTCTAGGTCAAGTTTGTATAATTTTCAAGGTTGTAAAATTAGTTGAGTATTTTCATTGTCGTTCAAGCCTATGATGGGAGAATACTTGAAGCATAAATGTAAATCTCTAAGACTAAAGTTGCTTTTGTAGAATTAATGGATTTTTAAAATAAATATTATAAGTCACAAAAAAA
>NW_012155284.1:4690527-4691940 GCF_000956105.1 Propithecus coquereli
GGCCTTCCAGAGTGCTAGGATTACAGGCGTGAGCCACCGCGCCCGGCCAGGAATGTTTTTAATTTAATGAATTTAGCTCTTTAAAATTGAACTTTTTCTAGGACATGACAGTTTTGCAAGAATTATCAAAATATTTTACTTCAGTGATTTAGAACTTAAAGCTCTAGATGTTCACCATTACTTTTTAGAATATGAATTCAGGTAATTCAGTTCTGGTGGCAGTATTTAGGGCATTTTGAAATTTGGTGTGATTAATTTACTTTTGTCTCTGTGTATCTATACTTCAATTTTAAAACCTTACATATGTTTAATAAAGTCTGAATTTAGAATTTTGTTTAAAGTAGTTTTACGATTAAGTTCTTAATTTCAGAGGTAGCTTTAAAATAAGAACTTGTCAAAACTCAAAATTTACATGCATAGTTTTTGATTAGTGATGCATGTACAAAGGTACTTGGGGGAAGCGCTTCACATGAACTGCACGTTTAGGTCCTGTCTTAAAGGACCCAAATGTTAGATATTATTTTTATTGTGTTTTAATTTTCTTAACCAGTTAATTTTCTTTGTGAAACAAATTTTGTGTTGTGTCTTGCCATTTTACTATTATTAGATCTTACAATTCCATGGAATTATTTTTAAACAACATAGTGAGACATTGTAGTACAATCCATGCTTTACAATGCAAATAAAACAAGTTTTTCTGCACTTTCACAGGCAACTATTGATGAAGGGTTCGATATATAGTTCAATGTGAAACTATGGACCATGATTTGATATTGAAATGAGGTCTCCCCTCCTCCCATTGGTTATGAAGCATTTATCTTAAAGATTCGTTATTCTTTTTGTTGTTCATAATTTATTCCTATCATTTGGATTTTTTTTAAGTCATGGAGTTTTCCTTTTTAAAAAAATTATTTTAAATTTTATTCAAATACCATGTACGTGATTTTAAAAAAAAGAAGTTGAATAATATTACAATGCTTATAAGAAACATTTTCCTTTCTCACCCTTTACTATGCCTGAATTAGCTCTCTCAGTTCTTTGAGAGAGAGGGAGAGAGAGAGTGTGTGTGTGTGTGTGTGTGTGTGTGTGTGTGTATGTATGTATGTATATATTTCCATTTCTAGGTAATATACATATATTACTATTTTTTGATAGTATTTATCATTATGTATTGACTTCCTATTATAAAAATGAAGAATTTGGCATTTTTTATTACCTTATGCTTCCACTTACCCTCTTCCTTCTTTGCAATACAATTACAATTTTTCAACTCATGTGTATTGTTGATTTTACCAGGACTGTGAGTATTATTCATGCTGCATAGTAACATTTCATCTCCTTTCTTATGGAACTTTTGGTTATTTTTGGAATCAAAAACTTACTCATTTTTAATTTGCTTTTTTTTTTTTTATC
>NW_012155284.1:4694320-4697317 GCF_000956105.1 Propithecus coquereli
TCTCACAACAACCTCAAATTCCTGGGCTCAAACGATCCTCCTGCCTCAGCCTCCCAAGTAGCTGGGACTACAGGCATGCGCCACCATGTCCGGCTAATTTTTTCTATATGTTTTTAATTGTCCAGCTAATTTCTTTCTATTTTTTTTAGTAGAGACGGGGTCTCGCTCTTGCTCAGGCTCGTCTCGAACTCCTGAGCTCAAACGATCTGCCCGCCTCGGCTTCCTAGAGTGCTAGGATTATAGGCGTGAGCCACCGCGCCTGGCCTGGAGGAGTATTCTTGATCTTTCATTTATTTGTTCTTCTCTATTTGTTGTATGGCCCAATGTATTCATCTGTTCTGGATGCTATAACAAAAATACCATAAACTTGGTAGCTTATCAAAAACAAACATTTATTTCTCATAGTTCGGAGGCTGGGAAGTCCAAGGTCAAGGTGCCAGCAGATTCTCTGTCTGCTGATTGCTCACTTCCTGTCTCACTTCCCGCCCTCACAAGACACCTTTTCCCTGTATCCTCACTTGGTGGAAGAGGCAAGGCAGCTCTCTGATGCGTCTTTTAGAAGGGTACTAGTCCCAATCATGAGAGCTCTGCCCTATGACCTAATTGCTTGTCACAGGCCTTACCTCCTTATACCATCACCTTGGGGGTTAAAATTTAAACATACGAATTTTGGGGGACATAAGCATTCAGTCCATTGTATGTGTCGGGTGTGGGTCAGGGAGAAAGGTCCTGCCTCTCCCTTGCCCTACAGGCTGTTGGAGAAAACCAATAGTGTCTGCCACATTCTCCACAATAACTTAATAAAATTTTGAAGAGATTGTTATTTAGAAAGAATCATTAAGTTTCATCTGTTAAGATATTTACTATACATGTGTATATATAATATAGATATTAGGCTAAAAGGACTAAAATGAAAAGTATTCTAAGAAAATTCACAGGAGAACATCTGTTATTCACTCTAGATTTTGAAATGGTCTATTTTATTTTGATCACAATGCAGTATATTTTAGTACATTAAAATAGATGTCTGGTAGGTGGGCAGGGACTGATACAGGTCAGAAGCTCTTAATTTATTTATAAGTGAAATAATAGGCCTTTCCTTATATTCATTTATCAGGTAGTACTTCAGGCTGTGTCATCTAAGTTGCTGATTCATTCCAATCTTTAAAATTTGTTCTATAAATCTTCACATTAAAAAAGTCCTTCTAATCTTTGACAAAGCAGACAAAAACATACACTGGGGAAAAGAATCCTTATTCAATAAATCGTGCTGGGAAAATTGGATAGCCACATGTAGAAGACTGAAACAGCATCTGCACCTCTCATCTCTCACAAAAATCAACTCATGGTGGATAACAGACTTACATCTAAGGCATGAAACTGTAAGAATTCTAGAAGAAAATGTTGGAAAAAATCTTATAGACATTGGTCTAGGGAAAGAATTTATGAAGAAGACCTCAAAGGCAATCACAGCAACAACAAAAATAAATAAATGGGACCTGATCAAATTAAAAAGTTTCTGCACAGCCAAGGACACTGTCACAAGAACAAACAGACAACTTACAGAATGGGAGAAAATATTCACATGCTACACATTTGATAAAAGACCGATAACTAGAATCTATGTAGAACTCAGGAAAATCAGCAAGAAAAAATCAACCCTTTAAAAAGTGGGTAAAGGACATGAATAGAAACTTTTCAAAAGAAGACAGACTGATGGCCAACAAACATGAAAAAATGCTCAACATCTATAATCATCACTGAAATGTAAATCAGAACCACAATGAGATGTCACTTAACTCCAGTGAGAATGGCTGTTATCAAAAAGTCCCAAAACAATAAATGTTGGTGTGGATGAGGAGAGATAGGAACACTGATACACTGCTGGTGGGACTGCAAACTAGTACAACCTCTGTGGAAACTAATATGGAGATACCTCAAAGAACTAAAAGTAGAACTACCACTTGATCCGTCAATCCCATTACTGAGCATCTACCCAAAGGAAAAAAAGACATTCTATAAAAAAAAATCTGCACTAGGATATTTACAGCAGCACAATTCACAATTACAAAGATGTGTAAACAACCCAAGTGCCCATCAATACATGAGTGGATTAATAAAATGTGGTATACGTATATCATGGAGTTCTACTTAGCCACAAAAAGTGGTGATCTAGGCCAGGCACGGTGACTCATGCCTGTAATCCTAGCACTCTGGGAGGCCGAGGCGGGTGGATCGCTCAAGGTCAGGAGTTCGAGACCAACCTGAACAAGAGCGAGACCCCATCTCTACTAAAAAATAGAAAGAAATGATCTGGACAACTAAAAATATTATATATAGAAAAAATTAGCTGAGCGTGGTGGCGCATGCCTGTAGTCCCAGCTAGTCGGGAGGCTGAGGCAGTAGGATCTCCTGAGCCAGGAGTTTGAGGTTGCTGTGAGCTAGGCTGACGCCACGGCACTCACTCTAGCCTGGGCAACAGAGTGAGAGTCTGTCTCAGAAAAAAAAAAAAAAAAGAAATGGCTATATGACCCAGGTCTGGAAATTAGGATTCTGGGAAAACTATTGTTTTTCTGACAGACTTATTTGACATACATACTTTACCCTTTGTCCTTTGGCAATATTCCTTCTCAGAAGGCATATATGATGATTAGAGGTGCAATAGTCATTTTGCGAGCATGTGGATAAAGCCATACTCTGAGAGTGGATGAACCTAAAAAAATAAAAGATTTTGGGTACCTGTTCTTTTTATGGAGTTACCTAACTAGATATTTCTGTTATGTATAGCTGAATACTGTCCTAACTAGTACAGTTGTCAAATATGTCAAGTATTCCAACAGCTTCATTTTATTCCCAGGAGACATCTGCTTGGAGGCTTTACCCTCTGTTCTAATCTGATTGTTAAACTAAGTTTGCACAGCTGTTGTTCTAGAACTTAATTGCTTGTCTCTTCTCTGTTAAATAGCCCCCAATCCGTAGTGCTCAGACATGGCAATT
>NW_012155284.1:4700888-4702734 GCF_000956105.1 Propithecus coquereli
AGTCCCAGCTACTCGGGAGGCTGAGGCAGGAGGATCGCTTGAGCCCAGGAGTTTGAGGTTGCTGTGAGCTAGGCTGACGCCATGGCATTCTAGCCCAGGCAACAGAGCCAGACTCTGTCTCAAAAAAAAAAAAAGTGGCGATCTAGCACTTCTTGTATTATCCTGGATAGATCTGGAGCCCATTCTACTAAGTAAAGTATCATAAGAATGGAAAAACAAGCCCCATAAAATTGATATTAACTGATAAACATTTAAGTGCACATATAGTAGTAACATTCATCGGGTGTTGGGGGAGGGATGGGTATATACACACCTAATGGGTGCGGTGCCCACCGTCTGGGGGATGGACACACTTGAAGCTGTGACTCAGATGGGGCAAAGGCAGTATATGTAACCTAAACATTTGTACCCCCATAACATGCTGAACTAAAAAAATCAGTGCATATTGAACTCGAGTTGGAAAAGGCAAGTCCTTTCTCAAAGTGGAGGGCCGTGGTCCAAAGGAACCAGGGCAGTTGAAAAAACTGTTTATTGGTGGTCTAAGCTTTGAAACTACAGATGATAGTTTAAGAGAACATTTTGAGAAATGGGGCACACTCACAGATTGTGTGGTAATGAGAGATCCCCAAACGAAACATTCCAGGGGCTTTGGTTTTGTGACTTACTCTTGTGTTGAAAAGGTGGAGGCAGCAATGTGTGCTTGATCACACAAGGTTGACGAGCATGTTGTGGAACCAAAGAGCTGTTTCTAGAGAAGATTCTGTAAAGCCTGGTCCCATCTAACAGTGAAGAAGATTTTTTTTGGTGGTATTAAAGAAGATACAGAAGAATATAATTTAAGAGACTACTTTGAAAGGTATGGCAAGCCTGAAACCATAGAAGTTATAGGAGACAGGCAGAGTGGAAAAAAGAGAGGATTTGCTTTTGTAACTTTTGATGATCATGATACTGTTGATAAAATTGTTGTTCAGAAATACCACACTATTAATAGGCATAATTGTGAAGTGAAAAAGGCCCTTTCTAAACAAGAGATGCAATCTTTTGGATTGCAAAGAGGTCATGGAGGTGGGTCTGGCAACTTTATGGGTTGTGTTGGAAACTGTGGAGGTGGTGGATGTAATTTTGGCTATGGTGGAAACTTTGGTGGAAGAGGAGGCTATGGTGGTGGAGGTGGTGGCAGCAGAGGTAGTTGTGGAGGAGGTGATGGTGGCAACTATGGCGGTGGTCCTGGTTATAGTAGTAGAGGGTGCTATGGTGGTGGTGGACTAGGATATGGAAACCAAAATGGTGGATATGGTGGTGGTGGAGGAGGATGTGCTGGTTACAATGAAGGAGAAATTTTGCAGGTGGTAACTATGGTGGCGGTGGTAACTATAATGATTTTGGAAATTGCAGTGGACAACACCAATCAAATTATGGGCCCATGAAAGGGGCAGTTTTGATGGAAGAACCTTTGGCAGTCCATATGGTGGTGGTTATGGATCTGGTAGTAGACCTGGTGGATATGGTGGCAGAAGTTTCTAAAAACAGCAAAAAAGGGCTACAGTTATTACAGGAGAGAGAGAGAGAGAGAGGAGTTGTCAGGAAAGCGGCAGGTTACTTTGAGACAGTTGTTCCAAATACATTAGAGGAACTGTAAAAATCTACTACAGAAGGAATGATGATCTATAGTCAGAAAAGTTATTGCAACTTAAATGGGAAACCCTTCTTATTCAGGGCTGTCATAGCTATAGTTTGCAAAAGGTGCAATTGTTGATTAATGCAATGTAGTGTCAATTAGATGTATGTTCCTGAGGTCTTTTATCTGTTGTAGCTTTTTCTTTTTCTTTTCATTACATCAGGTATA
>NW_012155284.1:4703769-4712537 GCF_000956105.1 Propithecus coquereli
TAATGAAACACCATGGCCCCAAGGAAAAAATTTTTTTTTCTAGTATGGTAGTCAGTATGTTAAGGATTTAGGGACAGTCATTGACGTTTTCTTTTTTAACATTTCCTTTAGCTTTGGCTACTGTCCTTCTCCAGGCACTAGAAACCTTGACAGGTTCCCTATTACAAATCATTAGTTTCAGAACTAGGTGTTATTCCTGTTAGTTTATTTAAGGGTTAATTTATTTAGTGTTGAGTGCCTACATATAAAAATATTTGTGTGTGTGTGTATATGTATGATTCCACCTTTAAATACTATTTAATAAAAATGATTTAGTTTCTATTTTTGTATGTTTGAACTTACTTAGAATATAAAATATCTTTAGTGAGTTTATATTAGTGTTTTCTCTTATTTTCTGTTTCCTAAATATCCTTTCTGTGTGTCTAGCCCTATTTTTGCATTCTTTATAATTTTAGAAATTGTATCTTTATACTATATACTATTAGTCTAATTATATTAGTGCTTTATGTCATTTTGTGTTTCCTGAATTTTCTTTGAAAGTTCTTCACCGTAAGTCATGGCTTCAAGAGAAACAGAAAAATAGTTTTTATCCATGTTTTCCCCAACATTTTAAGAAGTTTCAAATGGAAAATGACATCAGCAAAAATTACAGAAACTTGTCCCTCCACAGAGACACCAGAAAGTCTGGTAAAAAAGGGCTAGCATCAACTTTTTGAATTAAAATAGTCAAAGGTTTATAGCCACCATCCAAACATTTTTGAAAAAGGTAAGTGAAACTCAGTAGGAGAGATTTGTGGCATTTTTAACTTACCCTCCCCCCATCTTCCCTTCTCTGCCACAGTTTCAGGGGCTGGAGGGAACAGAGTAGACTTGGTTCTCAAACAGGTGTAATTATCTGTTTTGACCTGTCTGGGTGATCCCTAATGCAAAGGGCGGGACTTTATTTTGCCTAAATTAGAACTCCCTCAGGGCAGATGATCTACTGATACTACCTGTGACAACAGATATCAATTGCAGTAAATAATAGACATGCCAAGAAGCCTAGAATTTAAAGGCTAGAGAAGGAAATGCTTTGGGGAATAAAAGTGTTGACAAGCTTCCCTGTATGCTATGGAATCTAGAAAGCTCATTGAATGCCTAGGGTTTGGCACATGTTCAGAAAAGACCTGATAAGAACCTAAGCTTTCACCTCTGACTGACCTTCAAGCTCTGCACAAGAGGAAGTGATGGCTAAGACAGAGTTATCAATGGCCCAACTAAGTTTTATAGAGACAGCTGAGCTCCACTGACTGGGAGATTTTTTTTTTTTTTTCCTGTAGACATTTAATAAAATTTCAGTCCAATGGCTAGCAGACTGCAAAGGTAACAGACCAGTAAACACTTGTGTGATTGCAGGCAAGAAAGAATATACTCTTTTCAAAAATAGCTTAGAAATACCCCTAATCAAATAATAATAAAACCCACAAGCAGTAAGCAAAGCAGCAACACCAATCCTGGAAAGGAGTTAGAATCTGAGTTACAGTTAACCCATTATAATATGCAAAATGTCCTGTTTTCAGCAAAAAATTACAAGGCATCCAAAAAAGAAAAAAAAAAACAAGGAAATTTGGTCCAGTCACAGGAATAAGAGAAAATAATGGACCCTATACCTGAGGAAGTCTCGACATTGGATTTTCTAGTCAAGGATTTTAAATCACTGTCTTAAATATGCTGAAACAACTAAACAAAATCAGGAGAATGATATATCTCCAAGTAGAGAATATCAATAAAGAGAATGAAGTTATGCAAAGGAACCAAATAGAAATTCTGGAGGTGAAAAGTACAATAACCAAAATGAAATATTCACTAATGGGCATCAGCAGCAGATTTGAATAGGCAGGAAATGAATTGGTGAACTTGAAAATAGGTCATTTGGGATTATCTAATCTGGGGAGCAGAAAGTAATTGAGAATGAAGTAAGATGAAGTAAGAGGACTCATCAAGTAAGGTACCATCAAATGTACCAACACACATAATGGATAGTCTAGAAGGAAAGGAGAGAGAGAAAGGGGCAGACAGAGTATTTGAGGAAAAAAATGGCTGAAAACTTCCCAAATTTGATGAAAGACACTACTCTGCACATTCAGGAAGCTCATCCAGCTCCAAGTAGGAGAAATTCTGAGATGCACACCAAGACATGTTCTAATCAAACTGTCAAAAGCCAAGGACAAAAAGAGAATCTTGAAAGCAGCAAGAGAGAGTGTCTAATCATTTATAATATTTTTCTCAATCAGATTAACAGCTGGTTTCTTAACAGAAGCCATGGGGCCAGAGACAGTTGAAGAACCATGTTTGAAATGTTGAAAGAAAAAAAAAAAGTCAACAAAGAAGTCCATATCTGGCAAAACTATCCTTTAAAAATGCAGAAGTTAATATATTTCCTGTATTGATACATCAGTTCGTCTGAATTTTTTGAATGCATTTCAAAGTAAGATGCAGACATTAATATACATTATCCCTGAACACTTCAGTATTTATATTGTTAATTAAATTCAGTATTTTTTATGATTGTTTTCCTTTTGTTGATGTAAAATTTCACGTGGTGAAATGCACATATCTTAGAGTTTTGATAATTATACATATGTTAGTAACACAAACCCTTTTTGTGATATGGAATATTATTATCCTTCCATATCAATCTGTCTTCACAGTTTGTTCTAAGAGGCAAATATTGTTTTTATTTTTTTCACTATAGTGTTGAGTTCAAAAAGTAAAGGATTTAAGATGTTACCCTACTTTCTCTCTCTCTCTCACACTCACACACACACACACACACACACACACACACAGGTGTGTATATAGTGTATGTGTAGCAGAAAAGCAGAAACATTGATGCATGTCAGGATCAGAGAAGAGACTTTTTATTTATTCACAGTTCATGTTAGTGTCACTTCCCTACTCTTCAGTTCCTCATGGGGATGATGCTGTGAGGGCCAGTGTCACCTGCTAAAAGGGGGGAGGATCCCCTCTTGAATGAGTGAATCACAGACTTTAAATAGGACTATGTGAGTCTCAGAGCTTATATAGGATTGCTTTTTCATCTCTTCCTCCTTCCCAGTGTAAAGAGGGATAGTTCCATATCTTTCTAATGTAGACAAGTTCTTTCTTCTCTGGGGAGAGAAGCAAAATGTCTCTTTATCCATTATTCTTTGGAATTAGATTAACAGATGAGTAAATGGCAAATGAGTCTTGAAAGTTAGAGATAGAGACATCCAGGGAGACTACTAGGTTTTTCTCCCATTTGTTTACGTTTCGAAGTATTAGAGTTCCCCATTGGATTAAAAAAACAAACAAAAAAAAAACTTTACTGGTTTATCCCCCTCCTTCCAGAATATCAACAACTATTGTAAAACCTGTGTTTAACCCATTTGTTTTATGCCTTAAAGGAGAGTTAAATTTATCATTTTCAATTCAACACACATTTACCTTCTTGATTCTAATACAATCTGTTTATTTCAGACATTAAGGTAAGGAGAAAATGAATACATGGAATCATGATTAGTTCTACTTAGGATGGTTTTAATTTTGTTTCATAATTTATGATTGAACGAGAACCACTCTAAAATGCATTCTGCCTAAGAAAAAAAACCAATTCTTTTTTATTCCCGATCACTAGATCTTGATTAATTAGTTTTCAAATAATTGGGACTCTTATTTCTTATGTCTTGAAACCTTTAGACCTACGTTCAACATGTGTCATGAGCATGTTTTATTTCAGGAAAATTTGAAAAATGCCTTATGTAAATCTTCCAGATTTCTCAGTAACAAAGTTTGGAAACCACTGCATTCAGAAAGCTTGCTTCTTACATACTAGGGCTGAATCTATAGTCGTAAGAAATGAGAAGTGTTGTGGGCAATTGAACACTGAATTTTCATAGTGGTTCAACACAAAGTTACTGTGCACAGGTGTTTCCGTAATTGTGATGTATTGGGGGAGATTCAGTGTTCAATGGTCCTCAAACACACACTTCCACCTGTATAGTGTAGTGGTCACTGGACTGTGGTATAAAACATGTAAAGCGAACAGCATAGCAGTTTCTTCACAGAAGGAAAAAGAAAAAAAGAAAAACTCAAACCAGTATGCATATCCTGTGTTGTTTTACATAGACCTGAATTTTGGAGAAGGGGACTCCAAACTTTTCTTTGAAAAAAATATTAAAAGTTTTATTAAACATGAACTTTTTTCCTACTGAATTTATCTCTGACAATGTATGCTATCTATACAGAATAACTAATACAGTTATTATGATATTGCTTATTACCAAACTACCCTGGTCTTATCAGGAATATCTAACCCAATGTCAGAGAGATATAGCACCAATATACTGCTATGGTATCTGTTATGGACTGAATGTGTCCCCTCAAAATTCATATGTTGAAGCTCTAGCCCCTAATGTGATCATATTTGGAGGTGGGGCCTTTGGGAGGTGATTAGGTTTAGATGAAGTTACAAGGGTGGGGCCCTCATGATGGGATTAGTGCCCTTATAAGAAGAGACACCAGAGAACTTGTTTCCTGTCTTTCTGCCATGTGAGATAGCTGTCTGCAAGACAGGAAGAGGGCCCTCACCAGGAACTGAATTACCCTGTACTTTGATCTTAGACTTTCTAGCCTCAAGAACTGTGAGAAATAGATATCTGTTGTTTAAGCCACCTACTTTATGGTATTTTATTACAGTAGCCCAATTTGACTAACACAGTCTCACAGATTACATGGGAATGTCATAACATGTTCCTCTGGGTCACTTTTAAACATTATGTAATAGTCTCAGTCGACAGTAGGCTGCAAGGATTGTTTTGTCCTGGTGTAAATCTTAGGCTGACTTGGAATTCAGACGGCGAGTGGGTACGTTCATTGTCTTTTACTTGACTACTATAATGTCAAGGTAATAAAGGGGAGAGATGACAGGATGAAGATAATAATTCCTGAGTTCAAATCCTGGCCCTACCACTTTTAATCTCTGTGACTGTTGATAATTTATGTAAATTATGTGCACTTCAGTTCTTCCATCTGTGAAAAAGATAGTTATTTACTGCTTGGCTTACCACGTGGGATTGTTCTGAGGATTCAAA
Source organism: Propithecus coquereli (assembly GCF_000956105.1). Classification (NCBI taxonomy): domain Eukaryota; kingdom Metazoa; phylum Chordata; class Mammalia; order Primates; family Indriidae; genus Propithecus; species Propithecus coquereli. Next base: position 4,708,881 of record NW_012155284.1, read on the forward strand.
GACTTTATTATCGTATTAGAGATTTGTTAAGCCGAAGTTGCCTTTTATTTCTACTAAGTCCAGTGTTACTAACATGTTACAGAAGTTGATATTTTTCAGGAATATTAGATTCTTTTATCGATTTTTAGACATAAAGTTTTGCTATACACAGTTTTAACTGTTGTCAATTTTATTTTTTCTTTGTTTTCTCTGTCATTCCTTATGAATTGACAAAAAGACGATAATTTCTGTTTTTTTCTTAGCAAATCCATTCAAATAAAATGAATAAGTCTTCCTTATGTCTTAAGATCTCTCTAAAAAGCAAAGATTTATTCTGAGCCCCCCAAATTGTGGGTTTCATACTGACTTCTTATAATTTTTGTGAACATTTGTGTTTGGAGCTTCTGGTATAAAATCTACAGAAAGTATTATATTACTACTTAAATATAATTTCATACATGAATCTATGTAATAGTACCTTAAGGGTATATAAACTATGTCTTTTGTAAAATGTACTTTATGAAGTAACAGTATATTTATTTTTTGCCTTCATAAAGCTTATATTTAATGTAACAACATTTGTCTCCTGTGAAAGTGAATGTTGTAGAGCAAAGTGAAAAGCTATATTTTATTCTGATTTTTTTGCATTATAATTTGGGGTGGTTGGTACACATGAATGGAGGGAGTCCTGTTTACCTATGAGATAGGTTCAAATATATTAAACTCGCTGTTTGTTTCAAAATAGACTTTATTTTTTAAAGCATTATAGTTTCATAGTAAAACTGAGTTGAAAGTACAGGGATTTCCCATATGCCCTCTACCTCCATACACGTAAAACATATCCCCCACTATCAACATCTGGCACCATAATTAGTGAACCTACATTAACACCTTATTATCACCCAAAGTCCATAGTTTACATTAGGGTTCATTCTTGGTGTTATACATCCTATGGGTTTTGACAGATATATAATAACATAAATATATCATTTTATTATCATACACAATAGTTTTGCTGCCCTAAAAATCCTCTGTGCTCTGCCTGTTCATGCCATCCTCCTACCTCTCCCTTGGCAATCACTCATCTTTTTGAATGTCTGCATAGTTTGCCTTTCCTCAAATGTGATATAGTTGGAATCATACAGTATTTAGCCTTTTCAGATTGGCTTCCCTCACTTAATAATAGACATTTAAGTTTCTACCATGTTTTTTCATGGCTTGATAGCTAATTTTTTTAAATTTCAAAATATTAAGGGGGTACAAATGTTTTTGTTACATGGACACCTTGAATAATGTTTAAGTCAGGGTTTTTAATGTGCCTGTCACCAGAATAGTATTCATTGTACCCAATAGGTAAGTTTTTATCCCTCACTCCCCTTCCATCCTCCCCTTGTCCTGGTTTCCAATGTCCTTTACAGCTCTTTGTGCCGGTGTGTGCCCATTGTTTAGCTCCCAATTATTAGTGAGTACATGTGGTGTTTGTTTTTCCATTCCTGAGATACTTCACTTAGAATAATGGTCTCCAGTTCCATCTATGTTGCTGCAAATGACATTCTTTTATATGGTTGAGTAATATTCCATTGTGTAATATATGTACCACATTTTCTATATCCACTCATGAATTGATGGGCATTTAGCTTGATTCCACATCTTTGCAATTGCGAATGGTGCTGTGATAAACATTTGACTGCAGGTGTGTTTTTGACAAAATGACTTCATTTCCTTTGGGTAGTTACCTAGTAGTGGGATTGCTGAATTGAATGGTAGGTCTACATTTATTTCTTTGAGGAATATCCATATTGTTGTCTATAGAGGTTGTACTAAACTGCAGTTCCACCAATAGTGTATAGGCATTTCTTTCTCTCTGCATCCATGCTAGCATCTATTGTTTTTGGAGTTTTTAATAATGGCCATTCTGACAGGGCTAAGGTGTTACCTCATTGTGGTTTTAATTTGCATTTCCCTGTTATTATTGATGTTGAGCATTTTTTCATATGTTGGGCATGTGTCTATCTTCTTTTGAAAAACTTATGTTCATGGCTTTTGCCCACTTTTTGATGGAGTTGTTTGGTTTTTTCTTGCTGATTTGTTTGAGTTCTTTGTAGATTCTGGATATCAGTCCTTTGTTGGATGTATAATTTGCAAATATTTTCTTCCATTCTGTAGGTTGTCTGTTCACTCTGCTGATTATTTCTTTCACTGTGCAGAAGCTTTTTAGTTTGATTAAGTCCCATTTATTTATTTTTGTTATTGCTGTATTTGCCTTTGGGGTCTTAGTCATAAGTTCTTTGGCTAGGCTGATGTCTAGGAGAGTTTTTCCTAGGTTTTCTTCTAGAATTTTTGTGGTTTCATGACTTAACATCTAAGTCTTTTATCCATCTTGAATTAATTTTTTTGTATGGCAAGAGATAGGGGTCCTGTTTCATTTTTCTGCATGTGGCTATCCAGTTTTCCCAGGACCATTTATTGAATAGGGCTTCCTTTCCTCCGTGTATGTTATTGTCTGCTTTGTTGAAGATCAGTTGGTTGTAGGTAGATGGTTTTATATCTAGTTTCTCTTTTCTGTTCCATTGGTGCATGTCTCTACTTTTATACCAGTACCATGTTGTTTTGGTTATTATAGCCTTGTAGTATAATTTGAAGTCACGTAATGTGATACCTCCAGATTTGTTCTTTTTTTCTTAAGTTTGCTTTGGCTATTTGGCTCTTTTTTGGTTCCAAAGAAAGCTTACGGTTATTTTTTCTAGATCTTGTCTTGGAACTCCTGGCCTCAAACAATCCTCCTGTCTCAGCCTCCCAAAGTGCTGGGACTACAGGTGTGAGACACCACACCTGACCAACAATCCTTTATCAGATAGGTCTTTTGCAAATATTTTCTCCCAGTCTGTGACTTGTCTTGTAATTCCCTTGACCTTGTCTTTCACATTGCAAACATTTTTAATTTTAATGAAGTCCAGCTTATCAATTATTTTTTCATGGATCATGCCTTTGGTGTTGTATCTAAAAATTGCCATACACAAGGTCATCTAGATTTTCTTCTGTGTTGACCTTTAGAAGTTTTATGGTTTTGAGTTTTACATTTCGGTGTGTGATACATTTTGAGTTATTTTTTGTGAAAGATATAAGATCTCTGTCTAGATTAATTTTTGGTACATGTGAATATTCAGTTGTTCCAGTTCCATTTGTTGGAAAGACTATCTTTTCTCCATTGTATTGTCTTGTCCCTATTGTGAAAGTAGTTGGCTATATTTATATGAGTCTATTTCTCGGCTTTCTATTCTGTTTCATTGATCTTTCTGTCCTTTCACACTATGTTGATTTCTGTAGCTTTATAGTAAGTTTTTGCAGTAAGTCTTGGAGTCAGACTTACTATTTTTATACTTTTGATTATGAAAAAATTTAAACATATGCAAAAGTAGGGCTAACGGTCCATTGAATCCCCATTTACACATACCTAGCTACCTCATTCGTCAGCTCATGGCTGCTGTCATTTCAGCTCTACCCACATCCCACTCCCAGATTTCATATGAAGTTCTAGGTATCATATAATTTCATCTATATGTATTGAGAGTATGTTTTTAAAACACTATCTTCACTTTTGAAAAACCACACAGCCTTTTCTAATATAAGTTGGTCCCCATTTTCCAAATAAGAGGATTTAAAGCAGTTTTTTTTTTT
>NW_012155284.1:4716402-4716995 GCF_000956105.1 Propithecus coquereli
TAAATACTGCTTTTATAGATGAGTAAATCAATACAAAGTGAGATAAAATCAAGACAAGGAAAGGTTGAGTAATTTGTCATGGTCATAGAGGCAGCACTGATACAGAACTGGTGTCTCCTGGTTACCAGTACTGGTTGTATATATCTAGCATCCATTCTGTTTGGGCTAATATCTGTTCTGACTCGTTGAAAACCTGAGAAAACATATTCTGCACTAATACAGATTCAAATATGTTATTGGAGCTTGGTTCTCATCCTCCGTGGAAGCCTCATCTTCTTCATTTCATTAACATCATAAAAAATAGCCCTTATCAATTATTATTTTTTTCATTGGTTCCAACGTAGAGAATTGTACAGCTGGTGTGTACATATAGTTAGTAACTGGTAGAGCCAGATTTAAAAAGGTATGCTGTGATGGTCTCACGGTAGTAGAACCAAACTGAAATTTTGTAACAAATGTAAGAGGATTTCTCTGAGGGGAATATGCTTTTAAATAGTAATTGTTATCAAGTATGTTAGCTATAAGCAACATGTTCTCCATGTTTCTCTCATAATCCCATTATTAAAACTTTAAAATGTTATTTCAAATAATCC
>NW_012155284.1:4717137-4719920 GCF_000956105.1 Propithecus coquereli
CTGTATAACTTTGAAAAACAAAACCCAGAATATAAAATGTTTTAATTAATACCAGTTAGAAACCTCATATATGATAATGCCTCATTTCTCTAGACTCAAAGAAACATGTGTAATAATTGATTTTTTTCTACCTTTTTGATCCAAATACTTGTAAAACACATTTTTCTTTTCTTGTCCCTTGACAATGGAAACTATAATTTGATGTTTACTTTTTTCTTTTTAAATTATGCCTTTTATTATTTGTGTACCAAAAAACCAAAATATCAAGATGGTTAAAATAATATGCATAATATACTCTGAATAAGGGCTTCATGCATAGAATAATAGCTAAAGGCTTCATAATAGCTATTTTACCCATGTGAGAGGGGTTTTTCTACTTAGTTCCAAATTTGTAGATGTGTTGTATAAATTGAGACTGCTTAATATCAACTTCTAGATTAGAAATATATGCGAAGGTACAGAATAAGTTCGGAAAATTAAGCAGTTTTACTAAAACCAGAATATTTCTAAAAAACTGCCTTCAAATACAAATGGAGGTATGTTAAAATTGGTTCATCTTTCTCTTTTGTGTATTTGAAGTATGGTTAGTGTACCAAGTGGAGCAAATTGCAGCTTCTGCTGATAAAGTAGATTTCAAAGTCTTTCAAACTTATTTTATTTATTTTTACTTTTAAACAGAGTAAACATCTTTCTTAATATATCTTGTTTATTCTACTTGTTTTACCAACTTTTCTCTTTCTTTAAAGGGGAAAGTAAAATTCACTTCATCATACATTTACATGTTAGTTAAATAGGATTATTTTTAAATAGTTCAGAGTTCTCTAAGGTATGAACTTTGATTCCTCCAGTTAACTTACTTAAGTGTCTGGGCTATTTTCTCTAAGAGATCACAAATCTTCCTCTATCTGATATGTTAAAAGTATCACAAAGATAAAAATCAGTCTAATTGAATTTTTAAAACATTGCTGAATTTAATTAACTATATAAGTGGTTGCTGAAATTATAGCACTTTAGATAAAAGAAAAATAAAAAATAAATATGACTTTTCTATAAAAATTGTTTTGGGTTGCATTCCCTGCCAAAAGCTCAATCTTAGCACTTAATTCCTTGAACATATTGGGCTGCTATAACAAAAACACCCTTGACTTGGTGACTTAACAAACATTTATTTCTCACTGTTGTGGATACTGGGGAGTACAAGATCAAAGGGCTGGCAGATTTAGTATCTGTGTGAGGGCCTGCTTCTTGGTTTATAGATTACCATTTTCTCACTGTATCCCCACATGACGGAAACAGACTGAGAGAGCTCTCTGGGGTCATTTTATATGGGCACTAATCCCATTCATGAGGGCTCCGTCTTTATGACCTGATTACCTACAAAAGGCCCACCTCCTAATACTATCACATGAGGGATTAGAATTTCAATATATGAATTTGGGGAAGACAACAAGCGTTCAATTCATAATACTGTTTATTTAAAATTCATGTGTGGTATCTTCATTTTCTAGACTCCCGTGTGTTTTTTACTGCCTTCGTTTCTCTTGGTTTATACTTACATTGTTGTCTTTTTTTTCCTTCTATGCATATTTTAAAAACATTTTATTGAAGTAGCAATATATACAGAAAAGTACATGAAACAAATGGCTTCATGAATTTTCACAAACTGAATACACCTGTGTAGTGAATACTCAGATTGAGAAATAGAAATTATCCGTATACCTCTTATGCACCCCTCTTGACACCTTTCGCTTTATATTCTGCTGCTTTTCCTCCCAGATGGAAGCAATATCTTAAGCCTGAATGACACCACCATTTCCTTTCTGATAAATTGTTGAACTAGTTTGAAGCTTTGGATGATGGATTTTGGTTTGCTTGTGAAATGGTACGAGGGAAGGGAATCAACAATCTTGAGTTCACTTAATCACCTGAATTATGGATTGAGATGATTCAAATCTGGGCTTTTAATCTGATTATCTTTACTCCCCAGGACATATACTCTCCAGTCTTTAAACCAGACTAGCAGAGTTAGCAGGATTGTAGCTTTTGGTGGTTCGTGACCTCCATTTTTTTTGTTTTTTTATTTTTTCTAATCTGCTGAAAGTTCCACTCATCTTTTAGGCTTCTCAGCCTCCTCAGGTAATTAACACATGCTTTTTTTAGGGAAAGTAATTCCAAATGCCAGTCAGATTTTTAGGTGTATTACTTCTGGGTCTTGCCTGCATAATTCATCACTGTTCCTTTAGCTCTCCAATGCCTTCAAAACAGATAAGTTTCTTTTTTTTTCCTCCAGCTTTTCTAGTTCTCACTCAAAGGGGGTTGTTCCAAATTGCCTACTTAGCCATTCCTAGAAACAGAACTATATAATCCTGTAATTGTCTGTTTTAAAAAAGTTATCTTTAAAGCTTATTTTATAATAACATTTTTATCACTGGTTTGTGACTTCTTTTAAGCATCCATAATTAGCATTGGCTGAAGATGCTTTGGTGTAATGAGTTCCCCAAACAATACATTGTGGTTCAAAATGAAGCAATTGTATAAGAGCCTCATAATACATTTGCAAATTCTGAAATATGAGGCAACTTCTTTCCTGAGGGATAATTTTAGGGGGAAACCTTTCTTCATATTTGGCATCTAGGGATATTTGATTTGAGGTAAAGCAATAGTTCTATTACGTGACTTCTAGAAAGAAAGTTTCTTAATAAAATAAAAGCAGTGATAGTAACTACTATTTGAGTGCTTAATTTGTACCAGGCATTAAGTGCTTATATAACCTTCCTTCATTA
>NW_012155284.1:4721481-4811181 GCF_000956105.1 Propithecus coquereli
TTTCTTAATATTTTTATTGTGGATTTAAAAAACACTGAACTAATAAGAGAAAGTTGTACTTTTCATGAAAAGTATAAAACTTGTACTTTTCATTAAAAGTGTTTTGCAGTGATACTTATATCAAGATTTATGTAAAGATTGTGCATTATCTGCAGACACTTAGCAAGGGAAAAATACTTCATTAAATGATATTAACCTAAATCATTTTACATGATTTTTTAATTATATTATGACAATGCATAAATACATACATATTGCTTTTAAATAATTTACTGATTTTTATCTCAATTGTATTCAATTAAGCTTTTTTAAAAAGATAATTTAGATTCACATGCAGTTATAAGAAATAATTCAGAGAGATCTGGTAACCCTTCCTCAGTTTCCCCCAATGGTAATATCTTACAAAACTATAGTACAGTATAACCAGGATATTGACATTGATACAGTCAAGATTCAGACTATTTCCATCACAGGATCATTTATATTGCCATTTTATAACTAAACACACTTTCTTCTGGATGCTTAACTCTGCCCTCCCAATACTTAAGCCCTGGCAACCATTAATCTTTCTCTATTTCTACAATTTTGTCGTTTCAAGAATGTTAAATAAATGGAATTATATGATATATAACCTTCATTGTAGATTATCCATTTTATCATTATATAATGTCCCCCTCTGTCTGTAGTAATTTTCTTTGCTCTGACATGTACTTTATCTAATATTAATATAGCCATTCCTGTTTTTCTTTGATTAATATTAGCATATTACATATTTTTTCCATCCTTTTACTTTCAGCTTGTCTGTATCTTTGTATTTGAAGTGAGTTTCTTATAGACAGAATATAGTTGGGTCATGTATTTCAATCTACTCTTCCAGTGTTTGTCTTTTAATTGGTATATTTATTTATATTTAATCTAATTATTGATTTTTCAGTGTTAAGCCTGCCATTTTATTTTTTGTTTCATTTGTTCTCTCTGTTCTTCATTTCTCTGTTTTTCTGTTGTCTTCCTGTGGGTTATTTAAACATTTTTTAAAATTCCATTTTTATTTATCTATGGTTAATTTGAATGTATCTCTTTGCATGGGAGTAGCTCCCAGCTAGTCCTGCTCTGATAGCTGTCTGTCTGGGAGGGATAGAAGTGCCTCATTATTATTGTTCCACATGTATCTTTCACTGATACTCACCGTGGTATGGGGGAATGGCTTTGGTTACTACTAGGTGTGGCGCTTCAAGTCCTGACTGTCCTCTAGTCATCCTCTGACATCATCACACTGGGGAGGAATAAGGTCACTATGTCACTAATGGGTAGGCTTAGAAGTCCAAGCACCCCACTTGATCTCTAGTGACACCATGAGGGTTCTTATTACTTCCTGGTGAGGATGAAAATCTTGGTCCCATTCCAGCCTTTTCTGAAACCACCTTGATAGGGTGGTTGGGGCATCACATTACAGCCTAGTGAAAGTCTAGGATCATCATCTCAGCCTTTACTGGTAGGAATGGGGGTAGAGCTGTAGTTTTTTCTTTGAAGTTGGCTGCACTAGAATAATTATTTCTAAAAGTTTTCTGTCTTGCTAGACTTCCCCTATCTTGGTCCTTTGGGAGTTTGTTTTTTCTGTACTTGTTGCCAGCTTCTCCAGCATCTGGTCTTGGAGAGATGAGATAAAAAGTAAACTCAGGAAGCTTACTGTTGTGTCATTCTTTGGGTCCTGAGGTCCCTATCCAATCTTCCTTCTTCTCATTGCCTTTCAGAGTCTTCTTATGTTTGTTTTATATGTAATGTTTTGTGTTTCTAGTTGTATTTAGTGAGAGAAATTAGAAAAAGTATATCAATTCCATCTTCCCAGAAGCAGAAAATATGTTTCAAATACCTGGTAACAAAAATTACCTCTAAACAGTAGTTGAATTGGATGTATGTGGATATTATTGTGTTTGTGTTCTTTTTGTTTGTTTATTTTGGGGACTAAATGCCTGTAGGTAGGCATATTTTATTGGGGTAGATAAAGAATTTAAAACAAAAACCTGGAATCAACTCTTATGGATATTCATAAATCTCAGACTGAGACTTTTTTCAAACAACTCAGGGATGTACTTAATCACTAGTTTTTACCTGTCAAGCTTTATTATGATTTCCTTTATGTTACTATTCATACAGTTTTCCTCCTTCTTCTGACTCTTTGGTCTAGTTATAGGGTAACTGACAATTTATGGAAATAGTTTTGAGGTTTTGTGTAGTGTCATATTATAGGCTTTGTTAGAATCTAGTGGTCATGTGTTCCCTATAGGTAGGGAACTATAAGTATTTCTATGGGGATTTAATACTCAAAGATTAACTATGTAATATAGTGGAAACATCATCTATGGCACTGTTACTGTGTTATAAAATAAGAAAAAAATCAAGGCTTTTATTCCATCTAAGTTGTATAATATTTTTATTTTTTATTTTATTTTTAAAAATATGTGTATATGTATGTGTGTATGTATTTAAAGACAGAGTGTTGCTCTGTTGCCTGGGCTAGAGTGCCGTGGCGTCAGGCTAGCTCACAGCAACCTCAAACTCCTGGGCTCAAGCAGTCCTTCTGCCTCAGCCTCGTGAGTAGCTAGGACCACAGGCATGTGCCACCATGCCCGGCTAATTTTTTCTGTATATTTTTAGTTGTTCAGCTAATTTCTTTCTATTTTTTTAGTAGAGACAGGGTCTTGCTATTGCTCAGGCTGGTCTCAAACTCCGGGGCTCAAGCTATCCTCCTTCCTTGGCCTCTCAAAGTGCTAGGACTAGATATGAGCCCCTGTGCCAGGCCTGTATATTTTTTGAAATTGCCCCAACAGTAGTACATTATAACAGTAAAATGTTATTGTAGATGTTTTAAAAAAAAGTTTTCTTTGACTGTATAATCACTTGAGCTGTTGTTCAAGGTGTGAACTAATCTTGGGATTGGGTTTCTTTTATTGTAGGATGATGGTCTAGAAGACAATGAAAAGAATTTCTATGAATCTGATGACGAACAGAAGGAAAAGACTGACAAAAAAAAGAAGACATATGCTATGGATCCAGACCACAGACTCTTGATTAGAAATACAAAGCCTTTGCTTCAGAGCAGGAATGCAGCGGTACGTTAAAATCCTTCTAAGAAATAATTCACAGATTTTTAAAAATAGTAATGAAAAGTATGTAAATTTAGTAAATGAGTGTATGTATGCTAATGGAGCATTTGTTTGTTTACTTACCAAACACATGTAATGCATATTTGGAAATACAGTGTGAAATATAAGCTATACATTTAGAGAACTAATTTCTGGAAAGTAATGCCTAAATTTGTTTCAGCCTTCAATGTTTCCAGGTATGCAGAATTAGGTTTTGATGAGAATACCTGGTTTGGTAGTTGTTGGCCTAATGGACTTCATTTGCTTTTCTATAGTTTTGTTAATTGGCTTTTTAATTAATATAAGTTATGAGCCCAAGTTGTTTCTCAATTAATTATATTAGCCTTTATGCAAAGACCGTATATTTCTCAGTTACTCCATTGTGTTTAAGAGTCCATAATGTTTCTATCTATGTAACAGAATTTTTTTTTTTTTTTTTTTTTTTTTGAGACAGAGTGTTGCTCTGTTGCCTGGGCTAGAGTGCCGTGGCGTCAGGCTAGCTCACAGCAACCTCAAACTCCTGGGCTCAAGCAGTCCTTCTGCCTCAGCCTCGTGAGTAGCTAGGACCACAGGCATGTGCCACCATGCCCGGCTAATTTTTTCTGTATATTTTTAGTTGTTCAGCTAATTTCTTTCTATTTTTTTAGTAGAGACAGGGTCTTGCTATTGCTCAGGCTGGTCTCGACCTACTGAGCTTAAATGATCCCTGCCTCCTAGAGTGCTAGGATTACAGGCATGAGCCACCACCCCCAGCCTATCTGACAGAATTTTTAAGAAACTAAAGTATAGCAAAAGTAATACCTCATACATAGTAAACTTACATTGGTAGTAATAGTAACTAAAAATCATCTTTGTTTGAGACCTAAGGTTTTTTTTTTGTTTGACATCTTTTTAAATAACCTTTTATATTTTAGAAGAATACATGTACACAATAAAAAATTAGAAAATATAAATTAGTAAAACTAAAAAAAAAATTAAAACATCACATTCTCATCACTCAGAAATCATTATAATATCTTAGTGCATTTTCTTCCAGATCTTTTTTTGTCTGCATAAATATACATATATTCACATATATATGTACATATATATTTTTAACCAAGATAAAAATCTTACCATGTGTAGTAATTTTTAAGCTGCTTTTTTTCCTAGTCAGTTCTCTCCACCTTTCTATTTCAATAAAATTTCATCTCATAAAATACCAATTTATCTTAAATTGTCCTTTTTAGATAGTTTATCCAAACCATTATCTCATGCATTACACCTGGTTGTTAAATTGTTTAAAGCCTCTCAAGTCCTGCAGAATGTCCTTCTCAATTTGTCTGGTTGCTGCTTTTATAATGTCATTTAATTTATTCTTTTAAACCCTGTGTTTCCTGTTAACTGGAAGTTACATCTAAAGACTTGATGAATTTAAGTTAAACATTTTCTTAAAATTTTTTTAATCAAAATATTCTTAATGAATTGTTTTCTTATATTAGGGAAAACTTTGAATATGAGGAACTTTACTTGAATTATTTTCTGTTTTCTGATTCTTGAGAATTTAGAGTTTACAACTTTGTATATCTTAGTAATCAGCAGCAGTTTTTATCATACACCTAGTAATTGTTTCCAAATCATTATTCAGTAACCATGTTCAGTCATAACAAAAATATTATGCCACTGATGTTGTCAAATATGATATTATTTTAGTGTGCCCTAGCTTAGCCAGACACTAGTTAGGTAGCTGCAATTTGCCATCTAAAACTCTGCTTTATGAGTGAATCACTGTTAATTTATCTTTGTCTTAGAAATTGATTTTAAAGTTCAAGTACTTACTGATCAAAATTGTTCTCAAATGATGAAACAAATCAAGATAGTTTACTTTTTGTCGTAGTATATTTTGGTACCCTGTTTTTCGATGCTGCTAAATATACGTAAAGGCTGACTTTTGAAGAATTGTGAATAGCTTTTTTCTTAACCTTATACTCAGGTTTATGGAGAGACTTTGAGAATTTGTTTCAGAAAACTTAGTCATTGCTGTGTAGATTGAATTGCAGATAGAAGCTGGAAATAGAATGTTAACAGTCTAAAATAAGGTGATAGTGGTGTGAATATTTAAGAATAGAAAAGTGAATATAGTTTGTACTTTATTATGAACATACATGATGTAACTGTAGAACGCCTTTGAGACTGTATATTTTTAGTCTTTTTGGATTTTGAAGTTTTGGGAGCTCTCCTCTTGGCTTTTATAAATTAGCCTATACATTTCAAATTTTGAGTTTAGAAGAAACTTTAAACTGTTGGATTTGCAAATATTGAGGAAAAAGAAGATTGTTTAGTCCTTTTGGATTTTGGAATGCCCTAATATATTAGAATGAATGACATACCAAGTGGAAGCTAGAATTTTAAAAACATTGACATATATAGAAAGTACAGTTTATGTTCTTGCCAGTAGGATTGGACTTATTATTTATGATGGAATAGCATTTAATTGTGATGTATAAAATACATTAAAATTAAGCTTCAATTTTCCATTAAAATTAAGCTTCAATTTTCTTTTCTGTCATATACTAAATAATTTGCCAGCTATGTGCTTTAATATTTTTACAAATGACTATCATGTTGTATTAGGTCAATCATTAATTGGGATTCTTTTATCTTTGTAAGATTTTAAATTTAGGAGAGTTTATTCTATAATTGAAGCATATTTTATAGATCATAAGTGAAGAAATGAGATATTCTTGCACTCCTAAAATTCTCAACTGATATCTAAAAGCATAATCAGTCTTGTAGAAAAGTACAACAAATGCCAAACAACAGTAAATTTAGGACCCTGTAATCTGTAATTTTTAAAATACGGTTTTTTAGTTTCAGAAGAAACTCTCTTTACCTCAAGCACTCTCATGTGCTGCCTACTGTCCTATAGCTATGTCTCTGCAGTTGTCACTCTGAATCTAAGTGTGAAGGCACTTAGCGGAAACACAGTACTCGTATATTTTGAGACAGAGAAACTCTAATCACCCTTATAATGGCTTTGAACTAAAGACTATTTTTAAGGTCTGTATTTTGAAAAAAAAATCATTTCAAATGCTGCTTTAGATGTATTGTTTTAATGGAGTTCCTTTCATTATAACTTAAATGTGCTGATTTTTCTTTCTTTCAGCCTACTTTTACTGTTATACTGAAGTATCTGGCTTCATTTTGAAAGGCATGCTTACAATCCTTAAAAATTCCCAGTCTCAGAGCAGTGGTAGCAGCACTAGGAGGAGCATGGAATTTTGAGTGTCTTGTTGAGCTTTGCCACATACTGGCTGTCACATCTTGAGTAGTTCATTTAACATCTATTTTCTTTTCTGAGGATGTATCAGTTTCCTAGCACTATCATACAAATTGCCACAAACTGGGTGGATTAAAACAACAGAAATTTATTCTCACATTTCAGTAAATCAGAAGTCCAAAATCAGGTTGTAAACAGCGTTGGTTTCCTCTGGAGGCTCTGAGGGAAAAAGCTTCTCTTTCCCAGCTTCTGGTGGTTGCTAGCAGTTCTTGGCATTTCTTGGCTGGTAGATGCATCACTCTAATCTCTGCCTCCATTTTCACATTGCCTTCTTCTCTGTGTCTTTTTCTGTCTCTTATAAGGACACTCTGATTGAATGTAGGGCCTATTCGAATCCAGCATGGTCTCATTTCAGTCCTTACCTTAATCATTTCTGTAGAGACCCATCTCCTAAATAAGATCACATTCTGAGGACAGACAAAAATTTGGAGGAGGGGACTTCTTCAACTCACTACAAATAATAACATATTTTATCTTACTTCACAGAAATTTTGTATGAGTTAAAGGAAACAATATCTAATAATGTATTTTGAAATTGTAGAATGCTCTAGTGTTCCTAGTTCCTATTATTTTCATGCTTTATCTTTTAGGTGGTTATGGCAGTTGCTCAGCTGTATTGGCACATAGCACCAAAATCTGAAACTGGAATTATTTCTAAATCACTAGTGCGTTTACTTCGTAGCAATAGGTAAGTCGATATTTTATATATGTTTTTTCTTTTGTGTTTCTTCAAAAGTAATGTTTGAACAAATATAATCTATCTTTCAGGCATTTAATAAGTAGCTCTGCTTACATTGTATCAACAAGATTTCATACTTATGGGGATCAATATAAAAGGATTTATAACATTTATCTCAAACTTAATGATAAATATTGAAAATTTTTTAACCTTAGCCCAAAGAGATCGAAAATATTTGTGGCATAGAGTAGTATATGCTGTCACTAGTAGCTTAGTGTTTGATATTTTTAGGTATGACAATAATGATGTTTGGGAGTTTTAGTAAATCTGGAATTGCTGAAAAACTATACTGAGGTGCTATCAGATTGACTTAATTACTGTGGTTTGCTCTATTTTAAAAAGAGAGCTATACAGAAACAGGACATTGGTATTTTGAGACAAGAGTCTGCCAACCTCCTCATATGCTAGCAAATTAATAAACTCTTCAAAAAAAAAACGCTATATATATTTTTTTATTTCAAAGTATTATGGGGATGCAAATGTTTTTGGTTATGTGGATGACTTTTGTAATGCTTGAGTCAGGGTTATAAGTGTGCCTGTCACCTAGATAGTGTTCATCATACCCCTTAGGTAGGTTTTTGCCCATCCCCTCTTCTCCCCTCCCCCTGTTGGATTTCCATTGAGTTATACTTCCCTCTATGCACATATGTGAAGAGAGCTATATTTTTAATAGCTATTGATTTTAAAGAATTACATATTCTTTTAGTTTTTATAGATATTTACATAGAAAGCAAGGAAGCATGCCACCTTCTTTTTAATTTTACCTCCTTATAATTCAGTGATTCAGGTCAACAATTCAAAACACTTGTACTGATTTCCCATGACATGTAACATGAGAAGCATGATTTCAAGTTTAAGATGAGATATTTTTTGTTTGTTTTCTGTATTTAAGAGTAACTTTGTTTCAGCTATTGAGCACGCCTTAGATATTTTGCAATAATGAATTGTTTTAAATTAAAAATTTTGTTTTTTCATTGAGTGCTTACTTCCACTAACTGGGTGGGGAAAAAAGATATATATTTATTTTTGCCCTTAACCTAGAACTTAGCACTCAACTTTAGCCTTTGACTAGATTTTGTTATTCCTTGGTAACAAGTGAGATGCCATTTCCTTTGTGTTGCTGGTCCCTCTGTCTTTATACCTAGTCATTCTTTTCTCTTTTGTCAGTTCAAATAATTTTTCTTTTCTTTGGCTAGTTCAAAGGGTATCAGAAAGATCTGGAATGGATCTTTCACATGAAACCTTATACCAGATTCAGTTCATTTATTATATATTTGGACATAAAAATATAAATAAAAATATCATGTGACTGCTTTTTAAATCTGGCCTTCACTCTGGGCAGAATTGAGTGACAGAATGAGCCTTCAGTCAGAGTTTACATTAGCACTGTGGTCATGTTTACCCCATTAACTCTAAGAATACCTTCCTTGTATGTGTTCAAAGCAGATACAATATTGACTTTGTATTTTAAGAGCACATTATTATAAAATTGGTTTTAATTCTTCCTCATGACAAATCACTTCTAATTTATTATATAACTTATTGCTGATTCTTTTTCATTATTGTACTGTTTACTCAAAGATGTTTCATTGGAAAATATACCCAGTGAAAATTCTCTTTTAATTTCTAGGGAGGTGCAGTATATTGTCCTACAAAATATAGCAACTATGTCAATTCAAAGAAAGGTATGTACATTAGGACACACAATTTAACAGGAAAATGAACATATTAGTACCATAAATGTATTTATATATTTATTTTTGTGATTTAGGGCATGTTTGAACCTTATTTGAAGAGTTTCTATGTTAGGTCAACTGATCCAACTATGATCAAGACACTGAAGGTGTGTATGTTTTCATTTTTCACATGCTCTTAATACGTGTTTACTTTGCAGAGATAGTGCTATAACTTTCTAGCATCTGAAAAACGGAGTCCGATACATTTAAGGATTTTTCTTTATACTTTCTCATCTATATTCTTATGTACTATTAATAGTTACTGTGTTACATTCTGATAAAGTTAAGACATGCTGCCTACACCTTGGATAACTCATGCCGAAGGAGACAAGCATGTAAATAGATAATTTTAGCACTGTGTATTTTAAGTGATACAGCAATTTGAATTGAGTGCCGTGAAAACAGAAAGGTGAGACTAATTCTTTGAAAGCTTTGGAAAAGATGATGTTTGGAAGGATCTTAAAAGAATGACATTGTCAATTTTTTTGTTGTTGGTAGGTTGATTGGGAGGTTGAAGGGTTGGGAGTAGGTGAGAAGCACAGTTTATGTTGACACAAGGGATTACGAAAGAGTGTTGTTTTCAGAGAAAGATAACTACAATGTAGAGTGAAGTTAGGAGTATAAAGCTATAATGATTAAAACAGTATGATATTTAGAAAGAAAAGTAAGTAAAAATTTACTGTATAATAGAAGAGACATTACAAACCAATGGGGAAAAGATGGACTATTCAGTAAATATTAGAATTATGTATTATTCACATAGAAACTGAGTTCAATCATAAGAAAATCCAAGACACACCCAAATTGAAGGATATTTTATAAAAAATCTGGTTTCTAATCATCAAAAGTCTCAGTTTCTTAGTTTTTTTTGACTTTCATGACTCTAATTCATACTTAAGGGGAAAAGTAAATATAATATGGGATATTGAACTGGATCCTGTCATTATACATTATTGAGACAATTAATGAAACTTAAATGTGTAGTGACAATTGCACAGAAGTAATACATCAGTGTTAATTTCCCAATTTTCTTGGTTGTATTGTGGTCTGTAGAACATGTCCTTTTTTATAGGAAATATACATAAGTGTTTGGGGATGATATGGCATCAGATTGGCAACTATAGTCTCAAATTGTTCAGAGAGGAAAAAAAGTTCTTTATACTATACATGTAACTTTTTGTATGATTGAGATTATTTTTAAAAAGTTGTTCAAAAAGTTAAAATATAGTCACCAAAATAAAATGAGAAGTTAAGCCATAATCTGGGAGAAAACCTTCTCAGTACATGTATCTGAATAAATGGCTTGTACCCAGAATATATAAAGAACTCCTTCTACAATCTGTGCCTTTTAATTGGAATGTTTAGATCATTTACTTTTAATGTAATTATTGATATGAGTGTATTTATGTGTCCATGTCTTATTTTCTGTTTGTCTCATCTGTTCTCTTCCTTTTTTCTTTTTCTTGCTTTTCTTCAGATTAACTATTTTTTTATGAGTAAAAAAAAAGTTTTTTTGCAAGCCCATTGGAGATGGACTTATAATTACATATTTATTATATCTATAAATCCAGAAGAGGGAATTAAAATGTCTAAGTATTTGGGATGGTAGAATGTAGGAGAACAAATCAAGACAACTGGTATCTGGAAAGCATGTATTAGATGGAGGGCAAATTGTTTTCTAACTTTACTAACAAAAGGCAAAAATTAAACTAGCTTAAATTGTTTAAGTTAATTAGATATAAAGTTGGGACAAACAATGAGTAAGGTGTAGGAGTCTCCTTTTTCTAATTATTTTTTAAGAACTAGTAATTGTCTAGTCTCTCTATCAGCATAAGACAGACTAAATTCACCTTGAAGGGTATAATGCCTCATCACATTGGTGGCAGTGTGATTTTTTAAAAATAGAAATTACCTTTCAATTAGATGCCTAGGCTTTATTAAGTTTATTTTTACTTATGTTTTAAAATCTTTACTTTCTCTTTTTTTCTACCATAGCTTGAAATTTTGACAAACCTGGCAAATGAAGCTAACATATCAACTCTTCTTCGAGAATTTCAGGTATGTGTATAATGCTAATTATAAAATAACTTCTAAAACATATGTTCAATTCTTAAGTTAAACTTGTATCTTTCCTCATCTAGAAATATGTAATTATGTAAATAGTGATTTGGGGCAACAATGACAACTAAGAAATTGATAAATTTTTAATGATAACCTTTAACTACAAATTTACAACTTAAAGGAAATGGAATAATACTTCCTTTCATGTTTTCATAGTATTTTAAAGACTTTGATTTTAACTTTGTTTGGAATTTCATTTCTGGAAAGGATGTTATCTTTTTGTGTTGTCATCACCTGTAGTCCTGTCTGTACTCTGCACTCATGAAAATGGCTTCATTTCTTACCTGGTTGTCCCTGTTCGATTGACCTATCACTATTTTAGACACTGTACAATTTTAGCCTCATGTACAACTCGAAAACATTTGGTTTATAAGTACCCCACCATGATTTTTTTAATTGTTGTTTTTCTTTTTCTTTTTTTCTTTTTTGTATTTTTACACCATACATGCTGATGGATGAGTTGCTTCTTAGCTTATTTCCCAAAAAAATACTATTCAAAAATTACTTGATGGACACGATGCCTTTTATGATGGAAGGGTCATCTCTGAAGCCTCAGTGATGGAGCACAGCAATAGAAAACTTTATGTCAGTAGTATGAGTTTTACATCTCATCGGCAGTTTTCCTTTTTTTTTTTTTTTTTTTTTTTTTGAGACAGATTCTCACTATGTTGCCCGGGCTAGAGTGCCATGGGTCATCCTAGCTCACAGCAACCTCAAACTCCTGGGCTAAAGCCATCCTACTGCCTCAGCCTCCCAAGTAGCTGGGACTACAGGCATGCGCCACCACGATTGGCTAATTTTTCTAATTTTAGTAGAGACAGGGTCTCGCTCTTGCTCAGGCTGTTTTCGAACTCCTGAGCTCAAACAATCCACCCGCCTCGGCCTCCCAGAGAGCTAGGATTACAGGCGTGAGCCATCGGCAGTTTTCTTAACAAAAACATTCCACATGCTGCACACTAGTCACAGAGTTTTTATCAATGCCTAACTTTTATAGATTTAATTTATTTTGTTGCCGTAATTCTTCTATAAGCCCATATTAAATTTCTTTTTAGCTATATAGACCCTTTATTTCTTTTTAGCTGTGTGGTTTTAAAGTTTTTTGAGGAATAGTAGAATATTATGGCATATCCATGATATATATTTTCATAACTGGATTACTTTTTCATGCTATGTGTTTTTCTAAAAAAATTCCTTATAAAATTAAGATGTCTTGGAGACACACTTATATTTATATGCCAAAAAATGTAGTGTCTTAAGTTCTTATCCAGTAATCTTATTAGCTATAGATCATTGCTGAATTTGATTTTTACTTCATTCTTATATTTTATTTATTTATTAATCTTTGAGTTTTGGTTTTCGTGTTTGCTCTTGTCCCTTTTTCTGTTGTCCTGTGTAATCTCTTTGGGTGTCTTCTCCTGTCTATTTTCTGCTTATGTCAATTCTCCTGGAATTGTAGGAAGGGAATCTTAGGTAATCTTAAGGAAGTGTTTGGTTGTATAGAGGTCACACACTAGACCTGTTTGAGAATGTTTGTGATTTAGTTGTTTCATTTAGGATCAGGATATTTAATAAGGCCCATTTTTTAGTCAAACTATTAAACATATTCTTTCTTCACATATTCATTTTTATCATTGTCTAAATTTGTACTTTATTTCTATTTATGTGTTATGTTCATAGTTAAACACTGTTTTTAATAACTTTTTTAGTAAAATAGGAAATTTTTCTAAAGATTCATAAGTATTTTTTTTTAATTGAGGAAAATTGGATAATCTATTTAGGAACAGTTTTAAGTATAGTTGGTGTTACCTTCGTGGAACTAGGGAAGTTTAATTTGTTTATTTCTTCATATTTAATCACCTTCTTGGTCCCTTTCTTACTAAATTTGTCCTTTTTTTTTTCAGCTATTCTTAGATTCTCTCCCTCACTTGTCATTTAGACACCATTTAAATGTATATATCTCTCTTGTATTTTAGATAACCATAGTGTTAATTTTAAATTGTGTACTTCTCATTTGAGGTTGGGAGTCTTTTTAAAAAATTTCAGTTGAAAATGGGATTTTAAATCCTATGTATATATAATATATAAAATATAAATATGCATATTAAAAGTACATTTGTTTCTGTTAACAATGAAAGCTTACTTTTTTAAATTGGGAAAGTTCTAACCAAAGTGAAATTCTCTTAGGACCATTATAAATTTTGTAAATATATTTTAACATTCAATTGTTAATCAGTGATTTTTTATTTTTAAGTTTGTATAAACATGCTGTTTAAAGTGTTTTTAAAAGTATACTTCTAAAGAAAAGCTATTTCAAAAGTATGATATTGTATTGTGAACTGAGTATTTATAGTCTTTATTGAAATGCTGTTCACTGTAGCTGTTGTTAGGGTTTTGCAACCATTGTGATACCATCTTGAAAGTAAAATGTTTGTGAATAGCATACTGGTCTTACTCCTTTTCTCCCAATTTTTAGAGTTAGTGTCTCTGAAAAAGTGACCCTTTTTTTTCATAGATTCACAGATGCTGCTGGTTAAATGAACTGAAACCTCCAAAGAGAGAGTTCTCATCATCTCTTTCAACCTTGCACTTAAACTAATTGCTGTCTTTGGGTGACTGCTCCCTACTATCTGTTTTGGAGTCTCAAGCCACTGTGGCCACAGGTGAATGAGCCTGGCTTGAAAATGTGCTTCTTCTATAGGCACATTCTTTAAGTAAAAAAACAAAACTAAGTTAATCTAAGTCATCAGTCAGGCCTCCTATTGTGTTTATGAGAAGATTATGTATTCTGAAATTCTTATATGTTGACAAAGCTTAATATAATAGGGTTTTTGGTTCACTTCATAGTACCAACATGTAAACGAATTGAACTAATATTTTCTAGACCTATGTGAAAAGCCAAGATAAACAATTTGCAGCAGCTACTATTCAGACTATAGGCAGATGTGCAACCAATATCTCAGAAGTCACTGATACATGCCTCAATGGCCTGGTCTGTCTGCTGTCCAACAGGGATGGTAAGTTGACAGTTTCGTTTTATTTTCAAGTGATTTGTAATTTGAGTATTTTTGGTATTATCTGTAAGTTGTAACCTTTTTTAACTTTGCATTTTAATTTTTCCAATATGTCATTAGTATAGTCACAATAAGTAGCATTTTGTCCTTGAAATGAACAGAAATGCACACATTCTGGTTTTCTTAAGTAAATTAGATAATTTAGCTAGCATTGTTTTGCCTCAACAGAACTAAGAAAGTTTAATTTGTTTGTTTTAATTCTTGACAGTTTAACCACCTTCATTGTACCCTTTGCACAAAGGTTCTATTTTACTGCTTTTTAATGACCTATAAGTCATGCATAATATTGGTTCACCTGCAGAGGGTGCTAAAAGCAGGCAAATGACTTTATAACGTGGAGCAGTGGCTAGATCAAAAAATACGTTAACTGTGTACCTTCAATGTTTTTTCCCCCCAGAAATTCATCTAATAATTTTATATTAAAGATTAACTAGATTCAAAAACCATCAATTTGGTACAGCTTCATATTTTAAGCCAAACGATATCTAAGTGTTTGGTAAAACTCTATAGGTAATATCCAGTAAAATATGTAATCTAGATTTTATATTGTTCTGCGGTAAAGTGTCAGCTATTTCTATAGGTATGGCTTTAGAATTAATGGGGCCATTTAGAGAAAGAAAAACAATTCAACTTTTACCTTTAAAATAATTTATTTAGAAGACTTGTTATAATTGTATATTTGATCAAAATGAAATTTTTTTTGAAAAAGCATAATTTCCTGTGTAAAATCATTGAAATTATTAGTGGAATTTTAAATATATACTTATGTTATGTCTAGATACAGGCACATATGACATAGACATGAGGTGAAACATAACAAAATTGATTATTTTTAATATTTTATTTGAAAAATAACTTTTCATGACAATAATCCTGTTATCCCTAATTATCTTTTCCCACATGTAGATCTCTTTAGAAAACAGTAACATTGTTGAAATTACTTCTGATGAAAAAAGTTGAAAGAATTTATTCCTAAATAACATTGATTTTTTTGTGAACATAAAATTTTAAACTTGTACCTGTAAACTCAAGATGTTACGACAGAACATTTGTCTACATGTAGTATTAAAATTTCAGATAAATGCCAACAAAAATTATCAAGGACATAGTTTAAAAAAATTTTTTGTCTGTACAAAGTAACAGGGGAGATAGGATGATAAATGTCATCCATTTTATCTATCCTTATTTTTAACAACGACTAATATTTTTGTCTCTGTTTCTGTGTCACACTTTAAAATGTGACTGTAAAACCATGTTTTTTATTTTCCCGTACCTTTAATAATGACTTCTATTTGACCAAATAAAATACACTCCTTGGGAAGGTAATTCCAGAATATTAAAGATTATGAACCAAAGTTTACCAGAGTAATTGTTCTTTACAATTTAGTAGCATACCAAAAAAAAAAAAAAAAACCCACCGGAAACTAGTTAGAACACTGATTAGTTCTTTCAAATACAAAACATATTCAATTTTTCTCAATTTTATTTTTTGACTCTTTTTTCTAATATGATAATTTCAAGCTGTGGATTTTAAAGCTTCAGCTTTATAACACATTAACTTATCAAACAATATTTTTATTCACTTTGATTTAAAAGATAAATGTCCTACCCCTATAGCACTTTTAAGGGAAGAATAGGTTGTTTTATAATTAGATACTGGAAGATCAATATTATATGTAATCACTCACAAAGAGTAGGAAGATTTACTAATTTAAAATCTGATATTTTAATGTTTAGGCTTTTGTTTTTGGTAAATCAAAACTCTTTATAGCTATGGATTTTTTTCCAGTTCGAATATTAACAAACATAAATTGCGTTGTCCAGGTTCTGGTTGTATAATCATCATTAACCTATAATACCCAATTAATTATCTCTTTATCATATATGCTGCATTTTTTTTGTAGTGTGGAAATCTGGCTCAATAAAATTAAGAGGTTAAACAAATGAGACTATATTAAAATCAATAACATAAAAGAACATTTTACAGTATTTTTAACAGTAGAGCCCCTTCCACTTCCTATTAAAAGATCTACTTTTTGAAATAAATAACTATGAATGTAGCCTTAGTTTCTTTAAAATCTGCAAGATTTTTTGTGACTTTTAAGAATCTGTGATTCTTTGATTTTATAGTGAAATTGATATCCCATCGTCTCTTTAGATAATGTATCTTTAAACTTCAGGGACAGCATTTAGACTCCAGTGTTTTATATATATGTTTAATCTATTTCTCTTAGATCTGTAGTTTTGCGTATGTGTATGTTTTTGAGGACTTTTCTAAGCAGACTCGAAGCTTGCCCTAAAATAGTCCATTGTCACTATCTAAGGTTAATTTGATAAGCAAATTTTTTAAGGACGTTTAGTAGGAGAAATCTGCATTTCAGTTGACTTAGGATAATTTAGTTGCCTGAGATAATTTATTTCAGGTAACATATTAGCAAAATTTGCTTGCCTGAATAACCTTATTGCCATCTTCTGTAAACTGAAAGGATTAGCAATGGAAGACCTTTTTTTGTTTAGTTTTTTAATAATTCAATAAGCATTTACTGAGGACGTGAATTAGTTGAGATATTTAATAAATGTTGAATACATTAATATAGTACTCATTTAGCTTATAAAAGATTCTTGCCTTTATGGAGCTCATAGTCTAATGAAAAGAGATAGTAATATAAAACGAGTATACTATAGTCTCCCCATATACTGTCCACTTACTCTGTTGCCAGCTATTTGCTTACATGTAGAACTAGATTATCTATGTTTCAATGTTGATGGTATCTTGAGTAAATTACCTAATCTACCTGATTCCTCATTTGTAAAATGTGTGTAATAGTACACTGTATTTCTTAGAGTTAGGTCCATTAAGTTTAGTTGAGGACAAGGAGGAAGCTAGGACAGGTCCAGCACATAGGATCATTTTGCGCTTCTGGTGGGGCAACACCACAGTGCTGAGGGCTTTGGAAACCAAAAGGTAGCATAAAGGAAAAGTAGTGTGGAATTCCTTGAAGGGAATGAGAAGGAACCTGTGGTAGGTAGAATAATGGCCCCTCAAGGGTTCCTAGGTCCTAATGCCCTGAACCTGTGAATATGTTACCTTATATGGCAAAAGGGCCTTTGCAGATGTGATTAGTTAAGGTTTTAGAGATGAGGAGATTATTCGGATGGGCCCAATGTTATCAAAAATGCCTTTATAAAGAAAGAGGGAGGCAGGAAAGTCAGAAGATGTCAGAAGCAGAGGTCAGAGTGATGTGATTGTTAGGAGGGAAGCTTGAAACAAGAAAGGTGGGGCAGCCTCGAGAAATTGGAAAAGGCAAAGAACAGATTTCCACCCCTAGAACCTCCAGAGGGAATGCAACCCTGTTGACAGCGTGATTTTAGCCTCATAAGAGCTATTAGACTTCTGACTTCGGAACTGTAAGATGAAAATTTGTGTTGTTTTAAGTTACTCTGTTTGTAGTAATCTCTGACAGCAACAATACAAAACTAATATAGCTCCAAAGGATATATAATATTGCAAATACATCTTTCAACTATAACCAATCCTGCCTTTGTATTATGGATAATTAAAATAATGTAACATTTTTTCCTTAGGCTAGTTTTGCAACAATACATTTTTAAAATATTGATTTTTATACTATGGATTCTTTAAAACTATACTCACCATATATTGCTTTGCTAGTAATTACATAACCATTTTATTTTTTCTACTAGAATGTAAGCTTAATGAGGACAGGGTCTCATTCTGATTTACCTTTGTCTTTCTCATAGCACAAAGAAGTGGTCTTTTTAGAAGTAATACCTGCTCATAATAATAATAGAACATTATTATAGATAGAATGGTACATCCTGGTTCTGAGATTGAATTTTGGACAAAGTCATAATTCCAGTGCATCTCTCTTCTCTTTAAAATGATAATAGTAGGTTATCTACCTTTTGTTATTGTGAGAAGAAAATTAAATATGACATCATTTTGTAAACTAAAGCATTAATGTTAGTTAACTATTAGTTAATTTTTCATTCCCATGGAGAAAGTTATACAGTTTGAAATACATATATTTTATAATGGTTAGAATGATAAATTTTGTTTATATTCTTGAGAGCAAGATAAAATAATTTTCAGAGAAAGTAACAGGACACAAATCATGATATTTCCAGTATAATATTAAAATAAACCTTTTTAGTATATACCAGGGAATCTCTAATATTTATGAAGACCTATTAATAAAAAAATGTCAAAATAATAAATAAAGGCAATATTGATTTATTTTGTTGACATTGGTAGCATTTATAATAGTTTATATAAGATTTATTCCATTAGGTCAGGTTCTCAAACTAGTTATATTACATTTCTCTACTGGTGCCACCCAAAGGTAACTGGACCACTGATTAGCCACTTTAGTATGATAACTCAATCCCATAATTCTGATTTGAGGATTTCCTTCCTAGCCACTTCCAGTAGCAGTTACTGTATTAGTTAAAGCCCTAGCAAGAAACAGATGGCACACTTACAAGGGGGATTGAAGAAAATTTAATGAAGGAACTGTTTATACAGTGTGGGCAGGATTAAGGGAAACCAACAAGGTATGATGTAGCACTCTAGGGCAACAGGCTAGCAACAGTAGGAAGCCCTTGCCATACCTAGGATTGAAGGGAAGGGGCATGAGGAGGATGCACAGTTACCAGACCCTGCAGGAGAGAGCCACTCACAGGAACTGATACCTTTAGTAGAGGATTGCATGTGATAGGTGGGAGGCTGGCAGGGGAAGGATATAGGATAATAAATATTTTCTCCTCTCTCCCCAGATCTCCTGCTGGTGCTTCCTATTGCCGCTAGAAGCCAGGGGGAGGGGAGTCTGGTTGATGTAGTCTACAGGTGGACCTCTGAGGGCACAGAGCTGGGGAGAGAAAGAAAGAGTGAACTCATGGGACAAATAGAGACAATCCAGCTCTCAAGTCCCATTCTTCTATGCTGTTTCTACAGTAACATCTTTCCTGCTGCTACTAATCTTTACTACTCACTTTTCTGGACATATCACTTAAGGAAATTTTTTTAGCTTGCTGTTTTCTATAGAATAGGGGAAATGTTTAGATTGTAGATATTTGATTACCACTATATAATTGGTAGGCATCAAAGAGCAATATTTGAGAGCTCTGGTTGAAAGCTAAAGACACAGAACACTATGGTGAGCAGTATAATCTAACCTCTGTTGCTTTCCTGATCTAAAGAAGCAGAGATTAGAAGTGGATAACAGAAACTAGGAGACAGCAACAGAGGTTCTTTTCTACTTAAGACAGGTGTTTACCCCCCAAATTTGGGAACACATTCATGGTTATTCTTTTCACGTGGTCTTTTAAGACATGTAGAATGTTTTGCTAATTTACGTTTACATTTTACCAAGCATATTGCATTTTGCTTGAATTACACATACTTAATATGAATAATGTCTTGTCTTTTTCAGAAATAGTTGTTGCTGAAAGTGTGGTTGTTATAAAGAAATTACTTCAAATGCAACCTGCACAACATGGTGAAATTATTAAACATATGGCCAAACTCTTGGACAGTATCACTGTGAGTATCAGTTAAGAGATGTTTGCCGAATTCTACTGAATTTTATTCAGTATGTGGTAGTGGTTAGGAGAACTGAACTGGATTCAAATTGCGGTCTAAGATTTTGTGCTGTTGTAGGAAGGTAATTACAAATCTAAAAAGGGGCAAGGATAGAATGAGACTTACCGTGTTAGATTGGAATTGGAGATAGCAGTGTGAGCTTCATGGGTTTTTAATATAGATAGCTAGGTGTCGTGTGAGTATATATACACATTTATGTGTCACATATGAAAGTGTAAATGAAAATACAAGCATCTATTTCCCAGTGCTGTCCTTTGAGACGGCCTGGAAACAATAATAACCCAGTACCAGTGAGTACACTTGTACCTAGATCTCTTTCTCTTTTTAATTGAGATATAATTTTATACCATAAAATTCACCCTTTTGAAGTATATAATTTGTTGGGTTTTGGTATATTCATAAGCTTGTGCAATCATCACCACTATGTAATTGCAGAACATTTTTATCACCCCTAAAAACGTCCCTTAGTGAAACTGTACAGCCTCCCTTTGCTCTATGCCCTGGCCACCACTAATCTATTTTTTATCTCTGTAGATACGCCTATTCTATGTGGCCTTTTCTTTCTGGCTTCTTTCACTTAGCATGTTTTCAAGGTTCATGCATGTTATAGAATATAGTACTTCATTACTTTTTATGGGTAGATCTTCATTTTTAAATACTACTCTGCACTTAAAGGAACCAGGATTCCTTAGAGAAATGGCTGATTTCAGACCTAGGGTAAAGAAAGAACAAGATGAGCTTGGAACATCTTGTTGAGTCAAACAAAAGCAGGAAAGTAAGAGTGATAGAGACATGACAAAAGGACCCAAGAGCCATCTTGAAGGGGCTGCCAGCTGGCCAATTTCAGCAAAAAAATTAATAATAGTGAAAGGATTATAACCCATGGCATAGGGTAAGAATCTCTAAGTCTACATTGGAATGAATGAATAAGTGATTCAATAGGGGAGAAAGGGAAGCTCTTCCTTACAATTCAGAGACAACCAGTAGATGCAGAAGGAATGATGGAATTAGAACATCACTGACTGCCAACTAACACAACGATAATTGATTCAGGTAAGAATTATTAACAAATACTAAAAACTAATAGGTGAAAATTTGAGTAACAGTATATTTGCACAGTCTCAAAGTATATCCTCTTAAGGCACTTTTTAATTCTGAAGGTTAAAATAGTGACTTATAATGGAGAAACCTGGCAAATACAATCTTAACCAAATGAACATAGTTAACATTGCCATTAAAGGGATCATGTGCCTTCTGATATGATACACTAAAAAGAACTCAGCATCAGGACTATTACATTCCTGTCCAAAGCGAATGACTTGAATATAATCAGTAGGAAACATGAGATAACCCCAAATCAACGGTATTCTACAAAATAACTGTACTCTTTTTATAAATGTCAGTGTCATGAAATGCAAAGGAAAACTCAGGTACTTTTTCAGATTAAAAGAGACAAAAAGAACATGACAATACTATGCCTCACATAATTTTGTCTTTTCTTTTTCTATAGAAGATATTATAGGAACAATTGGCAAAATCTCAATAAAATGTATAGATTAGATAATAGTATTGGTTCAGTATTTAGTTTCCTGATTTTAAAATTGTTTTACTGTGATTGGGTAAGGGCATTCCTTTTTTTAGGAAGTTGACACTGAAGTATTTTGGGGAATAAGGGCATATCTACAATTTTATCGATGAAGAAAACAAAATGTGTGTGTATACCTAGAGAGATAGCTAACACAAATGTAGCAAAATGTTAACATTTGGAGAATCTGGGGGAAGTGTATCCAGAAATTATTTTTACTCTTCTTGCAACTTTCCTGTAAATCTGAAATTATGTTAAAAAAATTAAATCAAACGACAAATATTAGTCTGGACTCCACGACTTACCACTCTGTGTCTTTACATTAAAATCTCTGTATTTCACTTTCCCATCTGTAAAATGATGATAGTAAAAGGACCTACATTACATTATTGGTGTAAATATTACATTAGTATATGTAATGCTCTTAGAACAGGGACTGGCACATAGGAGCACCACGTAAGTGTTTGTTGCTATGTCTTCATGCTCTTCTTTCCTTTAAAACTAAAGTTTTTGAAAGAATTATCTGAAAATAATTTTGTTCCCTTACTTCAGATTCAGTCCTCAACCCATCCTGGTCTGATTTTGACTCCCCAGCACTTCATTAATTATGCCCTTTCCAAGGTTGCTATCTCCTTCTTAATAAATCTGGTGGATACTTTTCTGTCTATATCTTCCTTGATCTTTTGTTAACATTTGATTTCACTAACCACTTCTTCCTTTTGAAATGTTCTCGCCTCATGACTTCTGTGATTCCACATTCCCCTGGTTTTTCTTCAAACTCTTCAACCATTTCTACTCCATTTTGTTTGTCTTTTGCTATGCCTGTCCCTTGAGGGTTGGTTAAAGTTTTGCCAATTAATGTTCTATAACAAATGTAGTTGTAGTTTAGGGGGGAGTGTATTATTTTTCTTTGATGAAGGGGTAATCTATACTCTGAGTTGCTTCAGAGGGATCATATTTGTGTAGTCAAAGGTAATAGATCACAAGGTTTAGAGCCCACCAGTCAAGATCAATTTTAAATATCCCTGGTGGCAGAATTTTTCTTTCCTTTAGGGTGTTATTAAAGCTTGCGGGGCAGTTTATACATTTGTCTAACAGCTAGGAATGAAAAGACTCACAGAACTCACTCAGCATCTGAACTTCCACCACATCTCACCAGATAGTCACTTTGTCTTCATATCTACTCTTTTTATTTTTAAGAGACAGAGTCTCACTCTGTCACCCAGGCTGGAGTACAATGACGTCATCATAGCTCACTGCAACCTCAAACTCCTGGGCTCAAGTGATCCTCCTCCTTCAGCCTCCCGAGTACCTGGGGCTATAGGAATACGCCACCATGCCTGGCTAATTTTTTTTTTTTTTTTCTTATTGTAGTGACACGGGGTCTTGCCATGTTGCTTAGGTTGGTTTCAAACTCCTGGCCTCAAGTGATTCTCCTGCCCTGGTCTCCTAAAGATCGAGGATTACAGGCATGAGCCACCATGCCCAGCCGATATCTCCTGTTATTGTTGATTCTGATAATCAAAACCAGGACTTTTCGTAAAGATTATGTTTGAGAGATGGAGGGGTTAAGAAAGTGATTTGAAAGCCAGATGACCTGGATTCAAATTTAGGCTCTACCTTTTACTAGCTTTGTGAACTTAAGCAAGTTAATTGGCTTCTCCACCATCCAGTTTTTGTATTTTGAAAATGCGGACAGTGTTACTAAAAACCCTACAGCTCTGTGGTGAGAAATAAATGAGTCAAAGCATGTGAAGCACTTAGAACAGAGCTTAGGGTAAGCTGTTATCAAGGTTATATTTAATGTTTTTGAAGAAGACGAACTATGATAAGGTTTAAATTTTGTAAGCTTTCTTGTTGCTCCTTTTATATTTTCCTTATTTAACATAACTCCTATAGTGCATATCATTTGATAGGCACTATTCTAAGCATCTTAAAAATATTAATCATCAATTATAATAACAACCCTGCAAGGTAGGTTCTATTAGTATTCCCATTTTACATATGAGAAAACTGAGGCACAAAGAGGCTAAGTAATTTGTTCAAGGTCACATAGGTCTGCTTTCTTAATCAGTACGTTATATCTCATTTCCATTTATAATCTATCTTTTAAATATTTTTTATTTTATTTTTAATAGACAAATAATTGTGTAAATTTATGGAGTCATCTCTTTTCTGTGTTCAGTTCACATACCTACTCACTTACCTGGCCAGGATTTTATTATTGTTATTTCCTTTTGCTTCCCCCTAGTCATTGACAAATTGGGAATTAGATTGACATGGTCTGTGTCTGCCCCAATGTAGAACAGATGTTTGACATTATTTGTCAATAATCTGTTGATGGGAAATGAGAGAGTAAAGTTTTTTCCTCAAGTCCGCTGAGAGGGACATCTAGCATCCCTATCCTCCAAGCATCAAATTCAGTAATATCTTTAGTGATTATAACAACCACAAATATTCCTACACATATTTAAGTACTGCCTGTGGAAGTAATACAGCCCCCAGTAAGAACCACTTTTCTAACCAATAGCTAATGAACGAACACAGAGAACTCTAGATTGGGGAAGCCAAAGAATAGAGATACATGAGTATATGTATGTATTTATGCACATAATTAAGTGTATAACGATAGACTAGGAATGTCTAATAAAAGTGCTAAATGAGAACTCTTGAAAAAGAAAGGAACATAATATGAAGAAAATTCTGATAATCTAGTACTAAAAGTGTTAAATAATAGGAAAACCCAAGGATAGGATGAGATGGAGGTCAGAACAGAAGGATTTTGAAGGTCTCATGGGAGGAAGAGAGTGGAGGCAGTGAAATTATAATATTTTCATCTTGTGTTAAAAAAAGTAGTAAGGTAAAAGTAGATTATCTTAGGGTGAAAACAGTGGGTTTTTGTTAGGGCTTCAGGAGAGTGTAGCTACTTATACATAAAACCTGTGACAGTGTATATGAGACCTATATCAGGCAAATCTCAGACTTTCCTGGAAGAAAAATTTGTTCCACTTGACTGTATCTCTGTGTGGGGCTAGAAGATATTTTTGATTGCATCAAGTTTCTCCACAATAGTTCTTGGCCTGTTAGCCAAGTAAATACTTTTTTACAGACCTAAATAGCAAAGCTTATTTTTTTTGGTTTCTGTTTTTGTCAGAAGATAACAATTAACAGAATATAAAAGTATGGTGGGAATTCCAAATTCAGAAAGAGGAAAAAAGGAACAAATAGCAACTTTACCAAACTAGAAAAAATAGATAAATAAAAGGAAAGAAAGGAAACAGAAATGTAAAATAAATAATAAATTTTTAAAAATGAAAGTAAGATGGAAAAGATAACATCAAATGTGTCCCACCCTAAATATAAATGGACTGAGTTCTCTCATTGAAAGACAGACTTTCAAACTGAAATGAAAAACAAAAGCTAGCTACATGCCATTAATAATTAAAACACCTTAAGTGATAAAGATTGGAAATAAGATAGAGAAAGAGATATTAAGCAAATATGAATAAGAAAGATTTAGAGTTAATTGAAAGCATTTAATAAGATAAAAGGGAACATTTTAAATTAAAAAGGCTAATTTACAAAGAAACTAATAAGCATAAACTTATTTACACAAAATATGGCAACCAAATAAATAAATATGTAAAGGAAAAATCTATTTGAAATGTGAGGAGAAATTGATAAAATACATTTATGGTGGGTGGCTTCAATATACTGCTCTCATATTACATATTCCTAGTAGACAGATATAAGTAAGGACATAGAGAAAATAAGCAATAGAATAAAAACTGACTTAGTAAATATAATGAAAACCTTATATCTCTTGAACAGATATACCCACTTTTAGGGGTGTTTCCATCAAACATTTTCAAAAAATCAAGAATGTATTTGGGCTTAAGGAAAACTTAAAGATTTTACATTCTTTGACCATAAGCATTAAAGTTAGATTTAAATAATTTAAAAGAGTACCAGGCTAGTTGTAAAGAAATTTACTTTTAGATCAAAGAAAAATTTTTAAGAATAAGTACTAACTTTCCATAAAACCTAGAAAAAGAATGTGTTTTTTCCAAATGTCTAGGATATGGCTAAAGTTATAAATGTGAACTTTTTTTTTTTTTGAGACAAGAGTCCAGCTCTGTCGCCCAAATTGGAATGCAGTGGCATAATCATAGCTCACTGCAACCTCAAACTCCTGGGCTCAAGCAATCTTCTCGCCTCAGCTGGGACCACTGCACCCAGCCAGCATTTTTAAAGTACAGAGATCAAAAATAGAAGGGCTTGGTATTTGTTCTAAAGAATTTGAAAAAGAACAATGAAACAAATCATACAAACCTAAGAAGAGGGGATCAAAGTTGATGTTGTAAAATAGAATACCAGACAAAAAAGTAGAAATTGATAAATACATGTTAAATCTGGTCCTTGGGAAAGAAAATAAAATGGGAAACTTCTCCTAATTACAGTCAGGCAAAGAGAGGAAGCAAAAGTAGACAAACCTGGAATGCGATAATAGGAGAAATTAAAATAATTACAAGAAAGCTACATGCAATTCTTCAGCACAAATTTGAACTTGGAGAGGATGAAAAGCTGATAATGAGTTGTTACTACTCATCTAACATATTTGAGGAAGCTGAAGTGCTTGCAGTAGGACAAGGGAGCAAGAAGCAAGACAATTTGTTGTGCAGAACCCTAAAAATGGTCAGGGGTTCAAGGCACAAGTTACCCCAGGAGATAGTGAGGGATATAGCAGATGTGAGCTTCAAAGTTAGGAAAGAGGCATGATTGAGTTCTCAGAATCTCTCTCTGTTCTAAACAATCAAGAGAGCTAGCTATTCACGTAAGAACAAAAGCCATGTGGAAACAAAAGCAGGGCTTTATTGATCTGTCCAAGCACCTGATAACTCCTAAATGGAGGCAAAGAATTCTAAAATGTGAGTCTTAAAATAGGAGCCTTTGATGAGACCTCTATTCTCCTGAATATCTACCTGTTTCACCCTCATACCCAGCGGTGGTATCTTAAACCACTGCAATTTTAGGAAAAGCCAATCTGACTAGTGTCAAAGGACAAGAGGATAGTATTGAGCATATTTTCCCCTGGTACATAAACCACTTTAGCAGGGCAGAACCTGGGCCCATCCACCCTCTGGGAGAAGGGAGAACAGAAGTGATAGTGAGACCTCTTCCCACTTTGGCCACTTTACCTGTTCATAAAATGAGGTGAAATGAAGTGGGGAAATGCCCTACCATGCATGGGTGCAGGAATAGGCAAGAGGATGTCCTAGACCTGTCCTGAAAAGTCTGGCTATTGGGGAAGCAACAGGAGGCCTTAAGGCAGCCATTGCACAATGTGGCAGAAGAATGGGCGACAAAAGAATAATCCTTAATTTGATTAAGTAAATGAGGCCCATTCAGTTGAAGTTATTTGCCTCCATGATATACACAGTCAGTCTGGGATCAGAACCAGTCTTATTGGCTTGCTGGCTGGTATTCTTCCTAGCTGACCTTACTCGTTTGTCTCTGCCCAAGTGGTGCAATGTGAATTCTGGACTCAAACTTGAGTTCTGGTTCCACCACCGATAACCTGCGAGATGTGGGCAAGATTCTTAACCACTTTGTTATTCTATTAATAGTTTCTTCATATTTCAAGTGCACATAGTGGTGGAGATTACTTCATAGGGCTTTGATGATGGTTGACTAAGAAACTACATAAAGTCCTCAAAAACAGTGTCTACCACATGGTAAGAGAACATAAATTTTATTGTATTCAAAGCTTTGCTTTTACTGGTGATTTAGTATAAATGATATAGTTGAAAATATGAAAACTAAAATTTAAATTTATTTTACTTTTTGAATTCAGTTGAATTGAATAGATTTATGTTTATAGGATAGTCAGCTTACATATTCTGATTGTGAATATTTTATCCTTTGGAGTATCTTTCATTTGTGATAAATACTGGTTTTCCAGTAAAGTCCTTCCAGAATAAGATGCATACTACCTGAGGATTGCTGTAATAAGATTTCACATAATGTTTAATGGGACAAGTGGGGATTTCATATTATAAAAGACCAATTGAAGGGTGTTGTTCTGTAAAGACTACTGAGTAATATTGAAATAGCACTTTACATACTCCTTGCCCAGATGCCTCACTGGACATCTACCATTTCACAAGTTATCCAACCTTGTCCTGCCACCCTAATGTAATTCAGCCTTAAGTTTTAGTGCATATTGAGTCCAGATACAGAGTACTGAATCTGATTTGCTGTGGGTATGCAGTTTGCTTAGCTGTCTACTGGTTTTGCCTTTGACAAATTTAAATAAATAAAATTGATGTTTTTGTAAGATTTGCTTTAGACTATTGCACTGCAGTGGGCTGGTGTTGAAACACAATACCTTTTAAATTGGACCGTTTACAGAATGATCTGTAAAATCTTTCTAGATGTCTTTCTGTAACTGCTGTGGTGGGCTAGGAGTCATTATTTGTTTTTGCAGGCAAGTTAATGGGTTAAAATGGCAGTTGAAACTGCCTTGTAATAGAAGGTTTGAAAAGTGCACTTAATCACTTGCTAAGGGCATTTAGAATAAAGAATCAGGAAAAGTCATTTACAATCCAGTTTGTTTTTGAGAATATTGAAAAGCAGAGCTTCATAATGAAAATATTATATGTATGACTGTACGTGTGTGTATGTCTGTGTGTATGTGTGGGGGAGATGGATATCATTAACTTGGTTTTAGTTCAATGTTCCTGTTGTATTTTGTGGTTGAAAAGACCATGAATAACAAAATTACTAATTTTCTTACTTGCTTCAGATCTTTGAAAGTGGTAGCCACGGGTTCATAGTATCAGTGGTGTAAATGAGAGCCCTATTAGCTTAACTGGGAGAGAGAGAAGGAGGGAGGGAGGATTAGAATCTGAAAATCTTAGGATCTGATTCTAGTCAAGTGCACAAAAATACTGGCTTTGTCAGTTTCCTAAGCTTGTTAATAAAATGCCATCATCAAGAGTTGGGTATCAATATATTTATATTGATGTTACTTCTTGTTGTGAAGTTTTTTAAGTTTTTAAAATGTTTTCTGGGAATTTTATTAGGTTAGTCCTAGAAAACTCCGAATCTTATCCTTACCACCACCACCACCACCTTGAGATATTCATTGCGAGCATTGCAATTTATTGATTTTTAATTTTTTCAAAGAGTTATATTTTAAATGTTGTATGCATTGTGAATTTTAGAGTATTCAAATATTTTTATTTTAATCTTAGTATATTCATGAATATAAACAATCTCTTAAAACCTTATTTCTTTTTGGGATTGTCTTTTTGGGATTGTCTTTTTAATTGCAAAAGAATGTTACCAGAAGAAAATTACTTCAGATGGGGTAATAGATTGTGATATGTCACTGAATTCTAGTTTTTATACTGGCAATATATAATAAAATGTTTAAGAAAAATAAATCTAGCATTACTGAAATCTGAAGTTGCCCATATATTCTTATTTGGAAGTACCTTTCATTATGGCAGGCAACTTGAATTGCTCTATACTGGAAAATTTAATGTACCACTCAATTACTATTCTTTAGCCCAATTTAAAATAATAAATTGAGAGTAAGGTCTTAATGCAGTGTAACCTTTGGAACATTAGAAATAACCTCTTTCCAGAAATCAGTATATAGTAAGGGTATCAATTTTATCACACTGCATGAATAGATTTGTAATAGCTCTTAGACCTTTTTTTATTACATAAGTATACTGATTTCTTCTTACTAAACTTATGCTAAACACTAATTTTAAGATGATGCTGTTATAATGTTTAAAACTGTATACTTTTTATTTTAAAGCTTTTTTGATTATTCTGATTCTAGTGAAAACCCCAATTTAGAGATATCTTGATATTTTTATATTTCATAAAATGAATGTTTTGAAGGAATTTGAGATGGGAGATACTGAGATAAAATTTCAGCTATGGAAAGGTCCTTATTCTCCCTTTTTTCTTTAATAGTCATACTATGTATAGCTGTGAAACTATATGAAAATATTAGGATTTTATTTGAGAAACTGTAAAAGGACTTCATAAAAAGTGTTATCTTTTCTTGTGATGCTACCTTTTAGTGATAGCTATTGCCCTTTCATTTATTATGAAAAGCAAATTTTCTATGCCAGGTGAAAATGTTCACAGAAACTAATTTACATACCCTCTCAAATTCCTTTTGGTACAGAGGAGGCTACAAATAAGCAAATAGTAATAGAACTAATCTGCATACTCTAAAATGTTGGTCTTAATGGTACTGATGGAAAGTTTCCAATTTGTAGCAAAGCAGTGACTTTTAAGAAAATTATATTGAAATGTACTTTATTAAAAATATATAATTCCAAAATGCAATATTGGACAAGTTTATCTTATCCTTATTTCTTTTGTTGACCAAATAATAGACTAAGATTCATGATTTTATAAGCAGACCTGGACGATCTTGTCAGTTTGGTATATTTCCAGTGCTGTAGATACAAATACACAAATACATAGAGAGCAACAATAGTTTTGATTTGGAATCATAGTCTTCAATGGATGTATTCCTTTTTCTGTGTTGTCCGTGGGTTCTCAGATGTGGTTTGTGGACCAACTTCCTCAGGAATCACTTGTGATGTTTCTTAAAATACAATATTTTTGTGGCCCAGGAATCTATCTTGAAGCTGATAACCAGAAACCTGCCTTTTACTAAGAACCCTAGATTATTTGTATGGGTATCGTGGTGTGAGAACTGTTGATCTCTCTGTAGCAGGGGACAGCAAACTTTTCCTATAAATTACTAGTCAATATTTTTGGCTTTGAGGACCTTAAGGTCTTCGTTGTAACTACTCAATTCTGCCATGATAGCGCAGAAGCAGCAACAGACAATACAGAAGCACAGGGTCGTGATTGGCCAGACTTGGTCCAAGAATTTGCCAATCTCTAACAGAATCTAGATTCTAGATCAATGGTTTTTACTCTCTGAATCTTTTCTAAGGAATTATCTTTGAAATAAGTCGTAATGAGATGTTCTGTGTATTTATTTTTTGGTAACTAGAGAAAATTCATGAATATAGAACACTTTCTGGTTATACATTAAATGAATTAACAGATGTAAAACCTTTATAATATTTAAAACCTTTTCTATGTTAATATTAAGGAGAGTATGATTATCTTATTTCTAACTATGTAATCTGCTTCTAATATTAGGTTCCTGTGGCTAGAGCAAGTATTCTTTGGCTAATTGGAGAGAACTGTGAACGAGTTCCTAAAATTGCCCCTGATGTTTTAAGGAAGATGGCTAAAAGCTTCACTAATGAAGATGATCTGGTAAAACTGCAGATTTTAAATCTGGGAGCAAAATTGTATTTAACCAACTCCAAACAGGTAAGAGTCTAATCCTTAGTCAACCTATCTGATATGTACTTTCCT
This sequence comes from Propithecus coquereli, assembly GCF_000956105.1. Taxonomy (NCBI): domain Eukaryota; kingdom Metazoa; phylum Chordata; class Mammalia; order Primates; family Indriidae; genus Propithecus; species Propithecus coquereli. The sequence goes on from NW_012155284.1 coordinate 4,752,248, forward strand.
CTTCACTCTGATCAAGCTGCTGAGGTCTGTTCCTGCATTAGTCTATCCATTCAACAATTACTAGGTGCCTATTTGTTTCAGGTTCTACACTAGATAGTAGTACAAAGAGATGACGTTCTAGTCTAGTAGGGGAGAACAGTAGGTAAAAAAATGAAAGAGTATGTGGTAAGTGCTATAATAGATTTTTTGAGATACAATGGAATTCCAAAGGAGTTATTGAAAATCTGAAGTTTTTACATTTTGGTCAAAGCAATCATTTTAGTCTCCTCCTATCCAGTGGGTTATGAACCATACAATTTAAAAAATATTATCAAGTCAATGGTGCTTAAAACCATTCTTTAATGTTAATTTTCATTTATTAATTCTCTCAATCTCCTCTTTTTGAGAAGTATTGAAGGACACAGTACAATTCTACTGGACACCTTATTCATCTATTTTTATACTTAATCATTTAAAAACAATGAGCTCTGTGAAAATTTGTGGTATTTTTTTTAAAATCACCGTGTTTTCACCAGGGGATGGTAAAACCTACTGTGGTTATCTAGAAGTATCATTCTAAAATATACAATAAAACACTTCAGAAGCTGAGTTCAACAACTTCTATTAATAATATAGTTTAAGAAAAAAATATATGAGTGTAAACTATGTTGTCTTCAAAATCACTGGATAAAAAGACGTGGAACATACTCTATAATTTCTAAATAAAGAGTACTGTACTCATTAGTTATTTTCTCATTAGCTACAAAGAAAGGGGCCATTATTTGGTTTTGTTGAGTCTTGATTAACATATTATTTTTGTATTACTTTCCTAATAATCATTAGGCTATACACACACACACACACACACACACACACACACACGTGTGTGTGTGTGTGTGTGTGTGTGTGGTTTTTTTTTAAAGAGATAAGAGTCTCACTCTGTTGCCCAGGAGTTTCAGTTGCATGATTATAGCTCGCTGTAACCTCAAACTCCTGAGCTCAAGTGATCCTCCTTCCATAGCCTCCCAAGTAGCTGGGACTACAGGCACACACCACCAAGCCTGGCTAATTTTCAAAAAATTTGTAGAGACAGGGTCTTGCTATGTTACCCAGGCTGGTCTCAAACTCTAGGCCTCAAACAATCCTCCCATCTCAGCCTCCAAAGTGCTAGGATTACAGGCATGAGCCACCAAGTTCAGTCTTAAAAAGTTTTAAAAGGTTTCCCTTTCACCTGTAGGACAAGGTACATACTACTTAGTAGAACTTACAAGCCACTCCATGTCCTCAAATTGCCAAATATCTTAGTCCATTTGGGCTGCTATAACTAAATACCATATAGTAGGAAGCCCATAAACAACTGAAATTTATTTCTCACAGTTATGCAGGCTGGGAAGTTCAAGATCAAGGTGCCTGTAGATTTGGTGTGTGGTGAGCACTCACTTTCTTGTTCACAGATGGTGCCTTCTCACTGTGTCTTCACATGGTAGAAGGGGTAAACTAGCTCTCATCATAAAGACTGCCCTCATGACCTAATCGTCTCCCAAAAGCTCTGTTTCCCAATATCATCACATTAGTGATTAGGGACACTAACATTCAGACCATAACATCTACCATTCCAGACTTGCCTTTAAAAGTTTCCTAAAAAAACACCAACCTGTTTTGTGACTGATCCTCTGCTCTCCACTTTCCTTATTCTGTATAGTAAACCACTCCTTATAAGCCCTTAGTCAAGAGTCTTATCCTTCTTTTTTTTTTTTTTTTTTTTTTTTGAGACAGAGTCTCACTCTGTTGCCTTGGCTAGAGTGAGTGCCGGGGCATTAGCCTAGCTCACAGCAACCTCAAACTGCTGGGCTCAAGCGATCCTACTGCCTCAGCCTCCCGAGTAGCTGGGACTACTGGCATGCGCCACCATGCCCAGCTAATTTTTTCTATATATTTTTAGTTGTCCAGATAATTTCTTTCTAATTTTTTTAGTAGAGACAGGGTCTCGCTCTTACTCAGGCTGGTCTCCAACTTCTAAGCTCAAACAATCCTCCCACCTCAGCCTCCCAGAATGCTAGGATTACAAGTGTGAGCCAACGCGCCCGGCCAAGAGTCTTATCCTTTATAAAACTTTCTCTGACCTCTCATCTCATTATTATTATTACTTATTTATTTTATTATCTTTAAAACTGAACTATAAGGAGAGTAGGCTGCAGTGTTCAGGGGTCGGTTTGTCATGGAGTCCTAATACTTATTTGTGGACCTAAATTCTCTGTGGTCTAGATACCTCAATGAACATTTCCAGAATTTTTATTGAATTTCCTATTTAGTTATAGGGAATGTCTCAGTTGATTTTTGTAAGGTTTAGCACATTTTATTTGTATGCTTAAAGAATAACCGAATAATAAACTTCTTTACTACCTCAAAATGTTTTGACTTGATATAAAAAAGAATTTAAAAGAATTTTAAAATTAGTTAAGAGTCCACTTTCAGTATATACTAGACTGACCCTCCCATGAAAAACAAACTGTGGAAATACTCAGAAAAACAAACTACTGTCTAAAGACTCAGAAGAGTAAAGAAAAACAAGATGGATTTTGGAGGGGAATTGATAACTTGGAAGAAGGGAGTGGCAGAGAGTGATTTTCTTCATTTTTATGGCTTTTATCCTGAGGACGGGCTGCAGTTCATGCTATGCACAGCAGCTGAAGCTCCAAAAGGAAAGCCAAAGTCCTTCTGGCTTGAGGAAGTAGAGGACAGAGTTCAGGAAAATTATGAACACTGGAAAAATAAAGAAAAAATCTGGAAAAGAGTGCCAGAGTGGGGAAGCCTCAAAATCTGTGAATAACTCTGTTTCTGGCTAGATTTTGAATCACACATATGTAGAGTGGATTCAGAGCAGCACAGCTGAGAATAAAGAACTAAACTAAAATTTGAGGTGTACTCAAGAGACAGAGTTTTCACTTTGAATCCCACCAAGTCAATTGCCTGCTAAAACAAACAAAAATTCAGTATTCATTCAAAGACTATAACAATGTCCAGGGTCTCTACAATGTAATATTCATAATGTCCAAAATATAATTCAGAATTACTCAGCATAAGTAGAACCAGGATGGGCAATTATTGTATAATGGTTATAGTTTCAGTTTGGAAGGTGAAAAAATTCTGGAGATGGATGGTGGTAGTGATTGTACAATACTGTGAATATACTTAATGCCGCTAAACTTCAGAAATGGTTAAAATGGTAAAATTTATATTTTTTTAAACTCAATAAAAATGAAGACCAGGAAAATGCAATTTTCAAGGAAAAAAATATCAACAGAAACCAGCCCCAAGATGTCTGAGATAGAATTTGCAGGCATTTTGAAGCAACTGTTATAAATATGGTTAATAATATAAAGGAAAATGCACTCACAATGAATAAAAAGATAAGAAATGCCAGCAGGAAATTAGCTCAGTGTGGTGGTGCACACCCGTAGTCCCAGCTACCTGGGAGGCTGACCCAGTGGCAATCACAGCAAGAACAAAAATAAATAAATGGGACTTGATTAAATTAAAAAGCTTCTGCATAGCCGAGGAAATAATCAACAGAGCAAACAGACAACCTACAGAATGGGAGAGAATGTTTGCATGCTGTACATCTGAAAGAGAGCTAATTACCAGAATCTACAAAAAATGCAAGCAAATCAGCAAGGGAAAAACAACCCCATTAAAAAGTGGGCAAAAAATATGAACAGAAGCTTTTCAAAATAGACAAATGGCCAATAAACATGAAAAGACGCTCAACATCATTAATTATCAGGGAAATGCAAATTAAAACCACAATGAGATAGATCTTACCTTATCCCAGTTGGAATGGCTTTTATTAAAAAGTCCAAAAACAATATACATTGGTGTGGATGCAGAAAGAAAGGAACGCTTACACACTGTTGGTAGAACTGCAAATTAGTACAACCTCTGTGGAAAACAATATGGAGATTCCTCAAAGAACTAAAAGTTGACCTACCATTTGATACAGCAAGCCCACTACTGGGTATATACCCAAAGGAAAAGAAGTCATTTTATCAAAAAGACACCTGCCCTCAAATGTTCATTGCAGCACAATTCACAATTGGAAAGATGTGGAATCAACCCAAGTGCCCATCAGTTCATGAGTGGTTTAAGAAAATGTGGTATGTGTACACTATGGAATACTACTCAGCCATGAAGAAGGATGAATTAAGGCCCTTTACAACAATTGGAATGGAACTGGAGACCATTATGCTAAGTATCTAATGGATGGAAAAACAAACACCACATGTACTCGCTATTAAATTGGAACTAACCCATGAACACACGTGTGCACAGAGGGAAGTAAAACTCAGTGGATATCAAGCCTGGGAGAAGGGGGAGAAGGGTTGGATGAAAATCTATCTGACGGGTGCAGTGAACACTATGTAGGTGATGGACACACTTATAACCCTGACTCAAGCATAACAAAATTGATACATATAACCAAAAACATTTGCACCCCCATAATATTTTGGAAAAAAAAGAAAGAAAAAAAATAGTAGCAGGGAAACAGAAACTGAAAAAGAATCAAATGAAAGTTCTGGAACTGAAAAATGCAGTATCTGAAAAATTAACATCTTGTCTACTTTGAATATTGTATATTCTTTAACATTTAAATATTTTTCCTTCATGGTATAGAATTATAAAGCTGCTTCATATTGGGTTTTTTTGTTGTTAATCTCTGTTAACATTATATTTAGGATTCTTTAGGTGAACTTTTGTGTAAGCTGAAATTTTCTAACTCTGGGCTCTTTAAGATGGAAGTTTGTATTTGGAAAACAGTTTTTAATTAACTCTGTGTGGTGACTACCATAGAACTATTTGATATCAATTACTGTGAGGCAGGTAGTGATTGAGAGTGCAGGTTCTAAAGTTAGACTGTCTGGCTTCACATCCTGTTGTGCCACTTACTAACTATATGATTTTGGACAGATTATGTAACCTGTCCATGACTTAGTTTCCTCATCTGCAAAGTGGGAATTATAATAATATAGTCAGTTTTGCTGTAATGCAACATATGTTCCTAAAAATCATGTTATACAAAAGGGCACAATAAAAACCATAGGGATTATTGTGAAAATGGAACTAGAGTCACATTGCTCAAAAACTATATTGGTGACATATTTTTAAAAAGGAAACCAAATAAAAATAGGAGCACAGTTTTACACATGTTAAACATTTAACAAATGTATAAATACTGAAGTGAATACAACTCTATTTTGAGACAGACTTGAGCTTTGTTTGTTAAGAAAATGTACTTTTTGTGAGTGAAGTGGTAGAAGGGTTAATCTGGAATTGGATGGAAAGTTGTATGTCTTAATGTGGATAAGTATGGTCCATAATACTTGCAGATGTTAACATCTGAGGTAGGTGTTTGAGGTGTGTACATTTTGTGCATTTCTGCACAGCCCAGTTCAGCTGGGTGCACTTTTCTGCCTTCACCTATGTTTCTTGCAGAAGAAATTGCGTACGAAAATCATGTTATGCCCAAATTGTTCCCTAATATACCAGCTGAGTTGGAACAAATGCACATTTTCAAAACAAGCATTGGAGCACAACTGACTATACCTACCTCACAAAGTTATTATGAGGATTACATGAGACAGTCCATGTAAAATGCTTAGATTTCCTGGCACATAAAAGTGCTTAGTTCATTTTAGCAACCCTGCTTCTTTGGTAACCCTAGTTTGCAACTACAAGATTTGTCTTTAGGAATGTGATTATTTACAGTAAAGGAACTAGTCTAGGTGCTGAAAGTCTCTATTCTTATTAGAAAAAATACTCATTTGGGTTTATCCTAGTAAGAAAGAGTGCTGAAATCCCTCTTTTGATAGTTTATGAAGAAAAAAATAGATATAAATGTCAAGAGTTAAACATTGTTAGAATATTCTTGCAGGGGAGTAATTTCATTGTTATAGAAGGTAAAAAAGCTGAAGGACTTTGAAACCAGTTGAAATTGCTGAAAGAGCTCTGAAGACATAGCTTAAAGATTTAGCATGACTTCGTTGAAATAGTCTATTGAAGTTTGAGGAAAAATACTTGGATTTGATTAAACTGATTAATAACAATTAAAAGTTAATGAATAAAGGATGTTTTTAAACTTTCTTTAATAGTGTGTTATCTTTCAAATGATGTTGTAGTGTTAAGTACCATAAGTTAATGTTTTTCTTAGCTCATGTCTCTATTTTCAATTGTAAAATATTGCAAACCTATGGCAAAGTACCTAATAGCGTAAATGTGTATATATCTACTACTAGGATTCAGCTGATATTTAACATTTGCCATATTATTTTTTTTTTTAAAGGAATGTAAGATATAGAACTAAAACTTCAAGCTCTTTTTCACACTTTCCTTCCTTCTCCACTGGTAACAACTGCTATATTGTTGGTTTGTTTCATTTAATCATGCATGTTTTATGTTTTTATTATATGAGTATATATCTATAAGTGATGTATGTTATTTTGTGGGTTTTGAAATTTTTATGTAAGTAGGTATTCTACTTTATGTATACTTTCAGAACTTTTTTCACTTTGTATGTTTTTGAAAGATTGGTATGTGTAGATAATAGTTCATTTAATTGCTGTCTCATTCTGGGGGACAGTTAAATTTCTACTTTTCCGCTATTAATATTAAAAAAGAAAGTGCTTCATTGAGTTCTTTTTGATTCTTAGTGAGAAATTTGTAAATCACACTGATGTTTTGTAGATTCCTCCTGAATTCTCTCTTGCCCTGTGATTCAGGTCTTTGGACAAGAGGAGCTGGGAAAATCCCCTCAGCTCAGTTAATGTGATTTAGCAAAAGGAGGCTTGGGCACTACACAGTGATATCTCTCCTCTTTTTTGGATATATTTTCTTGGTATTGAAAAACTCAAGTATATACATAATGTAGAAAGGAAGACCTTACAGAAAATTTTTCTAGTTGACAAAAAGGTAGATACTGTTAAATTCAGAATCCCATCCAAGTCACGTAAAGAATCCTGTTTAGTCATGACCTTAAGAAACTGATTAGATGGGACATTAATACTGCTTAGATTTCCCTCTGATGTGGGTTAAGAATTCTGCATAGCTTTACTTCATTTACCAAACACATTTGTCAATATCATTCTTTTTAAGAATAACTACGCGGGACCAATATTAATTTTTACTATGCTGAATGCAGAATTCTGTGTACTTTTTTGTATTCCTTAATCTAATAGTATTTCTAAGCTGACACTAGGACTATGTTTTAGGATACCTTTTTAAATTATTTTGTACTGACTCATAAACTGTCAGAAGAAATCCATTGTTAAGCATTTTTACTAGTTTATTACTTGTCAGAGTATTTAGGTAAAAATATGATACCCATATTTTGAGAAGTCTTTTAAATAATGAACTTCTTAATTTTTATATAGCACTCCCAAAATTCATTTTCCATGTCACAGTAATAGAGTCAATCTGAAGAGAATGTAATTGCTGTAAATAGTGTCTGGATAGCATTAGTCATTAGTTGGTACTGGTAATGGTTCCTTAAATCTAAGTAGGAAAATTAATCTGAAATCAAAATTTAATAAATAGCTGTATATACAATATTGAATATTTCTGTTAATGATAGTATATTCTATTTGCTTATCTTGTGTAATTTATGAATAAAACAAATTTTAAAGTACTGTTTAATTTTCCATCTGGTTTTGGATTGAGCCTCTGGTGATACTCAAATGTCATGATTGTCTATATTCTTCATAACAGTTTCCCTGGACAGATCTAATTATGCCTGTTACCTAAGTGTCTCATCCAGTTTAGGATTTGTCCCAAATTTTTAATGAAGTAATATTATTAATAGTTGCATTAAAATAAGACAGTAAATTTGTAGACCTCCACTTTGAACTTCTCCCATGGTTCTGTTTAGTGACATGTAAAACACAAGTGCAGTGAACAGAGATTTCATTTTAATATGTGAAATATTTTAAATCTGAAAGACTCATTTTCCAACCCATTCTGGATGTAACTTAACTAACTTTTAGACCAGCATGCAGGGTGTGTGCTGTAAAAAGAAGTACACTCTGACAAAGCAGGTGGGAAAAGCTGTCTTTCACTTTCCTGGTAGTGGTGAGATGAATACTTAACAGTGTTTCATTTGGCAGCAACTTGATGTACCAGCAAGTGGTGCCATGGCCTGTGAGATGCATGAAGCTCCAGACTGCCAGTGAAAGGACTCAGAGGGAAAGATGGGAAGTTAGAGCTTGGTTATAGGTGAAATATGTGCAGGAGGTAACAACTAAACCTTCCTGCTATAGATCATTAAAGAGAGTGGTCAAATTGCAAAGTGTAAATCTAAAACTTACTTTATTTTATTACTTGGGAGCTCTGTTTTTATTTTGTTATAAACTCATCAGCACTACATTTTTGAATGGAAATGTATATTTAATGAAGAAGTATTAAATTTCCATTCAGTACTTAACATGCACAAAATATTTGTTGACATTTACCATTCACCATGAGAGTTAAAGTGATACCACTCACTGACCACACAACAACAGAAGATAACAGATCTGCTAAAAAAGGATCAACGTCTATTTAAAAAGTTAGAAGTTATTTTTAAGAAGATTATTCCTCAAGATGATACTTTAACACATATGGGTATGGAAGATGTTTATATAACTTTATATAAAAGATGATCTAATTTACATAAAATGACTTTTTAAAAATAAGTTTTTCACTTTTTATTCCAAGGATGCTTTTACACATATGAAAACTGAAACAGTAGCTGTTAATGTGTTGGCTCCATCAGTAGAAAAAAGGCCACACACTGCAGGTTTTCAAATAGAAAATCAATTAATTCCAATAATAGACTTTTTTCACTCAAAGTATTTTTATGTTTGTTCTCTGTCGGTGCTGTAAATGGGAACAAAGTAAAGCCTTTGGAAGTTTATTCTGTCAAAAATTCTGTAAATGTTGTAAATTAAAAGGCCCAACATTGAAGATAAAATTATTTGTTTTTGCTGAAAGAATGTTGCCATGGGTACTATCAGTGTTCTTATTCAATTAAGAAAACTATGGAACAGAAATGTTTTGGGAATTGGTTGCGGTACATGTAAACAAACTCTGCTTGTTCAGTCGGTTGAAGTAAAATTGTAGTGGTCAGATTTGCTTAAACTGATTTATACATTTAACTGTCCTGCAAAATTCTTGTGATGAAGCTGATGCTAAAAAAACTTACTTCAGCATAACAATATGCAACTTATTCTCTTTGTTGCATATTACCAACAGGATTTTAGAAATATGATTTTGTGAAGAACTGCTTTATAAATTAACCTAAGTGTCTTATGTTGGCTTAAGTTTTTTTAATTGATAGCTGAATCTTCTGTATATTAAGTTTTGGTTCAAAAATCATTTGGAAATCTTTAAAGTGTCATCAGTAGAATGCCAAAAACCTTCAGTTTTTTGAGAATTTTAGCAAATAAAAATTCTTGGAAACAAATCTTACAAACAAGAAGACTTTGAAATTTATCTCTTAAAAACAAGGGAAGAACTGAACAAATTAAATGGTGAGAGCTCAAGATTTAATTGGGAATTTCTGTGATTTGTACTATTTCATCTATTTTGAAGACTCTTTTGATGGAGCTTTTATTTTTAATTAGATAAGTTTATATTTTGTATTAGAATGAATTGAAATTAAGGCAGTTGGTTTTATGGTATCTAAAAAATGATAAGTAATTATGAAAAGAATGTTCATTGACTAGAAGGAGGGAAGTTAAATATTTGGATTTGAATTATTTATAGATTTCAACTTAAAAAAAGAATTGAGAATATCCTTCATTCAACAGAATTTTTTCTGCACTTACCAGGTGGTTAAGAAATACAGTAAAGAGGATATTTTCAGCTGGGTGCGGTGGCTTACACCTATAATCCTAGCACTTTGGGACGCCAAGGAGAGAGTATCACTAGAGGCCCAGAGTTCAAGACCAGCCTAAGCAACATAGAAAGACCCTGCCTTTACAAAAAAAAAATTCAAAAATTAGCTGAGAGTTGTGGTACACACCTGCAGTCCCAGCTACTCAGGAGGCTGAGGCAAGAGGATCACTTGAGCCCAGGAGTTCCAGGCTGTGGGGAGATATGATTGTGCCACTGCACTCCAGCCTGGGGAACAGAGGAAGACCCTGTGTTTTTTTTTTAAAAAAAAAAAGGGTGGAGGCATTTATTCCATTAGAATATTATTGTCTACAAAGAATAGTAAGTTGAAAATGTCAACAATTTCATAATTACTAATCATAAAATTTAAAAAAGATTGTAAGCAGTTTTATTTTTTTAAACTTAAAAAATAATAAGACCATATAAAACTACATTGTCTAGAGAAACACCAAAGCCTTGCTTGATACTAGGAATAGATACAATGAAGAAACTGGCTAAAAGTATATGAATGTGCAGTGAATAATTATTCTGCTTGTATTTTTAATGCATCATTGTGCACAGATATGCTTATATATTTTAGAAAGAATTTTATTTTTGAAAATACATTTTGATAGAATTATTTTTATAAGCTTACCAAGATAATAAATTTTATAGTTAATATATATTTTAAAATCATATAATTTTGGTTACTTTAGATACCCTATCTCACTCTCAAAATTGTTGGTACATTGAAAAAGTTTAATTTTCTAAAATTAATTTTGGGGATAGGAAATACAAGCAAAATGTGTCACTCTGCTAGCTCAAAATAAATCATTGCAATTAGGAGACTTACTTTCTCTGATTTATTTTAGTTGTAGATTATAAATCTTAACACTCAAATCAACTTTAAAGTTAACCTAGTTGTAAATTCTCACTCTACATTTGAGAAAACTAATGGTTAAGTGAGTTTCCCAGGTTTTCCCAGCAAGTTAATTACACAGTTGAGTGTACCACTTTTCTGTTTAAGCTGGTTTTGAGTTGTAGTACTCATTGGCTGAATATTTTGCTAATTGTCTTTAAAAAATGAATTATAGAATTTTTCTTATCTGTAGTTGCATGGTCTAGCAATTAGTGAAGAGCAATTGTTGGTTCCCAAATTCAGAATAGCTCTATTAACATTTTCACTTGTATTTTTTATAATTCTACTTTAATAAAACTAGGTTGATGCTTTTTAAGTATCTTGCTACTGAAAGAAGGTTGCTTTCTAACCAAATCAATTATCTTAACCAATTATTATTGTAAAAGAGTTTACCACATCATTCCTGTACTTTGACTTACTGTTCTAGAATTGCCTTTAGCTCTGCCTAAACTTGATTGATTTTTATTTTTTATCTGTTTTCTAATGTGTATAAAATGTTCTAATCTAATGTAAATGATTTACTGTTCCTCAGTTTATTTTTTCCCATGTATTATGAATCCTATTTGGCTTGTAGTTAGAATTGTACATGTGTAGCTTTCTAAGTTAAAACTATGCTTTTTTAATAAAATAACTAGTTTAAAATACAAACCTATTTTGTTAACATTTCAATTTTGGTTTAATTATTATTAAAATTATCTCAATATATGTTAATGTAGTACATTCAGAAATTGACTTAGGAAGTCTTATTACGGTATAAAAGCTACCCTAATAAGTTGTTCCCTTACATAAATAAATAAATGACCAATATTACTAGAGGCTGTAAGCAGCATGGGGGAAAAAATGGAAGAAGTCTTTTATCCTGGTTTTTAGAGGGCATCAGCAGCTTGCTTTTATGAAAAAGTAACAGCTAAATGCACTGCAAATAATTTGCAGTAATCCAGTTCAGTGATTCATGTGTCTGCTTTAATGGGTCATAATTCAGGGTAAAGTAACTGAGTGCAGTCAGAGTGCAGACACTGCTTATGCCAGGGACAGTATCTCTTCATAAAACACACCTCAGGAGAAGCAGTTTGCCAGCCCCCTAATACTCTCTGATGTTTTGATGTCCTGCATATTTTTCCGATTAAGTTTTGAGTGCCATGTTTTTAGTTGTATTTCCACATTCATTATTCTCACGTAGACCCTTCAGCGGGTTTGCCATATATGATTATTTTTTTAATGATGCCTTTCTTTCCACTTCAGCAGTTTAATAATCTAGCACATGGCTGCTTCTCAGTACTCAGCATTCACCTCCCCAGTACAGAAGAGGACATGTGCTTTGGCTTCAAAATTCCATTTGCAGCATTAGAAATGCATATTCCCTACGGAACAACATTTGTTTGACATAACCATTCATTTTTATTATCTCTTTAAATATGTTTATCCAGAGTTATCAATAATCATAAATAACTGTATTCTCATCCTGTTCTGTTTTTTTCCAACAGACAAAATTGCTTACCCAGTACATATTAAATCTCGGCAAGTATGATCAAAACTACGACATCAGAGACCGTACAAGATTTATTAGGCAGCTTATTGTTCCGAATGAAAAGAGTGGAGCTTTAAGTAAATATGCCAAAAAAATATTCCTAGCACAAAAACCTGCACCATTGCTTGAGTCTCCTTTTAAAGGTATTATTATCAGACTATAACTGTAAAATATGTGTTATCTAAAAAATTATGGAAGTATCTGCCCATTTCTAATGTGTTTAAAATTTATCTCTTAGGTATTAATAAGATAAATGATTAGCATATATAAATATAGAAGAACAATGTGTTTTCTACTGATTCATCTGTTCTCCAGAGCAAGTTTTATATTAAAGTTTATATTTTTATAGACCTTATTTACCTAAATAATTTTGATTTTATTTTTATTCTTAGTAAACAGTTTAACCAGTAGATGAAAGCTTTGTTCTTCTTGTAGACATTGTGTTTATTTAAATTTTAAGTAGATTGATTTTATAAGGAATATAAGTCATTTTAATAGTGAGGTGTTATTAATTACATATTCTAAGTACACTAATATCAACACTTCTAGGAGGAATTATTTTATAAAAATATCCCTTTTTATTTAAGTTTCTTTTTCAAAGAGGGAAGATGACTTATTTTTCGCAGCTTTTTAAAAGGACTAATTAAATATTTTATCAGTTTAACAAGTAGCCATTAACTTGGAATCAAATGATTATATACCTTGTTTTTCATATTGTTTCTTATTTAATTGTTGTAAAGCAATAAAAAGCAATTCAGTTTCGTAGAAAAACTATTAAAATTCTGGATGTGTTTGTGCCAAGACATGTATATGGATTGTTTAACTGTGCTGTCATTCTTAATATTCACAGTAAAGTAATTTTTAGAGAAGCTACGTTTCAGAGCAACACCTCTAAACACACTGACTGATTAGCTTTTTTATTGACCATTATGGGGGAGATTATTGTAATCTATGGACTGAAATCAGTTTTTTGACCTATGAAGAGCTTCCTAGTTTATATTTATTCCTTGACATTTGAGGTAATATACCAATTACCTTGAGCTCTGATTATGACTGTTCTCTGTTATATACAGCTTATATTGTTTATTTTATATTTTCCTCTGTTTTTAATAGATAGAGATCATTTCCAGCTTGGCACCTTATCTCACACTCTCAACACTAAAGCTACTGGGTACCTGGAATTATCTAATTGGCCAGAGGTGGCGCCCGACCCATCAGTTCGAAATGTAGAAGTAATAGAGTTGGTAAGTTGACCTTTCTGAAATTAATTTTGTTCAAACAGTGGGAGATTCTAGGATAACTATTGCTTTATAGAAAAGCTTTTTAGGAGAGTTGAGAATTGAAAAGATTGTTCTAGTATTTCTAGAATTTCTAAATGTAATGTGTTAGATATACCGTGCCTTTATAGGAACTAAATATAATATTCCTATGTCATTGTACTTGTACTGTTCCTTTTCTTCAAGGAAATAGAGAATTGAATTCTCTGCATTAGTGCCACCCACATTTGCGCAATTACATTTGTAGTTGTGTAGATTACATTTCTAAGGTATTTAATTTCATTGGATTGAGCTTTTTCTACTTTAGAGATTGGAAGCTTCCTGTCATTTTTTTTCTCAATTTTTTTTTTTTTTTTTTTGTTGTTCTCTTCCAGAAAAACCACACAAAGTGTTCTTCTGGATTTCTGGTGAACCTGTTTTAAATGAAGCCTAAATATAAATAGGGAGCATTGTGTACCAAAAATGTCCTTTGACAAGGTCACAATTAAAATGAATAATATGTTGCTTTAATATTTTAAAAACCTACTCTATAAATACTTTTTGTAGATTTTTAAAAAGTGCTGACCATTAGGATAAAAGAATTAACATTCTTTTCTAATATTATCTGTTTCTTTCTTATATAAACAAGAAAAATAAGGAGAGGGGCCTTCTGATTGTATTTAGAGATTGACTTTGTGAGGCCAGCACTTTGGGATGTGGAGGTGGGAGGACTGTTTGAGGCCAGAAGTTCGAGATTGATTATGTGGAATATACTTTTTAAAGTATAATTAATAAAAAAGAGCAATTAAGAATTCTATTCTGGATACTTTTCTGGTAGAAAAGATATATTGAACTAGGATTCACATAACCAAGTTCTTTATCACTAATTCCTGTGGGAAAGTGAGTTAGCTTCCTTGCTTTTATTTTTTGTATGTACAATAGAACCATGGTCCCCAACTCCCCTGGCCGCAGACTGGTAGTGGTCTGTAGCCTGTGAGGAACCGGGCCACTCAGCAGGAGGTGAGTGATGGGCAAGCCAGCAAAGCTTCATCTGTATTTACAGTTGTTCCCCATCACTCACATCACGGTCTGAGCTCCGCCTCCTGTCAGATGGGGGTTGGACATCAGATATTCCCATAGGAGCGCGAACCCAACTGAAAGCTGCGCGTGCGAGGGATCTAGGTTGTGTGCTTCTTATGAAAATCTAATGTCTGATGATCTGAGGTGGAGCTGAGGCTGTGATGCTAGTGCTAAGGAGCAGCTGCAAATGTACTAAGTACAATGTACTTGAATGATACCAAAACCACCCCCCTCCACCATCCCTGGAAAAATTGTCTTCCATGAAACCGGTCCCTGATGCCAAAAAGGTTGGGACCACTGCAATAGAAGAAGACCTTTATTACTTAAAATAGAATTTCTATAATGATCATAACCTTGTAATTTGATTCCTCTGAGAAAAAAATGTTTCTCTTAATGACCCCAACTTATCCTGGCTTTGGAACATGGCCAGAAGCAATAATAACTAAAAATAGCTCCATTTAGCAAACCCTGACAGGGTACTATGATAATGTTTTGCAAACATTATCTTGTTTAAATCTCATAATGATCTTAAGTGATGGTTATTGTTATGCCCATTTTGCAGATGAGAGAGCCAAGTCTCATAGAACCTAATATTAATATTAAATATTAAATTGCCTAAGTTCATGTAGCTAGTAAGTGATAGAACCAGATTCCCACCCAAGTCTGTTTGAGTCCATTGTCCATGATCTTACCACATTTTATTATGTCATGAGGAGAGGCAGCTTGAGCTTGTTTGCAAATCTGTATTATTCTTAATACTTAGCATTGTCATTTTCATGTTGTGACGAATGGTCTCTTACTTAGAGATGGCCAAAAAAGGTAAAAGTTAAAAATATGAAAACTAATTACACTTCTTTTTCCTTGCAATTAAGTTTGTTGATTTTCACACAAATCTGCATACTCTTAAGTACTCTGCAAAACAATTGCCCATTTATGCAACTTTTGGTCAGATACTAGAATATGAAGAGAATATTATGATTCTCCCCACAGATACACTCCTTCTCCTAATTTCTTTTTATACCTGTTTGTTGTTTTTATGATTCTGTTCTTTCTCATTATTGGGAACATAATGTTTTGGCCCAAATAGAACCATCCTTTTATTCTCCCTCTACTTCCATCCTATCCTCACCTTCCTGCTGCCCCACTCCCCCATCCCCAAAAAAGGTCCCTCTTATCAGAAATGTATACCAATGCTGCAATTTAATTTAGTCTCAGCAGTATCCTTATGTTGGCTGATAGATTGGCTGGTTGGCAAGCTTCTTCCATTTTCATGTGTCCTTCTAAGCATTAACTACCTTATAGAGTTAGTACTTAAATAACCTATTTTCTTACATTCATTTCACCTGTCCAGTTCAATGGGGACAAATTTGATTTTTCATTTTATGGATTACATTTCTGAAATTAATAATTGGTAGCTTACTATGGAGAATATTTATAACTGATGGAATCTGGTTGAGGAGAACCGTCACTATCTGTTGATGCCATGCAGAAAACAGCTTCAATGTATTGGTCTCTGAGACATATTGGTTAAAATTATACTATGAAGGATATAATTAAATATAAGAATAATGTAGATAGTTTTATTTTCAAATGCAGCTGTAACAATGAAGAATAACGCTCATACTGTCTTTCTTGACTCTCATTCTACTCCCCCTCCCCACCAAAGGCATATTAATGTATTTTATACACATAATACACTATGTTATTCTGGTTTTACTGTAAAGTGATCTTACGGGGTCAAATCTTGTTACTGTGAAATATAACTTAGTAAGAAAAATGGCCTAGGTTTAGATAATCTGATACTTTAATCAAAACAACAGGGAACCTAGTCAGATTGACACTGGAAGTCACTTTGAATTACACACCACCATTTCCAGGATATCAGATATAATGTATATGTATATTACGATACCATTAAGTTTTGAAGATCCTTTAGAATTTTGTTACCTTAGTTCTAGAAAGTCCTTTATTCTCCAGTTACAGAAAAACTGTGTTTGCATATCAAGGGTATTTTGCTGGCCGGGCGCGGTGGTTCACGCCTGTAATCCTAGCACTCTGGGAGGCCGAGACGGGCGGATTGTTTGAGCTCAGGAGTTCGAAACCAGCCTGAGCAAGAGCGAGACCCCGTTTCTACTAAAAATAGAAAGAAATTAATCGGACAACTAAAAATATATAGAAAAAATTAGCCGGGCATGGTGGCGCATGCCTGTAGTCCCAGCTACTCGGGAGGCTGAGGCAGAAGGATCGCTTGAGCCCAGGAGTTTGAGGTTGCTGTGAGCTAGGCTGAACCCACGGCACTCACTCTAGTCCAGGCAACAAAAGCAAGACTCTGTCTCAAAAAAAAAAAAAAAAAGGGTATTTTGCTTTATAAACACATCTATCAATATTTTATCCATCAACAGGAACTCTCAAATTAATACCTCTCTATTCTTCTCGTCTTCTCTTTTTCCTATTATTCCTTTTGCTTAGAATGATACAACTGTCGTAGTCATAAAGAACCATCATGAAAATTAAAATATTTTTATTGTTAGTTTTTGGCCCTTTAAAACCTGAAACTTCATGAATATAGAGTCCATGGACATGTCAAGATAATATACCCCTTTGAGCACAGAAGCCCAGTTTTTCTTTTTTTTTCTTTTTGAGACAGAGTCTGGCTCTGTTGCCTGGGCTAGAGTGCCAAGAAGCCCAGTTTTTCTAAGTTGTTGATTTAGTCTTACTAAATTGATCCAACAAACTTTTTATCAGACTTCAGAGAAATGTGTTCATTTGGATTTAAGAAAAATACAGACTTATGTGTTTACTAAATATAGGAGACCTTTGTTTATAAAATACTATCTTTATTCATATTTAGAGACAGAATTTTAAATACAGATAAAAGAAAGCAGTACTGCTGATCTTACGCGATTATCTTATTCAAATATATTCAAGTAATTTTTACTCATTTTCCTATTATTGTGCAGTTAGTAATTTTCCAAGTTCCTGAAGCTTATCTGTTTAAGTAACATACCTAAAGCCCTTTAGAGCATTGTTTTTTAAATGCAGTTGTACATTATAATCATATGACAAATTTATGTGAGACCTGCACCAGAACAATTAAATCAAAATCTCAGGAGTTGAACCCCGGGTTTTAGTTTTTTAGTGTTAATATTTTTATTGTTGGTATTAGCATTTAAAAATACATTCTCAAGTGATTCCAATGTGCATTCAATGTTGAGAACCATTGTTGAATAAGAACCTCTGTCATGCTATAAATTCCTTCACAACAAAATATGTACTCTTCTAGCAGAGACTGGCGCATAGTAGAAACTCAAAAGTATAATAAATAAGTGAGTCTTAACCACTTTGGCCTTTTAAAAAATATATACATTTTTCTGCTCTTTAAAAAAGAATATGTGGAAACATTTAATTTTTTCTTGATATAATGTCACAGTTATTAATATAAAAGCAATTTAATATACTGTATTAAAGTCTTTAAGGTATTCATATTAGTAATACTAAAGTAAACACTGAAGTCCATATTTTTCTTAAATCCAAACAAACATATTTTCTGAATTTAATATTGAAGTCTTTAAGAGGTAATAAATATAACTAATATTTATAGTGCTAGCCACAGGTAGGATATATCGCTGTACAAAATATTAAAAAATCCCTGCTCTCTAGAAGCTTACATTCTATCAAGATAGACCACAATTAAAAAAATAAGTAAATTGTATAGTATATTAGAAAATAACAAGTGCTATGATTTTTTTTAAAGGATGGGAAATAGTGTTAGAACTGGGAACAGCTTGGGGCAAGACCCTGGGCTAGGAACATGCGTGGGGTGTTTGGAGGGGCAGAAAGGAGGGGCTGGAGCAGAGTGAGCAGGAGGGAGCTAGCAACTGGAGGAGGTCAGGGAGACAAGGGGCAGGAGGGTGGTAGAGGGATGGTGGCGAAGGGCTGGTCACGTAGGTCCGTGCAAACTGTTGTAAGGACTTTGGCTTTTTCTCTTAAGTGAAATGGGGAGCTATTGTCGGGTTTCAGACCAAAGAGGAGCTTGATCTGACCTAGGTGCTAATAGAATCATTCTAGATGCTGTGATTCTATGCTAGATGCTGTGTTGTGAAAACTTTGGTTGAGGGTAGAAGGGAAGTGAAAGCGAGGTAACCAGTAAAGTGAATCAGCCTTAAGGCCAGGACTTCTAACAGTTGCCTTCTCTACTGAGGTCTTAAACTTTGAGTTCACAGTTGTATTATGAATGATTAAATTTGCCAGAAGTCTGAATCCCTAATGAGAATTCATTTACATTTACTTTATTTGTTTATTTAAACAGGCAAAAGAATGGACCCCAGCAGGAAAAGCAAAGAAAGAGAATTCTGCTAAGAAATTTTATTCTGAATCTGAGGAAGAGGAGGACTCTTCTGATAGCAGCAGTGACAGTGGTGGGTTTTATAATTTATTGAAATATGTTATTCACATAGTAGATTACATGTTATACCTTCAAAACAACAAAGCCTAGTACATAATATTCAACAAGTGGTTACAAATAGAGGTTATACTATTAGTATTAAAATAATTTATTTTATTTATATATCACTGTTTAGTTTTCAAAGTAATTTCTAATTACTTTCCTAAATTGCCTTCTTATTTGACAGTGCCTCTTGGATATATAGCTAATAAATGGTAGAGCTCAAATAGGAACTCATGCTTTTCCGAATTCTAACCCACACTGCCTATTATATAATATATATCTATTAGCACATTGTAAAATATGATTTTATACTTGATAAATCTTAAGTGGGGTCTTTAAAAGTAACTTTCTTTTATAAAAATGTAAAGTTTATTTTAAACTTTGAAGAATCTTTTGCTTCTCCATTTTATGCTCTTCTATTTCTAGTAAACTGTACAGAGATAAAACTAAAATTATTAAGTTTCTGTATACTATAAAGAAACATCAAGGTAATGATTGAGAGCAGCCCTGTGCAACAAAAAGAATACGAAATAGGAAGGATTTGGAAGTCCTGGGTTTTACCTATGCAAATTGAACAGAGCACCTACCTTTCTCTGTATCTCATAAATGAAAGGATAGAGTTAGATGTTTTTAAAGTTCCTTCATTGCTAAAATTCTGTGAGTGATTTACATAGTGGAAAGTATATTGGAGTCACTTTCTAACATTCTTAACAATTGACCCAAGACCAAAAGATACCCAAATTTCTCTAAAATTTTTATTCTTCAAAGAACCAATAATGACTTCGCTATTACTCGGTTATCTACTACCTTACTCTAAGGTAATTCATTCTTTTTTTCCCCCGTTTTTCTTTTCAAAATCTTTGTTTTCAATATCCAATAAATTAATCTGTGATACATTACCTTCTGAAGTAATAAACTGAAGAGTAGAGAAAATACGTCAATCCAGAAAGTTAATGTTAAAAAATACGGAATTTCATGGCCGGGCGCGGTGGCTCACACCTGTAATCCTAGCTCTCTGGGAGGCCGAGGCGGGCGGATTGTTTGAGCTCAGGAGTTTGAAACCAGCCTGAGCAAGAGCGAGACCCCATCTCTACTAAAATTAGAAAGAAATTAATTGGACAACTAAAACTATACAGAAAAAATTAGCCGGGCCTGGTGGCACATGCCTGTAGTCCCAGCTACTCGGGAGGCTAAGGCAGGAGGATCGCTTGAGCCCAGGAGTTTGAGGTTGCTATGAGCTAGGATGACACCACGGCACTCTAGCCCGGGCAACACAGTGAGACTCTGTCTCAAAAAAAAAATATGGAATTTCAGGAATAATGTAAAGCTGTGAGAAAGATCTGTTTATGTAGTTAAGCATGTACTTTTTCATTTTATAAAATATAGATATTTGTCTCAATTATATTTATTTACACACTCATGACTGTTCATAGGCTAACCATTTTCAAAACATACTTGAAATGTGGATTAACATTATGGATTTTCATGGGTTTAGCTGAACACATATAGTAGTGAGTCATGTGGCAGGAGTTCCACTGTAGCTACTGGAAGAAAAAATATAACTTTTCTCATTAGAAGTTAAGAGATTTTGTTTTCCAGTGAGCAAGTCTTTTTGAGAGTGAACAAATTTCCTCAAGGGTTTTACTGACTTGTAAATTTAAATAATGGTAGTCGAAATGAACCGGACCCAGATTCATGTTGAAATCCCATGTGGTAACACAAGAGAGTAACTTAGATGCTATAATTTCTTTTTATTATTTATACTGTAAGGCAGTTAACTGACTTAATGTGTATGTGTGTGTGTGTGTGTGTGTAACTTTGATATCACAAGAAATTCAAAATGTTCTTATTTAGCAGTTTTGTTTATTTTTATAACATTTAGGTAAAATAAATTTTCTTTGTTGTAAAAGATGATAATGATGAGTGCTTTACTATGTGATTAGAACTGTTGTGTTCTAATCACCTTTACATGTTTCAAATCACTTAATCTTCACAATAGCTCTGTAAAATAGCTAGTAGATTTATCTGCATTGGCTGAAAAGGAAACCAAGACCCAGAGAGGTTGAATAACTTACTCAGTCTTATAGCTGGTAAGTGGCAGAGCCAGGATTTGAACCTGGACATTTCAACTTGAGCATCCATGCTTGTACCCACTGCAAGCTATTCTGAAAGAATATAGGCAGTCCTAACTTTTCACTGTGATACATAAATAAATCTTCATGAAATAGATACTGTTTACCCATTAGTAAATTAATATTTTGATTAAAGGTTATGTTCCTATCTAAGGGTACTTCATCACACAGATCACAGGCAATTTGTCCTTTTATCTAGGGCATAACTCTGCACCTACAATCATGTTAAACAGTAAAAAAATTATGCTTCATTTAAAAAATACACATAAATATATATTCTGTGTACCACTTCTGCAAATGGTCCTAGTATACCATAATTTACACATAAAACATTTAAAAAGCATAACCCTAATGTAACTTTATCATCTCTTAGACCTATGGAAAACTCCTATACTACTAAAATAAGTAATAACTGTTTAATTAGTAATTTTCCTTGTTGTCTTTGAATTTAGAAGTTTTTGGAGATGATATGAGTGGCTCATTTTCCTCTCAAAATTTATTCCTAAGAAGATTAAACTGTTGCCTTTTACTCTTAAGTACAATTTCCCATTACAAGTAGAATAATTCAAAATTATTTCTTTTGCCTTACATCATCCTTATGTCATTCTTTAAAAGAAAGTTTTTGCCATAGCTAGATACTTACGGGTTTGAAAAATGGGATTCCCTCACATTTGGTTCATCTTGCTTTGTTTTTCTCTGCTCATTATCAGAGCATCTTTTCTCTGTGTGTTTGAGTCCATCCGAGCTCACCCTGCTGCAGAAATCCACATGTCTGAATGAATGGGGTGTAGAAATACAACGTGTTGAATGAGTGGGGTCCACTGAACTAAAATTCGACACTTGGTTTCATTTGTGATGAATATTGACGGTTACAGGTGTCCTTATGTCCAGTTAAATGGCTATAAATCAAAGCACATCTGGTTCTGCTTTTCAGAGAGTGGATCTGGAAGTGAAAGTGGAGAACAAGGAGAAAGTGGGGAGGAAGGAGACAGCAGTGAGGATAGCAGTGAAGACTCCTCCAGTGGGCAGGGAAGTGAGAGTGGAAGTGAGTCAGGAGTAGAGGACAAAAGAACAGCCAAGAGGAACTCGAAATCCAAAGGAAAAAGGTAAATTATTTTGTCAGAATTTCCTTCAAAAACTATTCTGTGGTATATCCCTCAGGCTAATATTTCCCATTAATTCATAGAGTGGGAGAAGAACTATGTGTATTTTTTCCCAAACAGATAATAAATCTTTTTAAGTTAATTTGAAATGCTAGTAGTTCACATTATTCTCCTACTTATAATGCTTAGTTTTCATTTTGAACTTGAACAAATCTTGGGGTTACATTTTGAAAATTGGTATAACCTTGGAAGGCTGAGTTAAGTGATCAAGCATTAGGTATGAGACACTTAATTACCTTTTGTAGCAATTTTGCTGAGGGCTAAAATTAAATCCTTCAACACTTTGCCATTATATAACTAAGACAATTGATTTTTCTAAATAATGTTACATTAAAAAGATTATGATCCAAATATTAGAGTCAAGGGCTGTGAAGGAAGACGGTCATAAGATATTTAAGTGTTAGCACTTTTTAAGATCTCCCATTATCAACAACATTATCATGTATTAAAGCGTCATTAAAATTTGGAGTAATTGGGGCTAATATCTTGGATTGTGTGACTCTGTTTTCCCCACTGCCGTCAGCGAGTGGCCTCTGCCCACACGATGGCCCTTTCCTTGGAGCCTGCTGCCCGCTCACTTGATGAGCTTGCAGCTCAGCTCAGTCGTGGCTGACAGCACTGATTGGGGCGCAGTACGCTCTCTGCTCCTTTTATTACAGACAGTAATTAAAGCCGCTCGCCCTGCCACTTCCATAACAAACACAGCATAATGCCCTAATTATGACTTTATTAATTTAAGTCAGGATTTAATGATTTTAAAAGTGATTTATATTGTTTTTCCTGTTCAGAACAAATGAAATCTGTAGGTTAAATTAATACAGGCTTTTCATCATTGCAAAGTTAAAAACCTAGTTACCAGTAAATTCTTTTCATTAGATTAACATCTGAAACTCTAAGCAGTAAGGTAAACAATAATTACTATCAAAATTGAGTGATGCATAATAAAGTAACACTTTTACCTTTAAAATCTCATCTTAAAAGCTAGAAGTTAAATATATTTAGAATCATTCACTTGTTATAGCAGAGGAGCTACTTGGTTTATAATAGTCTTTTCTTTGAGAGAAATTCTGTACTTTTGGTTTAATATCAGAGTATCTGTGATGATATGACTTATAAAGTGTATCTTGTTTCTAGGAAGGAAAAGTTATTCAGTACATGAAATACTTTTTCAGATAGCAAAAGTTAGTATGCTAGAAATGTATAATCATGTCTTAAATTAGTTTCATTATTTTGTTTCTCAGAAATGGACTTTTCTCTTTACCTATGTTTGAATTTAAAAGAATTGTTTATTATACCAAAGAGAAGCACAAGTAGATTCTAAACCTTATAATTTTAAGTACCTGTTTTAACCAGTGAATTGGGGATAATAAATTGCCATTCTTTCCTAGGGAAAAGAAAAACAACATATTTTTCAGTCTTCAAATATAATTATGTGTGCTCTGAGATGTTACCATGGCTCCATTTTTAATAAACAGCAGTCATATTTCCTCCACAAAGTTCAATTCTAGGAAATATTGATTCTTCCCTTGCCTCACTTCTCTTTCTTCGTTGTGTTTTTCTGCCTGTCTCTTAGAATTTTTTTAACTTCACCAGTATGATAATTTTTTAAGCTCCTAATAAGTTTTAAACATCTTCAAAATAGAGGAAAAATATGGAACTTGGTGTGAGACAGACTTGAGTTCAGATTCCAGTTCTGCCCCTCCTGTTCTGTGTCCTTGAGCAAGTTACTTAACCTTCCTGAAAATTAATTTCATTATTGCAAATGGGATAATAATGTACCCAGGAAGAGTGCACCTAAATTAGATAATTGGTATGATTGGTATGAAATGTCTAACCCTGCCTGGCCCAAGGTTCATTCTTAAAACATACACACACGGTAGAGAGAACTGGACCTTCAGTTTCAGGGAAAATATCAAGATATCTCTCATCCTCTGAGAGAAGCTTGTTTGGCCATCTCACATGTTATTCCTTCTCCTTGGAGAACTGCCTCTGACCCATCTACCTTGCCTTATTCCTATTTTTCAACTTATGAGTCTCTTCCTTCAGGAAGTATTCCTTATCTTGGTTAAGTTTGTTTAGGTGTCTCTCTAAATGTTCTCACGCACACTATACTTTGTTACTTACTACTTACCATACTCTATTGTCAGTACCAACATACTTCTCTGTATCTTGCAATGGACTGTAGACACTATAAGGTAAACACAGAGATCATCTGTGTCTTACTAACCATTTTTATCCTTAGCATCTAACATAGTGCTGGCATGTAGTCAATAATCAATAAATATTTGTTGAGTGGGTGAGTGAACAAATGAATTCATACTGTTAAGCACTTATGTGTGATCATTTGGTATTTCAAAAGCTTCTATTTGATTAGCTTATGTGTTGAGAAGAGAGTGCATTAGAATTCTCTTTGAACTGATTAACATTTTGTCATAGAATGTGTTTAAGGACATTTGGAAACTTGTATAAGTAATTTTCTTAGACAGAAAAATCTGAAAATGCAAGTCTTTCTTAGCAAAAGTAGATATATAGATATTTAAATATATTAATAAACAATATTTTGAGACAGCATTTAAAAATTGCCCTAAGTATCTTTGAAGTTGTTACTGTTATAGCACTTAATTCTTGGTAAATCAAACATTTAATATTAATTATTTTCTGTTGTTATTGATGGTATCATTCAGTGTTATGACTTTTTGCATTTGAAGTGTGTGTGACATGATATAATTGAGTCTGGATGGGTTCTGATTTATTTGGTTATAGATAATACTACCTTTATTATCTCATTGATATTGTCTAGAATTTAAAACCATTTTTATTGTCTTTTTATATAAACTACTTATTTACATAAAGGATTTAAAGTTGATATTTCAAAATTTATTATCATGAACAGTGATTCTGAAGATGGGGAGAGGGAAAATGAGAAATCTAAAACTTCAGATTCTTCTGATGCTGAATCTAGTTCAACAGAAGAAAGTTCTTCAGATTCTGAATCGGAATCAGACTCTGAAAGTGAATCTAAATCCAGAAGAGTCACTAAGGTAAGAGATTATACATTTGTTATATTAGTAATTGAAGGTAGATATTCTTATAGCAATGAAAATAAACAGCACCATTGTTGTGTGCACCTGTGATTTTATTTTTTTCTAGATAATCCTTTCCCTTATAACCCAACTCTGTAAAAGAGTTAAAATCTTTTTTTTTTTTTTTTTTACCTCATCCCTTGCCACTGAAATCAGAGATTGCAGCATCACACATATGGCCTGTTTTGTTCTTGGCTAGATTGTGACAAGGGAGGCTTTTGCTAAAGGGAAAGTAAAAGGAAGTCACAAAAACAAAGTATTGAGCAAAGAAATATTAATATACATACATCTTAAGAAATTGAGACTATTAGCCTTTTAAAAATATTAGGCTTTTGGATAACAGAATATTTTTAAAACTTTAAAAGATGTACATTCTATAACTAGTTAATAAAAATTTACAGTAGCCATTTATTTAAAAACAAATATAAGAACCACTTATGTAATACAATGGTAATGCTTTTTGATATAACTTTTGTAACACTGAACTTTGCTTAGCAGGAAAAAATAAAAGTATAAATTGTAAAAATGTAGTTATTAATATAAAATTCAGACCTAATAATAATTATTTTTCTGGTCTTTTAATTATCACCCCCTCCTATAAATGGGTAATGTTGATACTAGGCCTTAAGTACAGTAGTTTTATATATTAACTGTGTTATTCCATACATTGAAAATACTATCAAACTTGCCTTTTATTGATTTCAATTTCTTCTTCTTTTTTTTTTTCCTTTTTTTTTTTTTTTTGAGAGAGTCTCACTCTGTTTCCCCAGGTAGAGTGCAGTGGCATCATCATAGCTCACTGCAACTTCAAACTCTTGGGCTCAAGAGATCCTCCTGCCTCAGCCTTCCAAGGCACATGCCATGATGCCAGGCTAATTTTTCTATTTTCAGTAGAGATGGGATCTCTCTCTTACTCAGGCTGGTCTCAAACTCCTGAGCTTAAGCAATCCTCCTGCCTCGCCTCCCAGAGTGCTAGGGTCACAGGCGTGAACCACCTTGCCCAGCCCTCAATTTCTTCTTAACCCAATATTTTTGTTGGTTTTGTTTATTTGTTATTTCTAATTAACTTTAATTTCTTCAGTATGTCATCCGAGTGGCCAAGGATGAAAATAAATTCATTGAAGTAGACAATTGCTCTTCCCCATCCAGAGATTTATTTTTAAAGAATAAGCATATTTTTAAAATTGGTTAATATTTGTTTTACTTTATTTCAAGTATTCTTCTATATAGTAAAACCTATCTTAAACTTCAGTTTATATTTAAAACTTGTGTCTATGTATAACATACAGTCTAAGATTTTTATTTTTCAGACATTCACATAAAATCTTAAAGATTTTATGGTTTATTAATCTGGCCTTCTATAAAAACTTATCACATAGTTTTATTTCCTACTTACATCAAATTAAAAAAAAGCTTAAAATGTTATTTAAAATAAAGAGCTTTAGAAATTGACAGTAAGTACAACCCAGAATAAGAAATCAGTGTTTTTTTAAATGACAAAACAAGAAATCAGCACATGTGAAGTGGGCGGAATTAAAGTAAGTTATTCTTATGAAGTTTTTGTAATGGTTGAAAAATTATAGACTTCAGTGCCTCTGTAATATTAGAAGCAGAACTTTAGGATCCCATTAAAAAGCCACAGTGGCACCCCAGGTCAGTGATTCAGTTTGTTTCTTCTTTGTCAAAGACTTTGAATGATCAGATTAAATCTCTTAATAATTGAAAATATTTTACTGTAGAACTATATATTTTACTACAGAATTTTTTGTAAAAAATTCAAACTGTTGCAATGGGCCAAGACCCTTGAGAAATTCAGCTTTTACTCACATTGTTGATAATTTTGTGTCCATGTGTTTTCCTTAGATGGCTTATTTTCTCTCTCTGAGAATTCCTTTTCCTCTCTATAATAAGCAGATAGGGTTGCGCGGGGCAGGGCGGGGTGGGGGGGCGTGATTTTCTTTAATTTAGCAATTGGAATATCTTGGAGCTACCATAACTACTTATCTATTTCTATTTATTTCTAAATGATTTGGAATATACCATGTGACTAAAAGTATGCCAATTTTCTAATAATAGGCAACTTTATAATTGTGGAAAAGTCTTCCTTGTGCCAAGTATTATGGCTTCTGCTCTAAATTATGAGTAATGAAGGCAGATGGTGTGGGTGCTTTACTTTAATTTAATATGACGGTATGTTAGTGCTGAAAATTCATATGCCTCAAATATGCAGCCTAACTAAATCTATACCTTTACTTTTTCTCTTCTTTTTTATTCATCTGGACAATGTGTTTTGGGGGCATTAAGCATGCAAATGAGACCTGGAAAATACCTCGAATATATAGTTTTCAAAACAGTTAATTTTGTGGTAGTCCTATGAGATAAGTATAGTGTTCTACGTGTTGGGAAATCATACCTTTATGCTTCAGTTTCCTCATCTATAAAGTAGAAATGCTAACACCTACCTTATTTCTTTAAAGTGTTATGGTAAAAAATCAAAAGTAAAAGATCAGTGTAAAGAGTAAGTGATCCTCATCCATCCACTTAGCTAAGAATAAGTCCTGCTTCCTTTGGCCTTGTTTTGTTAATAATCATCTGCCTCCTTTGCAGCCTTCAATCTCTTTCTCCACTAATTCCTCTTCTGCCAACCAAAG
The DNA here is from genome assembly GCF_000956105.1 of Propithecus coquereli. Taxonomy (NCBI): domain Eukaryota; kingdom Metazoa; phylum Chordata; class Mammalia; order Primates; family Indriidae; genus Propithecus; species Propithecus coquereli. Next base: position 4,780,386 of record NW_012155284.1, read on the forward strand.
CATTCAAGTCTTTTCCAGCATTTACAGAGAGAGGGAGAGAGCAGGGAGTGGAAGAGAGACAGTGTTAGAGTGAGTTTAGAAAAAATAATCTACTATAATGCTAGCACTCTGGGAGGCCAAGGAGGGCACATCGTTTGAGCTCAGGAGTTCGTGACCAGCCTGAGCAAGAGCAAGACCCCATCTCTACTAAAAAAAAATAGAAATTAGCTGAACAACTGAAAGTATATATATAAAAAATTAGCTGGGCATGGTGGTGCATGCCCGTAGTGCCAGCTACTCGGGAGGCAGAGGCAGGAGGATCACTTGAGCCCAGGAGTTTGAGGTTGCTGTGAGCTAGGCTGACACCATGGCACTCTAGCCCAGGCAACAGTGTGAAACTCTGTCTCAAAAAAAAAAAGAAAAAGAAAAAGAAAAAATAATCTAAATATCCTCCATCTGCTATTTCTTAACCCAGGTATTTCTTAGTCCCTTATAGATTGGTTTTCACCTCTATCCCTTCCTATAGATACTGCTCTCTGAAAAGTTAACTGTGATCCTTCCCCAAACCCAGCAGCCTTCTCTTAGGTATTATCTACTCTTCTTGATCTTTTTGTATGACTATTCCCCTACTATTTGAAACTCTGTGTCCTTTTGTTCTGATTTCTTTGACCTTTCATTATTTTGATTGCTTCACTTTTTATCCCCTGCTGACACCCAATTGTGCACATTGACCCCAAATTATACTTAGTATACATTAGTTTTTCAAAATACTAATTGATGTGAATGAATTTCTCTTTAGTCCTCTTTTTTTTTCCTTCTAAATTTTTCCTGTTGTGAGGTCTCATTTACTCCTATAGCTTCAGCTAAAACATTTACATGAATTGCTTCCATGGTAACATCTCTCAATTTCTACAACACGTCCAGCTTTTCTTCCCAAATTCAGACCAAATTCTTAGCCTTCTCTGGGACTACTGATTTTCCAAACCTCATACAGCCAGAAGACATGCTTTACAATTTGGTACCAGCATTGTTTCCATTCTCTCAGATTTGTAGCCCAGAATTCTCTTTGACTCCTCTGTCTATATGGTTAGATAGTTGCCAAGTACTATAGATTCTATGTATTATTTCTCATATCTGTTTCTTCTTTCCCTACTGCCACCATCCACCATTCTATATATATCAGCCCTTCATCAGCTTCATAGACCTTTGTCATTGGTCACCCTCAGACCAGTGCTTTCCCAGTCCCAATCCTTCTGTACAGTGGCCAGATTAATATTAGAGGTCAGTAAACTCAGACGAGCATTCCCAAACTTGCCTTCCTAGTCTTAACCCACCTTGTGTTCTAACCCCAATGGAGTATTTGGAACATGCTGTGTGCTTTCCTATTTCTATGCCTTTCTTCTGTCTTGGCTTCATATCAGAGTGTGATCTCTCTGCTTCTCCTGGTTGAGAATGCCTGCAGGGACTGGAAAGTGTTACTGATGATATGGTATTACTCTTGTGAATAGTGTAGAGACTGTCAAAAGAGTGAGAACCACTGCTTGATTGTTTGTTCCCAAAGTGTTTGCCATCAACACCATGCCCCAGCATGTCCAGGAGGCACAAAACTATAGTCATACGTTCAGGTGTCAGGTGTGCGTGTTTGTGTTATTATTCATTGGGAGATGTCCTCATTTCGGGTCAGATATTGTCAGTAATAACCAAAGTTACAGTCATTTTGATGGATAAGCATATTTTTACATGTAGGTGTTCTTTTGTGAAATATTTTAAACTAAATATTTTGAGTATAGTCATTTTAAAGAAGTAATTCTTTTTCCCCAAATAATATCTCTAACAAAATTACTTTTAGTAACTCCATATTTTAAGTGCTTTCACATACTTTATAGAGAGTAAAGAGAAAATTTTTTTATATAGAAGAGTGGAAAGAAAAATCAGTAATGTAAACCACATTGTGTCAGAAAGAGATTCACATTTGTATAACTTTATCCTATTTTTTACCAATATAATTAAGTTATATTCTGTTTGTGGTTAAAATTATGTTGAGCAGATGGTGATAATTTTATTTAAAATAATGTTTTTAAGATTTCCAGGGTTTTTTTCCTTTGTTGAACCTAGGCTTCAGTGTTCTTAAAACAAGCCAGTATATTAGAGTGCTTCTACATACTATCGTTATTTCAGCGATCACCTCATTAGTCTACTATTCATACTTTATCTGTGAATGCGGTATTCTAGTTATATCTAAAATGTCTGTGTACCAACTGCTGAAGATTTCATTTATGATTAAAATGGTAAAAATTTTAAATCGTGATTGTAAGTTATCATAACTTTTATATAATTCATTGTATCTATTAAAATTTTAATTATACAAACTGCATATAAAGTATAATAATCAGTGTGAAATAAATATATTTAATGTACTTGTACTTAATAACACTTAATATTAAGAGCATTTTCATATTTGAATCAAAATTAAGATTAATGTATGTACCAGCTATGAAAAAATTAGTACCATCTATATATACCTAGGAGTGTTTGTGATGCTCTTGCCAGTTGTCTTTAACTCAGATTATATGTATCTCAGAACTTTATTAATCCCTTTTCGAGAGGTACAAAGAAATGGATTAAATCTCTTAAGTGCTATAAGGACCATCACTGGTATTGTGACTTGTGTTTGTTGACTATCAGTAAGTGTTAAAATTTGCCTTAATGAAAGATCTTGGGGATAAAGATCTTTTATTTGAAAGATTCTTAGGGATAAAGTAATTTTGGCATGTGGGATGAAATAGATCATGGATCAGAGTGAAAGGAACTATTTTCCGATTAGTTTTATGTTCTGTTTGAGAAATAGGAAACAAGTTTTAATTATGTTTTTACAAGTATTTATGTATGACGCAATTGTATAACTTTTGTGAATATCGGTTTTTATTTTAACAATTCAAAGCCTTGCTCTCTCAATTTATGTCACTCCTAATTTAGTTTATATTTTAAGTTCTCTAAAACAAATATCATTTAATTTCAGTTGAGACCTTTAAAATGAAGTGAATACCATTCAGCAAGCTTTCTTATTCAATTAGGTATAATCTAATAGGGAACGATTTGTTTTAGTGGTTTAGACTTCTTTTTAACTTATAAAGAAGTCTCAATTTACTAGCAGTATACTTTTGTTTTAAAGCACAAGTTTAAGTGTAAGCCTCAGATTTTTATAATCGGATTTGTCAGTTGACTTGAAGAGAAGAGAGCATTAAATTGTCCTTGGTTGGTAATTCTAATTGAAAATATTTCATGCAAATATCTTGCCCTGTGAGGCTAGAAATTAGCCTTGAATTGTTGTTGATTTCAAAGCACAGTATGGGTTGCCAAACTTCATATACTGCTTATCCTGTTTTATAGTTTTAAATTTCAAACCTCTTTATAATGGTTTCCTCTTAGGACACATATTTGATGCTTGTCATGTCAGATCTTTTTTTCTACTTGCCTTTTTTTTTTAATCAGCGTGAAAGTGAACATGCATAATACATAAAATCTTTTCAGATATATTGTTACATATTTTCGTATTATTTGGGGCTAAGTATTTCCAGGATCTTTTATTTATTATTTGAAATGAAATACATTAAATAGAAATCAGTTCCTTAACCCTGTGACTTTATGTTTCATTTTGAAAATGTTGATGTGTTGAGGTGTATAATTGAATACATGGAGATTTGAGGATGATGAATTGATAACTAGGTATTTTTTGTGGTGAGATTTTAAGATCAGTTACTGTTGTCCTTATAAAAGTCTAATCCAGTCACTCAACTGTTAAAAACCTAATCCTCTATTTAAAAAAATATACAAAAACAAATTGTCTATCTTTCTGCCTGATCTCTTCTCAAGTACTAACACAATGGAAACAGTGGGTGATCTGTCAGTGTGTTTGGTTTGTCAATGATGGTTTTGTATAAATATTGGGAGGGTAAGAAATAAAATTCACACAGTAAAATATGATTTCATCTGCCTTTTCTCTGCAGCTCCATGGCTCATGCTGCGGTGTGAAATTCTCATTTTACACACTTTGCAGGCGGAGCACATGAATTATGCATTGAGCAAGAAAAATCTCCTGCCTCAAGTCCTATATGCATTTACCCAGGTTCTGTCTCTATTACCAAGATGAATTGCAAATGGAGAAATGTTTGATGGAATAGAGCTCTTAACTTCTTTGTTTAGAATTCAGATTTTTATTTTTATAGTAGATCCTTTAAGTATGAAAATGTTTTGAACTTACTATGGATTTTTTAAAATGAAAAATGAAATATAATATAAGAGAGGAATACCAAACACATCACGAAGCATTTTATAGCCTTGATTTGGAATGCAAGGCTTTTTCCATTCAGTAGAAATGACCATTATCTATTGCTAATGTTGTATTTCAGTCACTGGTTATTTGCTGTTCTCAGAAAGTCAATGAAATTCTGTCCTTTTGAAAGCCTTTTTTCTCTCTGTTCTAGGCTTCTAATAAGAGATTATGCCAATTTCACATGCAGCTCTGTTCTGTGTTGTATGTGACCTGATGTGTATTTAATAGATATTGTTACACACTCTTGGCTGTGAAGTAGAAAATAAGGTATAGACTTGCCTTCAGCTTTAACTTTATCTTGATTTGATAGGTTTCTAATATTTCAGGTGGGGAGGTTACAGTTCCATAAAGACAGTCATGCACCATTGTAGCTTATAGGAAGCTACACCTATTGTGCTCAGCATAGCATTTTGATAAGTCACATGATGATAAGCTCTTTTTGTTATATGTTCTTTCTTCACAGGAATGATATCCTAGTTGAGGTGGCGTTTTCATTCTGAACCTGTTTTCATTTACTTGCAACTTTTAAATTTCAGCCTCAAAACTAACATTTCTTCTTTTTTTTTCTCCAGTCCTAGACATTGTTACTCATTTGAGGAGTAGAGAGAAGGGCAAATACTGTTTGTTTTGTTTTTAAATAAGGAATGAAAATTAAAACTTACATAGATGATTTGGAGTTTTCAGTGGCAAAAATAATTATTTTGAAGAAGAAAATAAATGCTGATTTTTTTAGTGTGTTAATGTATGTTATTATATGATCCTTGAAAATAATTTTCCGAGTATTGGCATAAGGGAAAAGCCAAGCAGAATTTAAATCATTCAAAAAAGTGTTACCTAATGCCTAATTTTATGCAATGCTCTTGTTAATGTATATGCACTGTTTTAAGAGCTCTAACACTGTGTAGACTTTAAATGATGATAATATACCTTTTGCTTCAGTCATACTTTTCTGTGGCTAGAGGAATACTTCAAAAATATTTATAATAATTCACATGAACAATAAGATACAAATTCCTGTCGCAGATTATAAGTTATTTGAAGGCAGGACTGTGTCTGTCTTAGCTGTTATTTTCAGTGCTTAGCACAGATTCTGATACTTACTTAAAATTCTGTACATACCTATTGAATGAATGAATGAACAAAAACATTTTTGTAAAAACTTAAGTTTTGCTTTTTAATATGAGAAGATTTAATGTAAAAGAAAGTACAGATTATAAGGATAAGAAACTTTGACCCAGATACATCTATTTAACACCCTATTCATTATTGATCTTTAGTGGTTTGTAATGCTACTCAGTACTGCAGTTAATTTATACTTTTTTCTATTTTAAGGATTTACAAATTTTTTCTGAATCTCTAACCAAACTGTGAATACCTCAGGCTTAGGAAACACTGTATTCTAGTTCATGTTTATGCATAGTTTATAAATCTGGTAGACTGAATAAGCAAATCTGTGGTGCGGAGAAACCCTAATTACGTGCAGATATGTTTTGAAATATTTATTCCCTATACAAAACACTGGAGAAAACTAAGTGAATCCATTTCAACCCTAAAGAGCAAGAGCCTGGGAATGTCGTTTATAGATTTTAATGAATACTTTTGGCAGAGGTCTGACAGAAGCCAGTATTGAAATATAAACTACATAGTACGGTGCCTATTACCAACTACATCAGGAAACCCTAACCTATTACAAGCCCACCAACAATCTCAGGGCTATGCATATGTTATTTGAGCATTTCTTTTTCTTAAAAGTAAAGTTGTTTAAAATTATTTTCAAGAATGTGTACGTTCTACCGAAGAGCTACTTTACATTTTTATGTTAGCACAAAGTTGTCAGATTATAAAATAATTATTACTTACCTTTCAATTTTCTTCTGAAGATTCTTTATAATCTTTAAACGCAAAATATTTTAAGATAATTAAGAGATTGCGTAGCGGGGAAGAAATACTATATGCTAATTGAGACAAATTTTGTTCAGAAAAACATTTCATGTAACTATAGAGAAGCTTAATTTGTTTGTTGGTAAGACTAAGCAGAAAAAAATGTTTGCTTTGGCATGTTATGGACTACTCTGTTGATCTAAAACACAGAACATGTAATAAATGAAATATTTGTTATTTTCTAGGAGAAAGAAAAAAAAACAAAGCAAGATAGAAAACCTCTCACCAAAGATGTTTCACTTCTAGATCTGGATGATTGTAAGTGTTATAATTTAAAATTTTTCTTCTGTGTTTAATAGGAGTGGTTTTTATTTTTATAGTACCTTTCATTTACATGTCCCAAAAATACATCAACATCTATTGTGAAAGACTTATAGATGAATAAGGCAAGAAAATTTTGGAAATCAGTGGTATAAGTATCTTTCGTCTATTCAGCATATCATTTTGTATCACGTGAATAAATATAGATGGTCAAATAAAAGTGCACAAATTCAGTTTAAAATCTTTTGCTTTAGTAATTTATACTTGTTAAATAATTATCCATTTCTTACAGCTTCTACATTGTCAAATTTTGATTATGAGGATTGACACATCTAACTGAAGGAGATAGGGAATTAAGAACATAAAGGGAAATGTAATGGACATCACCATCTTCCACTTGCCACAATTTGGTAAAGATGGAAATGGGTTACAAAGCCTTCTGAGGCCAGTTTGGCTGTACCTATCGATACTTTAACTGCAAAAAATCTTTGTCCCCACAAATCTAAGAATTCGGAATCCTACAAATTAACTCACCCAAGTGTGCAAAGGTATATATTCGCCCTCTCCCCTTAAATCTTCCTGCATTGTGAAGAGAGAGAGTAGAACTAACTTTGTTGCACCAGGAGAAGAGTAATAAAGTAAAATTTTATGAATATTTTTGATAGAGTTTTTCCATGCTGGGAGTGAGTTATGTTTTTAGGTTGCCTCATTCTATCCTAGATACATTCTGTCTCCAATAGCCATGGCAAATTCTTAGTATAGAGAAATTAAAATGTATAATACAGAGAAATATTTAATATAAAGAAACTAAAAATAAAATTGGAGCCAAATTTGAATCATGTTTTACATATTGGCAAAGATTTTGAGATTTGATATCATCCAGTATTGCTAAGCTTTGAAGCAACAGACACATGTGCTTTTGATAGAAATAGAGATAGGTACAGCTTTTTGGAGTCATTTTAGCAATATCTATCAACATTTAAATGACACATAGCCTTTGACATAGCAGTTCTTTTCTCCTCTTGTGACAGATGGAGGAAACAGGCTCCCTCGAGCCTTTTTTTTTTTTTTTTTTTTTTTTTGAGACAGAGTCTCACTGTGTTGCCCAGGCTAGAGTGCTGTGGCGTCATCCTCGCTCACAGCAACCTCAAACTCCTGGGCTCGAGCGATCCTCCTGCCTCAGCCTCCCGAGTAGCTGGGACTACAGACATGTGCCACCATGCCCGACTAATTTTTTCTGTACAATTTTAGTTGTCCAATTAATTTCTTTCTATTTTTAGTAGAGACGGGGTCTCGCTCTTGCTCAGGCTGGTTTTGAACTCCTGAGCTCAAACAATCCGCCCGCCTCGGCCTCCCAGAGAGCTAGGATTACAGGCGTGAGCCACCGTGCCTGGCCCCTTGAGCCTTTTTTATAAGGGCACTAATCCCATTTGTGAGGGTGGAGCCCTCATGACCTAATTATCTCCTAAAGGCCCCACCTCTATTGTGGCCCCACCACAGTAGAGATTAGGTTTCAATGTGAATTTTGGAGGGACACAAATGTTCAGACCATAGCACATATCTTTACTAATCACTCTTCATTGTCTTAATGGCATTTTCACTATCTGAAATGATCTTAAATATTTTCATTACTTGATGATTATCTGTTTCTCCCAAATAATATGTAAATTCCATGAGAATAGGATCCCTGTCTGTCTTGCCCACTACTATTCCTAGTGCTTAGAATAGCACCTGGCAGTTAGTAGACACCTAGTATTTGTTGAATTAATAAAATATGTAAAGGTATATATAACAATTTCATCACAACATTGTTTATTATACCAAAATCTTGAAAGCAAATATAATGTCTGCCAACAGGGTAATGCAGCCGTTAACAAAAATGAGGCAAATCTATATGTGCTAATTATGTAATTATATATTCAAAATACTATAAGTAAAAAAAATATATGTAGAACATGATTCCACTTGTGTATAAAAGCAATAAAAGAAAAATATATCCAGCACACAAACATAAACACAATTATACATATATAAGTTTCTGGAAGGCTACAGAGGAAACAGTTAACACTGGTTAGTTCCAACCCTCCTCCCCCCATTTTTTTTTGAGATAGGATCTCGCTTTGCCACCCAAGCTAGAGTGCAGTAGCATCATCATAGCTCACAGCAACCTCAAACTCCTGGGCTCAAGCAATCTTCCTGCCTCAGCCTCCCAAGTAGCTGGGACTACAGGCATGTGCCACCATGCCCAGCTAATTGTTCTATGTTTTCTATAGACAAGGTCTCATTCTGTTGCTCAGGCTGGTCTCGAACTCCTGGCCTCAAGCGATCCTTCCACCTTAGCAGCGCTGACCCCTTTAAGATGTAGGACTAAAGTGGGAACAGAAAAGGGAACAAGACTTCGATTTTATATTTTATATCATTCTGTGGCACTGGAATATTTTGTGTGTGTATGTAACATTCACAATTTATAAAGTTTAAAATCGTAAAAGAATAACAGTAAAGCAGGCCAGGTGCAATGGTTCATTCCTATAACCCCAGCACTTTGAGAGGCCAAGGCAGCAGGATTGCTTGAGGCCAGGAGTTCAAGACCAGCCCGAGCAACATAGCGATCTCTGTCTCTACAAAATAATTGAAAAAATTAGCCAGATATGGTGGTGCACACCTGTACTTCTACCTACTCGGGAGGCTGAGTCTTTATAAACTAAGGTAATAAAGAGAAATCTGTAAAATGATACAATTACTATAGTTCAGTTTTTTTTAAAAGTGTGTTTTTATTTGTAAAGACAAAAGGTTGTCTTAAAAATTAAGTTTTTAAGAATTTAAATGTAAGGTTTTTAATTTTAAGGGAACATTTAATCTCAACATATTTTTTAACTCAACATAGGATATATAAATAGTATTTCTCTTTGTTTTTATTACTCAAGTGCTATTTCTTTGAAAATCTTCTGTAGTCCTGCATTTGTCAGACATGACACTTGAAACTCTTGTTAACAAGTCAATTTAGTAAATGTTTGTGGACTGTCTTATAAGTGCAAAGTACTTGCAAGGTGCTGTAATAGATTAGTAGAATTTAGTCATTCCCTTCTAGAAACTAAAATCTAGTCAGGGCCACAGATACCTGAACAAGTAACTATTTATATAAGAGATAAAATAGAGATGCAAAGTAGAATGAAGAAACAGGGAGACAAAAACTAATTGAAAAGCTGCGAAGGCCTTGTGGAAGAAGCATGATCTGAGCGTAGAGGTAAAGACAAGCAGAGTGCTGCTGACTTCATTGTATGCTTCTCATTGGCCTACAGGAGTTCTCCATTGTCCATGGCAAGCAGTTTGTTGATCAAACCCTAAAAGTCACTCTCCAGTGCCTTGAGTTCTCAGCTGTGAGAATTAGATTAATCTTGAAGGAGAGGCAGACACATTCCTTACGTTTTATTTAAGAGTACATCATAATCCACATAGGTTGTTTGCTAGGTGTGTACTGCATACCAGGAAAACTGCAGATACTGAATTTATTCATCTCTTCATTCAGGAAGTATTTATTGAATATTCGATATGATCTATATAACCCGCTACATGCTGGATATTCTAAATAAATACCATGTTGTCCCTACACAAGGAACTCTCAAAATATAATGGAAAAAACAGATAATTCAGCAATTAAATTGCCACATTATAGATGAAATGAAAAAGAGATACGCAAACAGAATGCTGTTAGGTAGCAGAGTACCTGTATACTACGCCAGGTGAAGGCATGGAGGAGGGAAAGAGCTTGCTACTACCAAAAATAATGATTGTGTCTTTCTAAGAAAGCAGAACAGTTAGCAACCCTAGCAGTAGACTGGCTCTACTACAAAACAGTTCTGTAATTGAGTGACTTGCTATTTCCTTACTACGTCTGTGGAGGGGATGTTACCATGAGCACAGGCATTGGTCTTGGTGTGCCTTTAGTCCATTTAGAAATTTAGTTAATTTCTTTGTGTCTCATTTTATTCATTTGTAAAATTTGAAAAAAATGACTATAAAGTTTCTACATTTCCTTTAGATTATGGAGTTATGTGATTCCATTTCATGGGGGTTAGTTAATAATACATGAGAAAATATTTGTGCTAGGATAATATATGTCCTAACAATGTATTGGTAGACTTGGAGGTAGCAATATGCTTTCTGTTTTTCAGGCATATTTTGTATTTCTGGAAATCAAAATATCTTTTAGTACCCCATACCATGTGCCCTCAATAGGATGATTATAAAGCAGTGTTCATATTCTGGTGTTGTTTTAAAGGAAATGTGAACCTATGTCATTACTCTATTAGTACAACTAACAATGAAGTCCTTTTAAAATTTCTATCAGGCAACAATAATCATGCTTCAGATAAGCATTATGATATGTGATATCACATTGTGGAATGAATTATGGTTGAGGCAGTAGAGCGGCGTGGCTAAGGGGACAATAAAGCTAAGCTGTCTGAGTTTGAATCCCAGTTCTCTTACTTACTAGCTGTGTAACCTCGGACAATTTACTTTAACCTCTCTGTGCTTTAGTTGTTTTATCTATAAAATTGGGATAATACTAAAACTTTTTTGGGTCATTTTATCCAATGAGTTGATATATGTAAAAGCATTTAAAACTGTGCCTGATACATGAGTGATAAGCATTTTATAGGAGTTAGTGATGATGCTGATGATGCAGAAAATTACACTTAACAAATAACTGGCTGGGCACCTATAATCCTAGCACTTTGGGAGACTGAGGCAGGAGGATTGCTTGAGGTCAGGAGTTCGAGACCAGGCTAAGCAAGAGTGAGACCCCATCTCTACTAAAATAGAAAAATTAGCTGGGCTTGGTGGTGTGCATCTGTAATCCCAGCTATTCAGGAGGCTGAGGCAGGAGGATCGCTCGAGCCCAGGAGTTTGAGGTTGCTGTGAGCTACAATGATGCCACTGCACTCTAGCCAGGGCGAGAGAGTGAGACTCTGTCCAAAACAAAAACAAAAAACCCAAATAACTACATAGTAAACCATTATATATTAAGTTTTACTTATTGTTAAATTTTAAAGCAAAAATTTGATCAGAAGAATAATTGAATAATTACTGTATTAAATACACTTCAGCAAACAAAAGTGTTTTGTAGAAAGTTTTAAAAATGAAAAGAAGAAAATAAAATTAAATTATAATTTAAACACCCTGGATTAAAGTTCAGATTCACCTTCATACAGATAACCTCCTTCAACTGAGATTACTATTTTATCTTTTGCTTCTTTGTCTGTTTACTATATATATTCTTTTCCATACTGTAAATATTAACAACTTTATTTTAATAACTGCGTGGTTATTCTTTATATTGTAATAAATTCTATTTAACAGATTTACTGTTGAAAATTTAACTTGTTTCCCTTATTTTTGCTATCATAATCAGTGAACCAAATCATCGTAAATATATTATTGCATTATCTCCATAACTGTTGCCTTAGGATAAATTTCCAGGAGTGGAATTGCTGGGGCAAAGACTTTGAAGAATTCTTTTGTCTAAAATTGCCTTTTAGAAAGTTTTGTACCAACTTATACAATATTAGTATGAGAGTGCCTGATTCCTTATACCCTCACTAATGCTACATTTTGTACTTAAAAATTGCCTTTGCCAATTTGGCAAGTGCAAGTTTTAATTTGTATGCCATAATATTAAGAAAGACAACCTATACAGAGTCATTTTGTTTCTTACACATTACTTATTAAATACTTTTGCACAGTCAGCTAGCCTCGGAATTCATGTTAGGATAAGCTTTCAGTGCCAGCTTTCATCTTGCCAGACCGGTAATCAGATGCATAATCATCTCTTCAATACCAGAGCTTCTGTCTTCTGAAATGATATTAAAAGCCTATCTTTTTTTTTTTTTAAGAGTAGAACTTGTCTGTGGTGTTAATTTTCTTCTCTTATCTCTTAATGGTATTTAGCCAAGCCATAGTTAAAATCAGAGGCTGTTTCTTATGAATTTTTTTATTCCTTACATGGGCATCTAATATTTTGAAGGGATAGATGGGTGGATATATGGACAAACAGATGAACAAACATGCATTTAGAACCTACCAGAAAAGTTACTGTTCCATCTAATGGCAGCATATTGTGATCCAAATTAGAAGAACCAAATTTCTAATTCTATAGTGGTTTGACCATTCACTTGTTTTATAAACCTTGGCTAGTCTTACTTTCCCTGTGCCTCCATTTTTAGTGTCTTTAATATAAAGGCCCTCTCTAAGCCTTCTCATTGCCAGTACCTTACTTCAGTCTTTTTCATGTCATTCCTAAACTATTGTAAACTCTTCCTTACTGCTGTGCCTACTGTTCTTTCCTTCAGTCTATCCCTTATACTCATCTGATTAAACATCCTGTAGTACTATATTCATCATATCATTCCTATGTTTGGTAGATTTTTAATAGTTCCCCTTGTTCTGTAGGATAAGCTTAATGGACTTAGTTTTCCAATTTCCCACATCTCAGCCTTCGTTTACAGCATTCTCTCATCCAGCGCCTAACTGGCTTCTTCCTTCCGTCTTATTCAAATCCCACCCTTACTTAAAAACCAGGCTTCACTCCTGCTATTCATAAAGCCTCCTCTTATACCCCATCCCCAGTGACCCCCCACCCCTGACTCTGTGGCACTTGCTAACTGTATGGTGGTTTTCAGCATAGGTCTAGGGAAGCCTGGGGATTTGTAGCAATGCTTCAGCTACACTGAGTGAGTGCAGGGGGAAACCAAGGGCCCCATTCCCTCCTCCACTCAGTCTCCACTCTGCTTTTCCTACTATATGTGCTGAGATTTTATTTAAGATTTCCTTTGAAAGTTTTCTTCTTTGGCAATATCATTTACAGGCTCTATTGTTACTTTTCTTTTTCAATCATGTGTATATTTTTTTAAATTAGATTTTAAGTTACTTGAAGACAGGGACCACATCTTGAACTTTTTTGGCTCTCTCTTGCTATCTTGTTTAAGAAATACTTATTGTTAACTTTATGCATTAATATTTGTTTTGCCTAATTCACATGATATTGTGAGACTAAAATGAGAAAAATGCTTTGAGAAGTGATGTCAAATTAAGTAAATGTTACTCTTTTTAGAGTGTTATTTTGGAGGGGGAATTTATTAGAAGTTAAAACTTTTTCCACAACAGTTGAGAAATTACTAAGCATTAAAAATTAATAAGTTAAATTTTGTTCACACAGACTAGTAGAAATAAAAATATGTAAAAACACAAATTTGTATTATGTGAGAAGTACAGGTATAGAAGTTTGCCCAAGTATATATCTGTGGAACAAAGAAGGCACCTACAAAGACTGTAGGTGAGTCTGGGAGTGTTTCCACTCTAAGGGGCATCTTAATGGGGTTACAAGATGAGCAAGACAGAGAAGTACCTCTAGGCAGGTTTGAATATAAAAGGCTCAAAGACACAGAACAAGATCTTGGGAACTATTATTCTATAAAGCTAGAGCAGAAGAGGCTGAAAATTGGAGATAAGCTGGATCTGAGCTGTCCAATATGGTGGCCACTAGTCACATGTAGCTATTTAAATTTAAATTAATTAAAATTAAAATGCATTTCTTACTCATACTAGCCACATTTCAAGAGCACATTAGGCATATGTGGCTAGTGGCCACCATATTAGACAGCACAGACAGAACATTTCCATTATCACAGGAATTACTATTGGTCAGGGCTGAGCTAGATCATAGAGGACCTTGTGAACTTAATTAACAAGTTGGACTTTTATCTTGTAGGCAATTATGAGCCTTTGAAGAATCTTGAGCATGGGAGTACTATGATTGGATTTGCATTTTTTAAAGATTTTCAAACTTAACAGGTATTAGTTTTCAGATACATGGCGGTTTTAGAATCAGTCATACATTTCTATCTGACACATAGCTTTTGCTGACAAAGTGTAATTAGAAGGGAATTGGTAGCCTGGACTCCTAATTAAAGTGAAGAATAAAATAGAAAAAGGATTTAAACATCCTTTCAAGATTTCTAACTCAACTGGAGAACTCTCTTGAAAGCTATTGTTATTCTTTATATTAGTCTGGAAAAATGTTTCTTCACTTTTTTTTTTTTTTCCAGTGAAATTACTGGGTGATAAATGTTAGTGATAATGTTACATGATAAAAATTTTCAAAAACTATTACTGAAGATATTTATATCCTTATTTTGTTATAGGATTTGCCATTATGGTTTGAAAGCTAAGACTAATAACTGCCATGACTTGATAATAACTTGACTAAATCAAGATGTTAAATAGAATTGTCATACATTTATTAATCAAAGTAATTTAATTAGATTTACTAACAAAATAAAAATGTTGCTTTTAATAATTTGAATTAAATTTTCATGCACATTTGCTAATTTGGGCCTTTTCTTACAGTTAACCCAGGACCCACTCCAGTTGCACTTCCCATACCAGCTCTTTCTCCAAGTTTGATAGCTGATCTTGAGGGTTTAAACTTGTCGACTTCCTCATCAGTCATCAGTGTAAGTTATTTTTAAAATACATTAATTCAGTTTTCATATGATGCCATTGCATCTTTTTTTATTAAAATGCAAATAATTGAAGCAGATTCTTAGTCTTGAACAGATTCTCTTCCAATAACAAATTCAATTCATGTAAAAAGACCTTTTAATCTTGTAAATAGTTTTTTAATTTATTCTAGTCAAACCATTATCTTCTCAATTTACTTTTGCTTGTTATCCACATTTAATTACAGTGTGTACATTTTTCTCTGGTACTGTTATATATCTGTAACATACAAGGGTTCTTTGCCAAATTGAGGCAGTTTATATACCTGAATTCTGCCATAAAGAATTGTTTTCTACATTAATAGACTTTCATTTTCATAATCATTTTATTCTTACCACACCACTTTTTCACCATAGGCTATTAAAAATTCATGACTGCCTCATTTAAAAGTCAAAAATTGTATTTCTCTTTGTGTTTTCATACATTTATTGTGTTGGTGTGTTTTAAAAAGATTCTTTAGTGTTATTTATAGGGTGTGACATGAATTGAGGCAAGAGGCCTATCACAAAATAATGCCAAAACCATCCACCTATCTTAGTATCAGAAACTGCAATAACTTTTTTTGTGTGTTAGATATTATATCCATTAACCGTTCACTCCAAATCAAGCATGCTGCTTAGGATGTATAATCTGTTGATATGCTTGACCTCTTGTTAATTTGTTGTCGGAAATCTGACAAACTAAGAGATACAATAGTAAGCTTTGATGGGCACAGGTAGCTTGACTAGATCTGGTTCCCAGGGCTGGCAGGGTACATAATTGATGATTTGAGCTGCTAGGGAGCATAGAGCTGCTTTTTTACCAAAAGTCAAAAAGAGAAGTGCCTAATTCTTGTATATTATTACAAAAAAATTCCTCCTTCAGAGCAAGTATGATATCAGGGCCATGCAATGAAATACTAAAAAGAGCTACTTACATTTCTGTTCAGCTTTGGTCAGCTCACTTAGAAAGTACAGGTGAAAACTGTTAAGCTACAATGTTCTTTTTAAAGCACAGAATGAAATTATCTCTAAACTAATCAGAAATGAATAAGAATGGTATTTGGGATTTTAGTTTGCCATTCTTGTTTCTAAAGGGAAAAGGCACATTAAAAGAAAGGAGGGGGAAGCATTGAAAATAAGCGGTTATATCTTTCATTTATTCAAGTGATAATTATTTATTGAGCATTTGTGGTAGGCTCTAAAGAGAAAGTGTTAATCAAAAAATGTATAGTGAAGCACTTACTTCCTTGAGTGAAATGGGTGGCCCCTAAAAACATGGTAGGCAGTAAGGTAATAAATAAATAACAACTTGGGCTCTGATATCAGATCTCCAGGGTGCAAACCTCAGCTTTGCCACTTACTAGCTATGTGGCTGTGGGCAAATTGGTATGTAACACTTCTGCACCTCAGTTTCCTATGAGAATATCTACCTCACAGGATTGTGAGATTAATGAAATAATGCATATAAATCAGCAGTCTCCAATGTTTTTGGCACTAAGGACCAGTTTCGTGGAAGACAGTTTTTCCATGGACAGGGTTAGGGGGGCAGGGAGGCAGAGCTCAGGCGGTGATGCGAGCAATGGGGAGCGGCTGTAAATACAGATGAAGCTTCAAAGCATCACTTGCTCGCCTGCCATTCACCTCCTGCCATGTGGCCCTGGTTCCTAAATTTCGTGGAAGACAACTTTTCCACCAATGGGGTGATGGGTTGGGGAGCTCAGGCGGTAGTGCGACCTAGTTCCTAATAGGCCATGGACTGGTATCTGTCCACAGCCCAGGGGTTGGGGACCGCAGATGTAAAGCTCTTAGAACAGTGACTAGCACATTGTCATCACTCAGTGAATATTAATATTTTCCAAAGTGATATAATATGTAATAATGGACCCTGAGCAGACTTTTACACTTTACTAGCTATGAGAAGAATGCAGTTGAGATAGAAAAGCTTGTAGTAAATTTTCATTCATCACAAAGTAATTGAAAGACTCACTTTTCTATACTAAGGAAAATATTTATTGGGATGGTTTCTTCAAAGGAAAGAAAAGCACTCCATCCAAAGTTGGGCACAAAAGGACCGCCAGGTGACGCAGCTGAGTGAAGCAGCATCACAACACTCACTCCCCAAAAGCTAACAAAATGATCAAATAGTGCTAAAAGGAATGGCAACAAGAAACTCACCAGCAACAACAACCAAACACGGAAAGGAGTAGAACAAAGAAAAGGGCATAACTTTGAAAAGTGGAACCTATAGAAATAAACTGAATTTTCTGGTACAGAATGGCATGTCTCTCAGTATCACCTGCAGCCAGCTCTCAAAACAGTACTGAGAACAAGATGAAACAACCAAATTTTAAGTTTTCTCATGATGTGTATGAATTTGGAAAGAAGCGGACTAAAGACATCACAGGAAAATAGTCAAAAAAAAAAAAGAAACCCTCAAGAATTACAACTCTCATATAATGTTATAGGATCTCAACAAATCTAGGAGCTTTTTTGGATCCTGAAATGAAATTCATAGATAATAGAGCATATCCATAATTTTAAAGTCAACATGTTGTCCTAGTTGAATAGAAAGGAGAAATAAAAGTAATTTATAATAAAATAATATTTACATTGTTCTATAAATTCTTGGCCATAACTACAGTGGAAGATGTAGTGAAGTAGTTAAATAATGTTGGCACTCGTGTAGAACTCATGAATGTGGGAGCTGTATATGCATACTGAAGTAGGGGTGTTCCTTGACAACTCAAATGCTATGGGTTGTGGTATTGCCATCAGTGACATGATTTTCCAAACACCGAACAGGTTTTCTGAATCAAAGTAGTTGCATTCCTGGAAAATTGAGCATATTAAAAACATTGCAAATAAAAAATGCTTTATACTTATATGGAAATAGTTCAAGGATCAAATAATTTTAAACAGGTTTTCACCTCATGGATGTCCAACAAAATATTTCAACGCTAATTTCATTTTTTCTCATTAGGAAATCAATCAATAATATGCAAAATTGAAACAGAACTTTTGTGAGGGAGTGGTACAGTCTGTATTGTATGGATCTGCCCTATTCATTGCCGCACATTTAGCATCCCTGGCCTTTGCCCCTTAAAGCTAGTCGCATTCTCTGCTGTCCCTTCCTCCCATGACGTTCCCTCTGCAAACAATAGAAGCAGTGTAATGTAGCAGTTCAAAGCACAAGCTCTTGAGCCAGACTACCTGTGTTCAATCAGAGCTCTGTCTCGCCAAATTAGTGACTTTGGGCAAGTCAATTTATTTCTCAGTGCCTCAGATTTTTCATCTGTAAAATAAAGACAATAATGCTACCTACCTCATAGGGTGGTTGTTTATATTAAATGAGTTAACATATATGAAATGTTTATAAGAGTATCTGATACATATTAAGCACTAAGTTTTTCCTGTTATTATTTTTATCACATGTGTGTTAGTTATTTTTACAACTTTATAAAAGAAATAAAGTGTGACCCAAGAAAACTGTGTTATCTTTTTGCTGTTAAGGCTGCATGTAGATATGCTCAAACACAAAAATAACTATGAGTCTTACTTTAAAGGAAAAAAGGGGTGGGGACACTGCTCATTGTTGAAACCAATTAAAGGATGATTCAAAATAATAGAATCAGTAACTAGAGAAATTATGGTCATAGAATTGAGTGTAAATGATAAAATAAAAATAAAGAACCAAAACTGGAGGGGGGGGAGAGAAAAATGAGAGAATAAATGTTAATCATCTAATTTTTTTCGATGTAGGAAATCACTATAATATGCAAAATTGAAACAAAGCTTTTGTTTTTAATAAAACTCACACCTCATAATGGTTTATGTATACTCAACATTTATCTGAAGTTTTGGAGGTTCTTTTTTTTAGTTTTATTTTAGTTTTTTTCTTCAATTAAAGTAAAATAATCCCATTCTAAGGGGATAAGTTATCCGTCTCTCTATATATCTGTCCATCAGTGCTTACAGAAATGTCATATTCACCATAGTTAACAGTTACTTTAGGTGGTATGATTTTTGGATGACTTGTTAATTTTTTATAATATTTGAATGTTTTATTATTAATGCAAATTAACTTTTTAAAACAATAAAATTATTACTATAAAATGTGTAAAAGTGCAAAAACAGGCAGAATAAATTTATGGTATTATAATGATTACTCTTAGACAACTTGCAGGGAGACACAAAAATAGCGTTTGGGATACTAATAATATTCTGTCTTTTGTTCTGGGTGCTATTACATGGGTGTATTCAGTTTATAAAAAATTGAGCTTCGCACTTAAGATATATATGCTTTTCTATATGTATGTATATTGTACTTCAATAAAACATTTCTTAAAAAATGGAAAAACAATATAAACATTAATAGAAGAGGATATGCAGATGATAAATATGTGGAAAATGTTTAGTAGTAGTAATGAAAAATGGAAATTTAAAGAGCCATTTTGCCTGTAACTATACCAAAAATTACAAAAACTTTTGTCCACTACTGGTGAGAAATGAAATGAAACGAAACATGCATTCTATACTACTCCACTGGTGAAAGTATAACTTAGTACATCATTTTGAATGTCAACTGGGCCATCTATGTAAAGAGCCACTAAATTGCATGCACTCTTTGACCCAATAATCTCATATCTAGATTTTTCTTATAAGGAAATAATTAGAAATACAAAGATTTATGTGTGTGATTATTAATAACCTAAATGTCTAGTGATAGGAGAATAATGGTTACATAAAGTATAGCAAAAACAATTTAAGGAATTTTTTACAATCATTAAAATATTTTTATTATATACTTTAATATGATAAAAAATATGGCCTAATGTAAAGTGAAAAGGGATACAAAATGTTACGTATATGATCTTAATTTTCTAAAATTGTACAATTTTACTGTGTTTTTAAATACAGAGAAACTAAAAAGTAGAAGAAACTGCATCATAATGTTAATAGCTTTTCTGAATGATGAGATTATGGATGATTTACATTTAATTTTTTTCTGTATATTTTTCAGTATTTTCCAAATTTTCTCTAATCAAGGTGTCATATGTCTATTTTCCAAAACGTAATACTTTTTTTTAACAGAAATAGAAAGCACATATATGAATGACTACTATTCCTTTTTATTGACACATCTAATGTCTGTTTTTCTAGATCACCACTACTAAATTAGTTGGGTGATATTGAGCAAATCATGGGCTTTTTCACCTGTAAGATGATAACAAGGGAGATCTCCACATTTCCTTTTAGCTTGAATTAACCTAAGATAGAATTTCAAAGCATTGAAAATAGTTCCACTGGGTTGATTTGAATAAGTTTGTAAAAATAAATAGATGAAACTCTTTTTAGCTTATATGATGACTTCCTAGTTCATAGGTAATTTTTACTTATTACAGTAAATAAAATTTGCTTTCCTTGTGTATTTGGTATATGAGTAGATTTTATCTTTTTTTTAATTAATGAAATATTTTCAGTGAAACCCAGGGAATGATAGCTTTTTCACACTGAATATTTTTCTAATTAAACAATTCACTATTCTAACCCTTTAAATTATATATTCAGAGCATAGAGATTTTTAAAATAATGCCTGATAAACATTATTATCATAAGGAAAGGCTTTAGTTTTTCACACTGTGATAAAGATAATATATAAACACAGCATGTTTCAGTCTTGTGTGAGACTAATTAACCACTAACCAACAGATGGCTCCATTGAAGAAACATTTTCATTCCTGCTAGAATATTTCAGTGAACAAACTGTGGTTAACTTAGTGAATTTTTTAACAAGATTTTTATTAGGTCGTGAGTTTAAACTAAGCCCTGAGAACACAGAAACAGCAATCCTTAAAATGTTAGGCTGCTTTCAGGGATTAAAAATAAAATGAGAGGGGGGGAAAGGCAATTTTGCACAGAAGAGTAAATGTAAAATAAGAATAAATTGTTCACCTCTGATATTAGAAATGTTGGGGTAGAATTCCAATCTCTTGTGCTTTAAATGACTTTTTGTATATTTGAGTCACAAAAATACTAAGGTGAATAAAATAAAATTACCTCTGGAAACTATTTTAGTGTATATTTTGCTTTAACTGATAAATATCAACATGAAACCTTGACTCATACTTTGCATTTTTTGTTTCTTCTCAGACTAGTTGTATAAGGAAGTATATTAATTTATTCACTTATTATTTAAGATTATGTTTCTATGAAAAAATCTGAGTCTGACCTTACTAGGTTATGAGGTTCCCAAGGCAGTCCCCAAATTCTATGATACCCAAATGGAGGTATAGTACCTGTGGGTGTTTAGTACCTAATCACAAGTCAGAAGGTTTCTGTGGGAATATACTTTTAGGGTTTCAACCTAAAAATGCTAAGAACTCGTTTAGAAAGGCAGGGTGACATTTGGGAAATATATTGAATGTGGAGCTCAAAGACCTGGTTTTCACCCTTGACTGAGCTACTTATTTATGACTTTGGGCAATCCTTTGACTTGTGTGAGTTTCCATTTTTGAATTTACAAAATGGAGATAATACTTTTCCTAAACACCCAATCATGTTTTCATGAAAATCAAATGAAATAGTGGTCCTGAAAATGTTTGAATTCTTTTCTGTAGCTGTAAACCCTGGAATTTGGGTCTGTGGCCCTGGATCAAGGGGATAGTGATTTGGGAACAGATACGAGATTCAGATTTTAGGATCTTGGGCCAGTCATAGTGTATGGGAGGAAGGATTCAGTTAAGATTACGATAGAGTGTTGAGGCACCAAGGCCTTGATGTTTAGTAAGCATGTAGGTTTGACATCACTGTACTATCCCATCTTCTTCCCTTCCTTCAGCCCTCAAATTGGACACTAAAACTGTGGAGAGGAAAAGTGGCTCAGTGAAACAAAAAGATAAGGTCCATAGGAAGCACCAAGATCTTCAGGGTCAGAGAGTGCAAAACCCTATTGTAGAGAAAAGGATAATTGCTGAGTCTGCCCAGCAGAGTTCTTGTAGTGGGCATATCTAAGTCAGGCAAAAGTTGCTGCATGCCAATCCTAAAATTTTGTTGTGGGAGTATAACTTTTTTCATCTCAAAAAATTCAAACTAAAAGTAAATATTAATTTGCTTTAAAATGTTTGCGATTGGGTCTGTAGTTTTCTCTTCCTTAGACCTCAAAAGAAAGAAGAAAATTAGATTTCTTGAGTACCTTTAGTATCTTACTGAGTGAAGAAAAAACTACAAATAGCTACGTTCTAAAATAAAGTGAAAGGATCACTGAGTGGTACATGGCATTCCTTAATGACATATTTTCTTAATTATGTAACACCAGGGCTAGTGTTACAGAAATCCATACTTCCCACAAAGTAATAAAGCAGTGCTATGAAATACAGCCTCAGCAGGAATTTGTGCAGTTCGTATCCAAGCATGTCTCTTCTCTGTGTCCTATTCTGTGCTGACGAAGACCTTAGCACCTCATGAACTGAAGCCAAATATCAGCAGGTTAAGCCATCTCTCATCTTATCCTTTGTCGTCTCTTCATTAAGATTAGGGTAGTGGTTATTGGATAATGCTCCCAAGTCTAACAACTATATTTCAAGGGTCACCCGAATCAGCACCTTTAGCTTTTCCCTAAACCCTGATCTTACAGCAATCCATTTGTAGCTTGAAATGGTCAAGCTATCCTTTACTCCAGCTGAAAACTTACTGGCTGATATTTCACCTGATATTTCAGCTAATCTTTGCTTAGTTGGTTTAAATCCATAGTAATTCACTTCGCCCAATTACCAACCAAGCAATGAAAAGTTTTTCCACCCCTCATGTTTTGTTAATACTGTTGATTGCATTGACCTAGCATAAATCAAATCTGAAATACATGTGCTTTTAACAGATTATTGAATGGTTGCATATGAGGGTTGTTGGTTTTTTTTTTTTAACTTTAATATAGGAAGCTTATTTTTTAAATTTTAAAAGTTTGTAAAAAGACTTTTTGTAAAAGTTAAAAAGTCTTAACAATGTAAGTGTTGGCAAAGAAAAAAAAATGTAGGCATACCTAATGGAAATACATAGTGATAAAACCACACTTCAGAGAGTAATTTGGAAATATTCAGTCAAGTTGATGACTCAGCAATCCATGTGGATACACATGAAAAATTTAAAAAATGTTCCGTGGTACATTGTTTTTAAGAACAAAAAATTGGAAACAAACTAAATGTCTGTCACTAGAATAGATGCATAAATTGTGACATACATGTACAATAGAATACTATGCCAGTTAAAATGAAGGAACAAGAAACGTGCTAAACATAGATAAATCTCAAAAACAATATTAAGAAAGGAACGTTACAGTAGGATACATGCAGTATGAAGCCATTTGTTAGAGAGTTTAAAGGTATGTAATTGGTGGATGCATACATATGTGGAAAATGTTTAAAAACATACTTGCAACTGGTAAACATCAAATACAAATACTTGTTACTTCTGATGCCAGGATGAAAGAAGAATGAAATCTGGGAGGAGCATACTTGGGAGATTCATTCAGATTTATAAAGTTTTCTTCATGATGCTGGATGGTGGAGGCACTGTCACTTTTTTGATTTTTGTTTCAATGTGTTCTTTATACTTCTTTGCCTGGATTATTTTATATTTGGGTTGTCACAAGTTGGAGTAATAATAATAAATCTTAACTACATTAAACATCAAATAGTACCATAGATGTCTTCTATTATATTGTACTACTATATACTACATACATTATTTCATTTGATTTACTTCTCGCGACAAACCTAAAAAGATGTTATTCTCTGTTTTAAAATCTATATTTTTATAATTTATTTTATAACATTTAAAAAACGAATTATAATTCATTTTGGTAGTTGCCAACACCACCCCACTGATGAGGGATAGAAATTGAATTGAGTCCAGGTTTTATGCTTCCAAATTTCATGACTTGTTTCATGTCTTCTTTCCTTTAGAATTACATACTAAATCAATATGTGCATATACCATACATGCTAAATGCCTTAAAATAATTTAATTATTGAAATACATTTATGTGTTCCTTAAAATCTTACTTCATGATTTGCCTGGTTAGGTCTTTTCTTCCTAGGTGGTGCAAACTTAATCCATATTTCATTCCATGTTTAATTTTCATAAATTTTCAATTAGACCTCAACTCAGTGAGAGTTTAACAATTCTATTTCAGTAAAAATCTTTTGTAAAAAAAATGTCTTAAGACTCCTATTTCAAAGAATTATGTAAGAAAATTGTGAAATAAAAAAGTTTAACCCTTTAGATATTATTACAAAGAAAATTAAATTTATGTTAGCTATATAGTTGATCGTAAGAAGAACTGGCAATATTCTGAAATGAGTTTGAAGCAAGATTTGCCTTTGACAAATTTAGGCATAGATGATCTGACTTTCAGATGGTATTCCTTAGCCCTTGCATTTTTCAGTGCATTTGTGGGTAAGGCCAATAAAAGCTTCCAACACCTAATAACTTTCTTATCTAAAATTGGTAAGGCAGGTAACAACACATGTTCCCTTAATGTTTATGTTGTTCATAAATATTGTTAACTGAAGAAAATGACAAGGTTCATAAATTTGGAAAGGAGAGCTTTATTTCTCATAAAGAGTTGCAGCCTGTAGGCGGCCATTCCAACAGGCCAGGAAGCAGAGCCTCCAGCCAGCAGCCAGAAACCCATGCTTCAAGGGAGGGACAATGAAAACTGGAATTTATGCTGAGTGGGTGGTGAAATACATATATTTAACAAGCTATAGGAGGAATCATGAATATGTATGAAGGAAGAAACATGTATTTGTGCAGTAGAGCTTTATGCCCCTTTATGGGGTCAGGTTTAGAAAATGGCAGCCCTCTGATGTCAAAAGGCAAAGCTAGGACAGGAAAACCCTTAGTGCGCATACTCCATAGACTGGTTAAAACCACTCCGTGGTTGGCAATCTCCTATCAGGAAGGAATGCTCGTCAGTTGTGTTTATGAAATCGCAAATAGGGAGGAGTGGATCCCAAGATTGGTTTCTGTTCAGTCCTTAGGGAAAAAAAGCCTGATGGCCGTTAGCAGGGGATGGGGATATAATGAGGCATGTCTGGCCTCCCTTCCCATCATGGCTGGGAACGAAGTTTTAAGATTTCTCTGGGGTCCTCTTGCCTGAGCGGGGTGGGGAGGTCCATTGATTTAGTTGGGGAGCTTAGGATTTTATTTTAGTTCATATCAGTGAGATTATCTAGATATTTGTGTCTAATATACATGCAGACTGAAATGCTTTATCATAGCTTAATTTCATTTACTTAAAAAGATAACTTTATTGAACACAGTATGACCAAGTCACTATGCTAAGAATTACAGATAATAGGTTAGTAAGACACAGTCCCTTCCTAAAGGAACTCACGGTTTAGTGAATGGAACAGACTAGAAAACTTCTATTAAGTGTTATGCAAACACAGAGAAGGGAGCAAGTAATTCTGGAAGAGGGGCTATCAGTAAAGGAATGGTTAGTGATATTTGTGTTGGGTCTTGAAGAAAGACTGAGTTTACCAACAAGGAAGAAGGGACAAGTATTTCAGATGTGGGGCATGGCCAGGTCAAAGATAAAAGATACAATATGTATTATATTTTTGAGAAATTATATAGTGTATAAAATGTATGTGTTGGGGGAAAGAGAAATGGCTACAGATGAAGCTGGTAAAATGGTTGGAAGCCATATTATAAAAAACTTCAGAAGAAATTCTGAAGATTTTTAAGCAGGTCGTTGATAGTGATCAGATCTGTGTTTTATAAAGTCATGTGGAGGATTAATTGGACAGGAAGAGAATAAAGGAAGAGTTTAGTGACTGATAGAAAGATAAATGAAGTTTCCATTTGAATGACTGTCTAGATAGTGGTACCCAATTAACCAAGATAGAAAATACAAGAGAAAGAGGAAGGGACAATGGCATTTGTCAGGTCCAGCCTCTTGGTGCACTGTTGTCCTGGTTCTTTGGCTCCTTGCTTGGAAAATTCACAGGCAGAGGCAGTGTGACAGAGTGACCACAGACAGGAAGCAATTCCACACAAACAGCTTTTATTGCAGAAAAGAAGGGAGCTATACAAAGCAAGAGTACATTCCAGAGAGGAATGGGTCAGTGTCCACGAGTGGAGACTCCCAGGTGATTTCCTTTTATTGGCGTGGTCCGGAGGTGGGTTTACGGGACGTGTGGGATGTTACCAGGTGATTGTTGTACATGATTGACAGGTGTTCTTGTAATAAAGTTGCAGCTCCACAGGTGTGTTTGCCTCAGAACCTCAAGTTCCTGCTCTTCGTGGTTGTTAGCTGCATTTTCCTGTGATCCATCTGTCCCCCACGCCCCATCTCCACCCCTAGGAACTGCCCTCCTGGCCTGTATCTGCCACCTGCAGATTTGGTCCCTGCCTAACAGCACTGAAATTTAGTTTGGGACATATTGACTCTAAGGTGCTTGTGGAGCATCAAGTTAGAGGTTTCCAGTAAGAAGGTAAAAATCCATTCTGGATTTCAGAGAAAAATCAGGGAAATACCACCCAACAAAGCTGTCAGGATATAGGTAGTAGTTTAAGATAGGGAAATAGAAATGCCTGCTCAGGGAAACCTTGTGGAGTGAGAAGAGACAAAGGAAGATGGAATCCTGGTGAACATCATACTTTAGAAGGCAACAAAGGAAAAGGCCAAGAAAAAGGAGTGAGAGAAGGAGGTGAATCACAGAGCTTGTTATCAGGAAACTTGCAGTTTACTGAGGGAAACAGATCATTAGTGCAGTAAGTGCTGTACTAGAGACACAAATCCACTGAGTGCTTCTGGATGACAAAGATAGCTTAGAAAAGAATTTACATATGTGGCTTTGGAACTGAGTCTTGAAGAATAAGTAGGAGTTTGTCTAGGTGACTGGAGTGGCTGGGGAATTACATGCCTGGCAGAGGAAATAGTATATGCGAAGGCTAGGGATGTGGAAGCACTTGGTCTATGGCAGAATAGTCAATGTGGCTGAAATATGGTGTGTGTAGGTTGGAATAACCAGGTCTGACGCTTGAGATGTATGTTGGTGACACTGTCATGGGAAGGCCGTAGTAATGATTCCTTAACTTCTTGTTTTCCTGTCTTCTCATGTCCTGGTACATATAGAAAAGTGGTAATGTTTGCAGTGTGCTCTGGGGTAACAGGATCCTGAGGGAGGTTGGAGGCACTCAGTCCAGGAGCTCCAGCTGCCACAGGCCCCACCTGGCCTTCCCGGGGCCCTGGGAAGGCAACGTCACAGCACACCTCTAACCTCTTAGTGGCAAATGACTGAGGAATCTCTGACTTAGCTACCATACAGGCAACAGATTTGATCCTCATGGATCACAAACCCTAAGTGGAATTAAATTTTGGAGAGCGCAGGAAGATTCGTTAAGAAAAGTGATCATTACAAAATACAGAAGTAGTGGTGTTAGGTATACTGAGGAATAGTAAGGAATTCCAAGAATGGTTCATGAAACATAAAACAGCTGCAAAAAGGGGGGGGCTCCCAATTTGTTATAATATGCCACTTGGAGTTAGCCACACCTAAGGTTAAGAGCACAGTCCTCCAGACTACTAACTTGGCCCAAGGCTTCTGACATCAATCACAAGTTCAGGTTTCTCCCCAAATCACCCTCTGGTTCAATAATTAGCTAAAACAACTCAGCAGAACTCAGGAAAGTGCTATGCTTAGGATTATAGTTTTATTTTAGCAAAAGGATACAAATTAGAACCAGCCAAATGAAGATACACATAGGGCAGATTCTAGGAGGGATCAAAATGTGTAACAAATAAAAGGCATTTTTTTTTTTTTTTTGAGACAGAGTCTGGTTCTGTTGCCCTGGCTAGAGTGCCGTGGCGTCATCCTAGCTCACAGCAACCTCAAACTCCTGGGCTCAAGCAATCCTTCTGCCTCAGCCTCCCGAGTAGCTGAGACTACAAGCATGCGCCACCATGCCCGGCTAATTTTTTCTATATATTTTTAGTTGTCCAATTAATTTCTTTCTATTTTTAGTAGAGACGGAGTCTCGCTCTTGCTCAGGCTGATTTTGAACTCCTGAGCTCAAACAATCCGCCCGCCTCGGCCTCCCAGAGAGCTAGGATTACAGGCGTGAGCCACCAAGCCCGCCCAAAAGGCATTTTTTTTAATACACAAATACAGCATCTGCAGTTTTTATCATTAGTTCTGTCAAGTTCCTAAGGAATATGGAGAATCGGCTAGCAGGTAGGCTTATGGCTTTTTGCCTTTGACAAAAATTGGCAGCTAATGAAGTTACAACTCTCCATGATTAGGGATGAGTCCCTGACCCTGTTTGTGTTATAAGAGCTTAACTGGAAAATAGAGAAGTCTCTATCAGACCTACTTTTGGTATTGTTTTAAAACTATAACTTCTAAACCCTTCGAACTATGTCAGTTCTAAAACAATAAAAAGAAAAAGCAAACCATAATTCATGAAGAAGAATCTGATTGACTCCATCTGAAATCTACTAAGACACTATTTAGAATTATTAGGATATTGTGCATTATAATGATAAGTGTTACGATTGAGGTTGCTTTATATTTAGGATTTCAGTTTCTCTTGAGTAGACTTTTAAGTATATCCTCCCCGCCCCCTCCCCTTCTTTCTCTCTCTCTTTTCATCGCTACTAGGACATTTTGGTTTTGTTTTCCAATCTGCTTGTCTTATACTAGCAGTTTTTTTCAAGTTGGTCTGCAAGGACAGATTGCTTTGAGGGGCGTCTTTGTTGAAGACAAGCATTTACTAAGTCATGTGCCAGACTTTTCATGAATATGTGGTTTCAGTCACAAAAATGATAATATGTCTATGATAAAGTTTTTCTAATACAGTAGAAAAACTGTCTTTTAAAAAATATTTTTTATACTTTAAAATCTTAAGGTATATTTAAGCCCCAGGGTAAGAGACAAGTCCAGCTAAGACTATATTCCTTTGGGTTTAGGGGAAGAAGAAATTATAAGTCAAAATTAAAAATAATTTTGTCATTTTAAATTTGGGAAAAATCCTTTATTTGTTCTGATGAAAATGTCAGTAGTCATGGAACTGTGGTAAAAATAATGAAAAATCACTGGCCTGGGTCTGCTTAAATTGAAAACATTTTTTAATTAAAATTTGACGGTATTTTGTGCTTCCATTGCCTAGCCATGTCCCATCTTATTCTCTTATTTAATTCTCTTCTGGCTATGAGTTGCTTTAATTTTTAAATTAAACTTTAAGATATGCCATCCTACTGCTTGAACTTTCTATTTCTGTACTACTTTGAAGGGTCTTACTGTTATTATAATAGACCATTTTCATCTCTCCCCTTTCTAGATTATTCAAAGGAACTACTTCCTTTATAAAGAGATTGTTATTAATTTTTAGTTGCATATTTTTTATTGCAAAATATTTTTTAATGGCTGTAAGCAAATACATGCCAGCTTAAGTCCTGTCTGGTGGATACTACTCATAATGCTTTGTCAGTGGTACAGTTCTTCACACTGAGATGCCCACCGTATCAGAGGCTCATTATAGTTATTAATGAACTAGTAATTATTTATGGGAGAAAACCCAGGTCACCAACAAAAAAACAAAGGAAATATGTATACAGATCTGCAAGAAATTGAAGGGTTAAAGAGGCAATTGTAAAGAAAGCCTTAGGTCTTTCTTTTTTTGCTCCTCCTTTGTGGTGAGTAGTTCCTTTCAGTTTGTGGGTTTGTTCTTCAGAGCTGAGACATTTCTCTGAACATCTACCCAAAAATCATGAGTTTTAGCTTTTATTTATTATAATTAATTATACTACAATAGGAAATAGAGGGCTTTAAAAATATAATTTGTTTTTAAAAGATTCATCTTTTCTGGCAGTTTTATTTTCCATATTCAAAGTTGATTGAACTTTGTGTGACTATGAATTGCTGTGTTTCAAGTTTTGTTGCTATAGTTGAATTGTGGTTTTGCAGTAAAGAATTTTTCTGTTTTTAGCTTTATGATATCTTAGATTATGCATTGGCAAATCACATAGTAAACATTATTTAATTTTATATCAGCCAAGTTCTGTGATGATTGTTTCCCTTAAAAAGCATACCAAATTTTTTCTGAACACAGGGCAGAGAAATGATATGGGAAATTGTATTATTTTAATAGTATTAAATCTCTTAACACGAGAAGCCTAACCTAAATATGGAAAGTGTTACTGTGATATTTACAAAAACTTTATTTCTCTTCAGAGGAAGAGAAAATTAATTTAGCTGTAAAGTACATGTCCAACTAACACTAAGAAATTTATTTATTACCATAGACAGCAGAGCATGGAGTAAAAATAGATAAGTAGAGCATATGACCCTAATATCAAAGAACAGTAAAAACTACTTGTCTTAGAATATATCAAACACAATGTTATTCAAATCTTTCAGGAATGTAATTATATACAGCTTTTATATGCTTATCGATAAGGGTTATTTCCTTAAATTTGTAGCTATTCTACATGACTGAATTAATAAATATCTCCCCTAAATGTTAAGTTAAAATTGAAGATTTGCTTTATACTTCTGCTCAAAAAAAATATACTCCCTCCAAAACCAGAAAATTTTAGCAAATTCTGCTTTAAAATTCATACTTCAGATTGAGAGATTTGAGATACCAGCCAAATGAAATGTGTGCTTCTTCTCTGAATCTTGATTCACCTTCAAAAAGACATGTATGAAATAGTCAAGGAAATGTGAACACTGTATTT
>NW_012155284.1:4811800-4814975 GCF_000956105.1 Propithecus coquereli
ATGTATAATTTCAGAAACTCATTTATTTACATATTTTCAGTGAAGATTTGACATTTGTGCATCATAGAATATATGACCTGACAAGGGCATCTTGCAAATTTAAACTGGTACATCAAAGTTTCACTTCAGGTTGTCATTTGTGAAATTATAGGAGAAGAATAGATTGTTTCTAAGGTAACTTCCAAGTCCAAATTTCTAAAAGTCTATGAGAAATTAAGTGGGGAGACTTCAGTAAACATCAGCATCAGCATAGAGGAAGAGTTGCTTTATCTCTTCCATTAGAAGTGTATTATAGGTATAATAAGACTTGGAGTCTACGTACTTACAAGATAGGACAGGGCTCTTTTATTGGCCTTTCTGTCCCCAGTGCTTAAAAACATAATAGGTGCTTATTAAACATGTTTTGAATGAATGAAATTAATCACTCCTATTTTCCAGCCCAGTATTATAGAACCCATTTCCACTGATGTCAGTTTAAAGGACTCTATTGTTAATATGTTAGTTTGTTAGATCTAGAGAATTATTCCCATCAAGTGCTTATCTAGAAAGTGGTTGTGGTACTTATACATTCCTTTTATTACTTAACATGCAATATTTAAAACAGTAAAACGGAGAATAAGTTATTGCTTTAAATTATTTGACTAAATGTATCTTAATAACCCATTCTTTATATTTCTTAAGTGCTCTCTTAATTTGGCTAAAAATACAGCATGATAAACTGATAAACTAAAAATATCATTTTGATTTTGATTTGATTTTCCTGTCAATAGACCACATCTCCTAAAAATTTAAAGCACATCTTTCTAAGGTAACATTTACCTCCTCACATCTTTAGCAGCTATCAGACATGACATGGGACATATTCATTGACCCTAAAAATTTTCATCAGAATCATGCACTGAAAGGGGGCAGCCCCAGCCAGACAAGAGGCTCATTTCAATTTTAACGGCTGTAATTAAAGGTTAATTCACTGAGTCAGGATTAACGAGGAAAGTACAAATGATAGGCAAGCAGCTGCCTTTATAACACAAGATTAGAACAATGCAGTTACAATAAGAATTAGAAAAAATCAACTTCCAGAAAGCGTCTTTTAATGAACGAATTAAATTTTGATCTCTAAACATGAATGAATATATAAGATAAAATCCTTCTTAAGAAATCATATGAATTGATACTATGTATCTAAACATGTCAAGTGCAGAAACAATGGTCAATGCTATTAAAGAGTTTGGATTCACTGTCAAACTCTTTCATTATTAAGTTGCCCAAAATGTACATGTATATATCTATATCTGATGTTTTCAAATGGTAAAATTTTTCCCTACTTTAGGCTCTTTTTTTTTATGTCCAGTATCTTCGCCTGAACCATGATTGATCTTTCCCTCACCTGCCCTATCCTACCAAGCACATCTTACATTTATACCTTAAATCTAGTTTTCTTATGGGGCCTATCCCTAAAACTCCTTTTTCATCTAGTGTTAATTGGAAAGTTGACACGTGTCATTTTCAGGTATATTATGTTTACATATTTTATCATTTTTCTTAAAATTTAAGCTCAGTGCTATATTTTATGCAGATATGACTTTATTTTTTATGTGATGTACCCTTTAACCTTGGGACATTGATCCAGGCTTTTATAAAAGCCTGTTTTGTATAGAAAACTACTAGACTACTTATTATGTTAAACATCCTTATGTGAAAGTCTTTTGCATAGCGATTGGCACATAGTAAGGCCTCAGCAAAAGTTATCATTTTGCGTTTTTGTATTATTGTGATTGAAGCCATATACTCTTTAAAAATGTAGTCGAATCCGAATTCTGTCACATATTTATCATCTGTCACAGGATTCAAAAAGAAGTTGTAGGCACTTAGGCTTATAGATGTAAAGAAGATAATTGTCCATCATAAATGCAGGCTGTGGAAAATTGTTCCTCAAAAATTGAGCTTCCGCAAAAGAAGTTTACGTTTTGTCAATCGCTCTTGATCTGATTTAGTATAATAAATCTGTATGCCGAGGTAAATCTGAGTATTGATGCCTAGAAGCTAATAATCCAGTAGCATCGTTCCTGGAAAAATATATAGTGCTATTTGAAGATTATGTAGCCTGTGATATGCAAAACTATAAGCACTGTATTGCTATTACTGTGGAAATGAGTTGTAGATATAATATAGATTTACTTGATGAAATGATCTTTTTTATTTTGTTGTTAAGCTGACAAGTTCTGGAGAATTTGCTTTATGTATACATTGTGGGAAACCTCAGGAAAATTGATAGTGTTTCGCTGGTATTTAGATTAACCCAAGCATTGTATTTGGAGTGGGACAGCATGCTGTTTTGAACAATATTTTGACATTAAGAACTCCACAAAATAGTATTTAAGCCCCCTTTGGCGTGGGCAGTTGATAACTTTTCATTCATAATTAGCTCATAGAGAACCGAGAGACATTTCAGGGAAATTGAACTGTCAGTGGGTAGAAACAAGCATTTGACCTCATCACATTGAGTGGGGCCCATCATAATTTGTTCATTTGGTGCCCATCAGCCCAGCCTCATCTCTCATACGGCACCTCGCTGACCTTCCCTCTCCAATTCCGCTCAGTTCAGCTTTAATTATGACTCTGCAGACCTGAAGAAATATTGCAGCTTGCTCTCAAAAACCCTGAACTGCCACTCACCAAAAGATTGGTTTTTAACAGGTAATAAATGCCCAGAGGAAATGGTGCTATGTCCACACAGAGAACTGTGGCTTCTTTTGAGATTTTGCTGGCTCTCAAGTGTGTCACTGTTACCTAGTGAAATTTTTATTTCTAGCACAGTAAGCTTGTGACTGAATCCACTGCTATAAGGAGATTTCATGAGTTCTTTCATTCAAGTAAACTTTTATCTATCCTCAGAAGAAATTCTTAGTTACTTGGTTATCCAGTGAATTCACCTATCGAAAGTTGAGAAACAACTTTAGGTCATTTAGGTAAAGTATTAGTGTTTTTGAGAATACTGCATTTTTACTTTCTATTTTAGTTAATAGTTACTTTTTGAGATGTTGACTACTCCAAAGAGATAAAATGAGAAATCTTAAGTTCCTCTTCTAGCAATATAATTAATTGGAATTCATCAAATCACTTGGCAGAAGGAATCCTGCTGAGTTAACAGTGTTGTCTCTACCAACAAAAACAA
>NW_012155284.1:4819769-4824700 GCF_000956105.1 Propithecus coquereli
GAGCTCAGGAGTTCGAGACCAGCCTGAGCAAGAGCGAGACCCCGTCTCTACTAAAAAATAGAAAGAAATTACTTGGACAGCTAGCAATATATAGAAAAAAATTAGCCGAGTGTGGTGGCACATGCCTGTGGTCCCAGCTGCCCGAGAGGCTGAGGCGGAACGATTGCATGAGCCCAGGAGTTTGAGATTGCTGTGAGCTAGGCTGACACCATGCTACTCTAGCCTGGACAACAGAGTGAGACTCTGTCTCAAAAAAAAAAAAAAAGATCATTATGGGTTGGAGTAGGGTCAGGAAAAGTTGAACAGACAAATTGGGACTTGACCTGAGAATTGTATTTTGGGTAGTAATTGCTATTTAACTAATATGATTTATGACAGTAAATCACAAGTGTTTAATAAATAATGATTTACTATGATTGAAGTAAATCATAGAACTACTAACTTCAGTGAGTTCTGTGTACAAGAGTGGCAAAAAGTAAGGGTACACTAAAATTTAGGATTAAAATACAGTATGTTTGGAGGGCTGTACATCTAGATTTTTTTGAAGGCTTATTTTTTCATCAAAGTGTTGTGGATCTATGAAATCATGTTCTTAAAAAGAAGTGACACTTTTCTGAAAAGACCCCACCATAAGAGGAGATGGAAAATTGTTTCACATCCTATGATTATTTCTCTGGCTGATTCTTTTTCGTTTGGTATGTTACGTGAAAAATAGTTAATCAGAGCTAACCTGTCTCAAGGCTTACACTTCTGTCAAGTTTTGTGGTTTAAACCAAATGACTGATTTCCTTTTCCCTTCCCCAGGAGCTGTGTATGGAGAGGGACCCTCAGTGTCCACTGGTATCTCCTAGCCGAGAAAAGTCTGGAATAACAGGAGCAGTGGCCAGAAATAGTTTAATACAGACAACAGAATAGGAGCTAACAGTTAGAGTTTGCCATAAATTGAGTAGAAATTTAACTCGAGTAGCAGTAGATCGTGGGACTACATTCATGCCATAGGAAATCTTGGAATGACTTAGCTATGACTCCTTTCCTGTTTACATGGGATCTTTTTTTAGTAAACTCATAGGGAAAACAAGCGAAAGGTACAACAACTTGATGATAAGGTGGGTGGGCAATATCCTGTATAGAAATGGAACTATGTTCTAGAAGAGTTGGATTTATTTCTGGACACCGACCTTTTTAAAAGCAATGCATCATTCTCCATCCAACAAATGCCTGCCATAGCCAATAATATGTTGGCTTGTCCATTTTCGACTTGCAGTACAAAATAAATGAAAGCCAAGGACATTACAATTGGGAGGAAAGGAGGACTATTATTTAAAAGGCTTTTAAATGATGTCACTATATATTCTTTTAACAACATCCTCTAAAAGCCTTTGAAAAAATAGTCCCTTCCTCCCTCAGTTGTTAACAAAGACCGTACAGGGGACTGCTCTTTAAAAGGCTGTTAAATGGTGATACTATATTTTTTAACATCAACATCATTTAGGAACCTTTTAGAGAACAGTCCTCTTCACCCACAACTAACAGAGGGGGGAGAGAGGACATGGGGGAAGGGATTACTTTTCTAAAGGCCTTTGGATGGTACTATCAATAAATACAGCAATATTGTTATAAAAGCCTTTTCCAATGGTGATTAAGCTTTTTGATATGTACTTTTAACCTCACGACCCTGTTATCTGACAGATTGGTGTTTTAACATTCCCTGAAAACTCAATTTACTAATAATCTCGATAATGCCTTTTATTGAACTTTTCACAGTATAAAAATCAATTTCACATATACGATCTCATTTGATCCTCGCAACTCAGTGAAACAGACAGGATATGTATAATTAGCCCCATTTTACAGAAGAGAAAAACAAGCTCAGTGAGGTTGTGATTTAGCTACAGTCTCACTATGAACATATGGCTGAATTGAAACTATAACCCATATCACTTGACATCAGGACTAATACCCCATCCAGCTGTCTCGGGTTACCTTCCTTACTTTTTTTCTTACTGGTATTCTTCACTGGTCTTTTCAACATGTCCAGATACTAAGAGGTAATTCCTTTTAATTAGTGTAAAAGTGGGATTCTATAATTTCAGTACTGATGATAGATAGGTAGATGGTAGAAATTTTATTAATAATGTCGTCCCAATGAAGTAAAGAAATATAAAATACTGCCTCAAGGTGCGGTAGTCTCCTGTGATGTTACGGCTTTCAAACTTTTTTTGAGATTCCTTTGCTTTATGATGTATGCTTGTACAATTATCACTTGAAATACACTTTCAGACATCTAGTTTATTAAGTAACTGATATTTTGAAGATGATCCTAATCTCATGTTATTGATTTATTTTTGAAAGTTATTGTTTGCTAGGGATACTGATTATAATTATGGTAATATTCAAACCATTTCCTCACCTGTCATTAATCTTTGGAAAGAAGTAATAGATGCTGGTAATTTCCACTTCATATAGTTCCCTGAAGGAGAGAAAAAAATCTCTCCACTAGCTTGCATTACTGACCTTTACTTTTCTTTATCATAAGGCATATTTTGTGTTTATTGAAAAATGAATTATAGCATATCGCTTGACAGAAGGGATACATAAAAATATTAAATTGCAATGTTAGCTCTGCCACTATTTTTTCTCTTATGCTAATAAACATTGTGTTTCGTAATTAAAGAAGGGTACTTTCATCAACAGATGTCTTCCACGTGCAGTATCTCACTGAGTCCTCATAAAAGAATCCTATTAATTAGGTACTATTACCCTTTAATGTACAAATTCAAGCTTAGAGAAGTTAAATGATTTTCTTCTAATCAAATCACTTGGAGATCTCTTAACTTAAAAATCGAGTGTTTTCTTTCTTGCCACTGCCAACCTTACTCTGCCTGACAAGAAAGCAGCAATAACCTTTCTTGCTTCTGAAGAAAAATGTTTCATCTGTTAAAAATCAGTATAGCCTGAGAACAATATGCGTGTGCCAGAGTGCAAGCAGAGTGCAAGCAGAGGCTCCAGTGCCAGGACTTGACCCAGAAAGAGTCACGTAACGAGGTGCCTTCAATGTGAAGAACACCAGGTCGTCAGAAGGCTTTGTTCCCACAGACTTGGACTCCAAAGAATCTAAGTTTCCTGTGTAGTAAAACCAAGTTCTCCCATCCCTGTCTCCTCACTGAAGAATTTGAAATATTTACATACATATCAGGAAAAAGAAATGTTTATATGAGAGAGAAAGAGAGATTCTTATGGCCTCAGAGGACCCATTTCCCCATCCTCGCCCTGTGTCAGGAATTTCTCCACAACTTCCGGTACTTGGGACTGTCATCTATGATGTATAAGGAACTTTTTCTCTTCTGTCAGATTCACAAAAAGCATCCCTAGAGGGACCTGTGACTTAACATACTCATAATAAAACTCTCTTTCCAATTCATACACCAACTAAAATGTACTTTTCCTATCTCTGCTCATCTAGATGAGATCATGTCCCCTAAGTCACAATTCACTTAATGCAAGGTAGCACAGCCAGCTTTTAGAAGCAATTGTCCCATCTCTGAAATATGTAGAACAGCCAACACTTCCCCTCACACATTTTTATAAAATACTATTACCTAGCCTAGCCTTTCTCTGAGAATCTCCATTTGGATCTTGAAGTCCTATAGTATATCTTTTCAGCATGACCTCGCTCATAATGGCCTGTAATTCTGTCTTGGATGAAATCATTATTACCAGTAGGATTGTTTGTGCAAAGCTCCCCAACTGTTCCTTTCAAGCCATTCAGTTTTCATCTTCATATCCCTTACTTTTATGGGCCCCGTTCCATCCTATTGTGCCCTCTTCCCTTTGTCATCATTCTTCTCTTTGGATCTCGTAATCACTTACCCACATTCAGTGAAGGTCTTCGCATCTCATACATAATCTCTACAGCCAACCATCATCCTGGGACACCTCAGTGTTCATATTAACAACCTGGCAATATGTGAGCACACAGCGTCTAATAATTTCACTTTCCCTGAACTTCAGCTATACATCCTTTTATTTCAACTCTGAAATCTTAACTCACTTCCTTACTTGTGCCTATCGTACTTTTTGCAATTTGAAAAAAAGAAAAGATTAAAAAATTTCTTAAGTGTCAATGAAGAGGACCTAAGCTGGTGGTACTAGTATCCTTAAATGAAAAGTCGGAAAAGAAATATAAAAAAGAATAGTAGAACATATCTATGAATAGTATAACATATCTGTATCCATGGTTCTGGTACTATTTTTCCATGTAAGTGGTAAATAAAAAATATATATGCATCATTCTGGACTTCAGATTTATAAAAAGTATTAAATGTATTGACAGTGAAGCTTATAGATAAAATGGGATATTATAACTTCCTCCTTCTCTCAAAACTAATGTAAATTGATTATATCCTATGCCAGGGTTCAGCAAACTTTGTAAAGAACCAGACAGTAGCCGGGCGTGGTGGCTCACGCCTGTAATCCTAGCACTCTGGGAGGCCGAGGCGGGTGGATCATTCGAGCTCAGGAGTTTGAGACCAGCCTGAGCAAGAGCGAGACCCCATCTCTAATAAAAAAGTAGAAAGAAGTTAGTTGGACAACTAAAAATATATATAGAAAAAATTAGCTGGGCATGGTGGCGCATGCATATAGTCCCAGCTACTCTGGGAGGCCGAGGCGGGTGGATCATTCGAGCTCAGGAGTTTGAGACCAGCCTGAGCAAGAGCGAGACCCCGTCTCTACTAAAAAAGTAGAAAGAAGTTAGTTGGACAACTAAAAATATATATAGAAAAAATTAGCTGGGCATGGTGGCGCTTGCATATAGTCCCAGCTACTTGGGAGGCTGAGGCAGGAGGATTGCTTGAACCCAGGAGTTTGAGTTTGCTGTGAGCTAGGCTGATGCCATGACACTCTAGCCCAGGCAACAGAGTGAGACTCTG
>NW_012155284.1:4824750-4831799 GCF_000956105.1 Propithecus coquereli
CCAGTCCTTTTCAGCACAAATTTTTCTTTTGATTTTTGAACAATTTGAAAATATAAAAGCCATTCTTAGTGCACAGACTGTACAAAAATAAGCAGTGGACCAGATTTGACCTCCAGGCAGTTTGCAGGTGCCTGCACACCGTGCATGAATTAAGATGCTCATTAAATGTTTGTTCATTATGTGTTCAGATCTTTCTGCAAATATATATTTTGACATATATTGATTTTACCAAAATAAGAGATAAAGTCTCACATTTTTTGTAATGTGTACTGATTACTAAAATATGAGAAATTATCACAATTATTTTCTGGAATATCTAAATTTATATACATGAGCAAGATGTTATCTTTGGGATTAAAAATTATTTATTTGAAGTAATATTTGCTGGAAGAGTCATATATATTTCTTTGAGCCTATTCTTATAGGTAAGAGTTAAGCAAATTTGCCATTTACTTTTTTTTAATCCTATGCTAGGTACTAGGCTCAGTGCAGTGGATTGAAGGTAAAATAATGACTCACTTCCTACAATTTACAGGGTAAATAAGACAATACTGTGGCCTTCTGCATTACAACTCTTATCGATTGAGACATACATTGGTTTAAAAGTACTAGTTTTAAAGATGAAGCTGTATCTCTGTTTATAGCTATTTTCTTACCTCATCATTTTTATAAATCATATATCTAAATAGACTGCTGTAAAATAAGACAAACAAAACTAGATACAAAGAGCATTTTATATACTGTAGATCTTCATGTTTTTGAAATTCAAAACCAGAATAGATTGATGATACTTAATGACTGATTAACTGAATGTGGATTAAAGCATAAAAGGTTGGAAAACATTGTTTTCATAAAGCTTTATGTGGAGATGTCATTTTGGAAATAGTAATGCAGATGCTGAACAAGGTTTATTCTAAGACACTTGATATTCCATGTTTTATTTTTCAAATCTCATTTTAAATTTTATAATTCAATCATTTTGAACAGCTATGTTCAAGAGAAGTTTTACAACTTTAATCTTAATAATCTCAGAAAAAGCAGACATGCTATGTCATAAAATAACTATTAGTGACTAGTTTGTATCCTATAAATCTAACTTGAGTTGATAATATGGTCCATTACCAGCTAACTGCACAGAGTATTTTTCATTTTACACTCTTCAGTTACTTTTTAGTGAAGTGTTAAAAAATATGAAGCTTTTCTCCTCTCTAAAATTGCACGCTGTCTGTCTGTTATTAGGGAGATAACAGCTCTTATAAATGTTTCAGTAAGCGCTAAGTAGACAGTTATGTGCACTCTCATTCCACGCTTATTTGCTTACTGTAATAAACTGATAAAATATGTGTGGTTTGTCTCTGTGTATCTACAGGCATCATGAGTCACATAGATTTCCTTTAGAAATAATGTTGTATCTGCAGAATTGATTGCTTATTTTTATAAACCATCTAAAGGTACACAAACGACTTTTATTATTTAAACATATGCTGTGTAAAGATTTGTAGAGGATTATCTCATTGTTACTTGATGCTTTTTGTTCTGTTAACTCTTGGGGGAGGCTTTTTATTTTAGAGTTACTGCAGTTACTGAACTAATTACCTCCTCGAGAATCATGGTGAAGATGACCCATATCATTTGCTTATAATGCAGCTAAATTTTTAATTCTTTGAACATTAGTAGTTAAACAATTAAATCAAAACTAATGTTTTCAAACATTGTCTTTCATCCTATCCTGTTTATACAAGTTTCATTAAAATAATGCTTATACCTAAAACTA
The DNA here is from genome assembly GCF_000956105.1 of Propithecus coquereli. Lineage (NCBI taxonomy): Eukaryota > Metazoa > Chordata > Mammalia > Primates > Indriidae > Propithecus > Propithecus coquereli. The sequence goes on from NW_012155284.1 coordinate 4,826,525, forward strand.
GACATTTTGAGAATCAGTGTTTGTATTATAGAAGTCCTTCTAGTTAATAAGTTGTTCTTTGTGAATGCCTCGAAGAAATATGATATTTTTCCAAATGTTTGCAATATATGTAATAGAAAATTTCAAGTGAAGTCATATCCTAAAAACAACAAATATTGATATTGACAATCTCCACTTATCACCACAGTGTGCTCCTATAAGGCTGTAGTATTTTGGGATAGAGTGTTGTAATTGAGCGCTCAGCATTGAATATAGTTATGACCAACACTAGAGGTATATTATTTGCAAATCTCTGTACTCATTTAAAATAGTAAAATTATGCTTTGAGTTCTGAAAAAGGATAAAATTGTTTTATACATTGAGCATAAAAATGGGGAGTAGATGGGAAGACACAGTCAACATAATAAATAAGTAAATTACATATATTGTGTCGGAGAAGGTATTGCGTGGCTATGGAGAAAGAAAAAGGAATCAAAAGGGGGAGGCACAAATGGGTTAAACCCCACAAAGAACATAGTGTTTGAACAAAGACATTAGAGCTGAACCATATGCACATCTGGAGAAAGTGCATTGTGGGCAGAGGGAATAACCAGTGCCAAGGGCCTGTGGTGGAAGCATTACTGGAGTATGCGAGGAACGGAAAGGAAGTCGGGGTGACTGGAGTGGAGTGAATAGTGGGTTTAAGGATAATAGGAAGTGAGATCAGGAAGACACAGGGAGCCTGGCCACATGAGTCTTTTAGGCCTCTACGGATTTTTGGCTTTTACTCTCTGTGAATTGGAAGCCATTGCAGGGTTCTGAGCAGAGGAGTGACATGATGCAGCTTTAGCTGACTCATTCTGACTACTCTTCAGAATAGATTCAACATAGCAGATCAGTTTGTGTTGAGTAGGATGCAGAAATAGAAGCAAGGAGACCAGTTAGGAGGCTGTTGGAATAATTCAGATGAGAAATGGTGGTCGCTCAGACCAGAATGGTAACAGTGGAGATAGAAGTAGCTAGACTTTACTTAAGTTCATTCACGTAACTGTGGAGTCCTTCCTTGATCTCTCCCTCACATGTCAGCTATACCTTTTGTGTTCTTCTAGTCCACTGAGCCTAACTCTGTCATGGCATTTATCACACTGGTTGATTTACTTAGTTCTCCCAAGCTAAACTATAATCTTTTTGAGAACTGGGATACTTTGTCTCTGTATCATACTCCTTAGTACAGTGGTTGGCACAAATAATTCAATAAATTTTAGTTAGATGAAAGAAGAATTAAAAAATTAATGATTAGTGATTAATTTTTGTTTGAAATAATGGTGCTCTTACAGGACAGAGAGCTGTGAAATACCTAATACTTGCACATAACCGCCATTCTCCCCCAACTGCCCAAGGGAGACTTAGGGTCAGAAGACAAAGAAAGACAAAGTAGACCAGGCACAGGGGCTCACACCTCTAATCCTAGCACTCTGGGAGGCCAAGGCGAGAGGACTGCTTGAGCTCATGAGTTCGAGATCCCGTTTCTACTAAAAATAGAAAATTAGCCGGGCATCGTGGACGTGCCTGTAGTCCCAGATACTCAGGAGGCTGAGGCAGGGGGATCACTTGAGCCCCCGAGTTTGAGGTTGCAGTGAGCTATGATGACACCACTGCACTCTAGCCCTGGCAACAGAGTGAGACTCTGTCTCGAAAAAAGAAAAAAATAAAGGCAAAGTAGTACTTTGTTATTAGTGTGGGTCTTGCCCTCTAACCCTAATATAGAACTCCAGTGAATTAGGATGGAGTTCATCAAGGAGTCTTCTCTTCTGTTGAAGGTAGGCTTAAGTAGCCTTGAAACAAAGCAAGTTATTAGTGAACCATATGGAATTGATAATTTGACTGTTTTTGACCTACAGATATGGCAGATAGATATGGTTCAGTCTAATCAAAGACCAGACCTGAGTCTCTGATCTCATGGTTTCTACCTACCACCATTGTACAGAGAAGGGCAAGAGAGCATATTCTTCCATTACAAGCTTATTTCTCCCTCCAATTAGTGTCCGGAAATCTGACTAATTCCAATCGGTAGCAGAGTCGGGGAGATAAATGATAGAAACGCAATTTGAACTAGCTTAAGCGAAAAAAAAAAAAGAAATTACAGGAAGGAAATCCAAGCTTCAGCAAGGGCAGGAATATGTGGGAATATGTCTAGCATTCAAGAACCATCCAGACCAAAGTTACCAGCTGGTCTTTCTATCTCTTATATATGCTCTTCTTTGAAATTTACTTTATTCTTTTTTCTCACTGAACAATGTGGTGGGAAACATGGCCACAGACAACATTAGAATTTTGAATCTCAGAATTTTAGCCACTTGAGAGAGCCTGGCTGAAATTCTTAGGTCCCAAATCCAGAAATCTTAGGAAAGACACTCATTATGCCAGGTATCCATTCTTGAACCGGTTAACTGTGGCCAGGTCATGAGGTGGCGTAAGAACATACCAGCTCCATCAAATACGAGTGTGGCAAGGTTTCTAGATAATAGTGGAATGTGTTGGGCAGACAGTCCCATACATAACCACTGCAGTGTAAAGCAGTGGGGGCAAAGCTCCCTTAAAAGACCAGCACTAAGTCTTGATCCAAATAAAAGCAACCCTTACACACTGAATTCTTCTTATTCTTCATTGTCATTGGACTTACTTAACGCATAGTTGTCAACTATGAGAACATTTCATGATACTTCAGAAACCCATAGAAATAATTAACCAAGTCATAACATGGACTTTCATGAAGGAAAGCCAAAAGAAGTCTCTACTACGTAAAGCTATACTCTCATTAGCAAAGACCAGCCAATAATGCACCATTGTGCAGATTTCAAAAAAGCTACCTTTGGAATACAAACTAGATTTTTAGCCCCTATCCACCCCTTCAGTCAGATGTCACTGCATAACTGTACATGTTGGTCTTACTAAGTGTTAATTTGGCTGTTTGAAATAAGTGGCTCTGAGAATTATTGAATGACAAAAAAAAAAAAGTGGTTATCAAGAGCTATAAAGGGTCTGAGATGTTACCCTGTTTTTAGGCTAACAAGTTAACCTGCAACAATTTCATGGATACTGGTAGAAGACACAAGACTCCTAGGTCAGAGACAAAGGACAGTTTATTACTCACAGCAATAGCAGTAGCCAGAGTAACATCATTTGCACTTCTCTGAGCCCCAATTCCCACATGATGAAGGCCAGGTGATGCTAACACATGCAGTGTGTTGCTTACAGGAGAGGCACCTGAGTGTAGAAGATTCCAGGCTTTTATAAGGGGCTGTTAGCAACTCTGTCCAACCTTTGTCCCAGAAGATTTTATGTTTATAATTCTCGACAACAAACAAATCTATCACCTTCCCCAGGAGGAGGTATTATCTCCATCTTCCAAAGGCTGTTTGCTATACAAACATCCTTCAAAGAGTTTCAGGAGCAAAGTTGTTAATGCCTTTGCTCAGATGTGAGACCTGTAGAGACTGGTTCCCTAACAGCAAGGGAAGGAGATTAGAGTGGGAAGGATGTAACATTTGTGCCCCTAAATCAGAGGTCAGCAAATGTTTTGTAAAGGGACCAGATATTAAATATTTTAGGCATTGCAAGTACTCACCTACACCATTATAGAGCAAAAAAGCAGCCATAGACAATATGTAAATGAGGTGAGTACAGTTGTGTTCTAATGAAACTTGATAAAAATAGGCAGCGGGCCATATTTGGCTTGTGGGCTGTAGTTTGCCCAACCATTGCCTTAGATGTTGTGTTTAGATTTGTTAAATTTCTTTCTTTTTTCTTAAACTCTTACTTTCACACTCCAAATCTAGCTCATTTAATAATCAATGTACTTTTTTTTCTTTTTTTTTTTTTTTTTTTTTTTTGAGACAGGTTCTCTGTTACCCAGGCTAGAGGGCAGTGGCCCCATAATAGCTCACTGTACCTCAAACTTGGGGGCTCAAGTGATCCTCCTGCCTCAGCCTCCCAAATAGCTGGGACTACAGGCATACGCCACCATGCTTGGCTAAGTTTTCTATTTTTTATAGAGATAAGATCTCATTCTTGCTCAGGCTGGAATTAATATACCTTTATCCTTTTTTTTTTACATCTAATAAAATTGTTGATATCTATAAAATGTGAAGTCAGAAAAGACATTTTGCAATTAGCATCTTAAAATATAAGCAGCCACAGATCTTATATATATTTCTGGAATACAGGTATCTGATGTGCAAAATATTGTACTAAAGTCTTGCTTTTCTGTCAGGATTAAGTGTATTATATATGGAAATAGTTGAAGGATTTATGGAAACCACTAGTTTTATTGAACAAAATATCACCTATGTAATTTATCTAGATATTAGAAAAGGTTGACTTAAGATGACTTGTATGTACTTAGGAAACAAAGATAAAAAAGCAATCAAACATTTTCATTTAGTCCCTTTTTGTAGTTTAACAAGTATGAACTGTTATCACAAAGTATCATTTATGATCTTGTTTATTGTGGAAGAGAGTACATAGACCTCTCCGTGTTATCACGGATAACTTTTGAGGATTGTCAGGGAGGGCCCTGGGCCTTATTAGATGTTGAATTCATTATGGAATGCTTCTTACTTTGTACTTGGTTGAGTGTGGAAAGAATGAGTGGAGAAAATTCTACTGTTTTTCTTCCTTTATACATCCCTTAACTTCTTTTTTAACAATTATATAAAGCTACAGAATTTTGAGAGAAGGTAGAAAAAAACAAATGTTTGGACCATGTGTCCTAGTATTAGACTGAAAAAGAGAATCAGTAGTAAATTAACCAAGACTTATTAATTGCTCTTAAATGACTAAATGCGTACTTCTAAGCCCCTTGTGTGATATTTAGAATACGGCTTCTGGCTGCTTGGGAACCAAACCCTTGTTTCTGTTCTACTTTGCCCACACTACACTACCCTTGCCTCTCTCCAACTTTCAAATAGTCCTCCCTTTTAGATTACAGTTTTGGCATTCTTTCCCCGTATTATATATAGCCCAAACTTTTATGAGTTTCCACAGAGATAAAACTAGCCACATCAACACCTATTTGATGATTTAATCACAACTGAGTCTCTGGAACAATGTAGAAAAAAAAGTAAGACCTGGTCATTGTCTCCCATGTGCTAACCATCTAATTAAGGGTATAAACATATGATACTGAAAAATATAATTAGACAGTTAAGAGATTGTGTTTAAGGTTGATTATCATAGCCTCAGTGGCATGGGAATTTATGTGGAAAAAAGATTTTTTGATGAATATAAATATATA
>NW_012155284.1:4833434-4851694 GCF_000956105.1 Propithecus coquereli
TTTTTTCTTTTTCCTATGCGCAATAGGTCTCTACTCCTGTCTTTGTACCAATGAAAACTCATGTGCTGCTTCATCGAATGAGTGGAAAAGGACTAGCTGCCAATTATTACTTTCCAAGACAGCCTTGCATTTTTGGTGATAAGATGGTCTCTGTACAAATAACATTGAATAATACTACTGATCAAAAGATAGAAAATATCCACATAGGGGAAAAAAAACTTCCTATAGGCATACAAATGCATGTTTTTAATCCAATAGGTAAGTATTAATTCTCATTTAAAATCTTAACTATATTTGATAACTAAATGTGTTCATTTTAAAAGTAAAAGAGAATAATTTTTAGTAAAATAGTAAAATAGAATATTATCTTATTGACTATTAGCATACTCAGTTCATATTTGTTTTCCCTTTATAAACTGAATTTATCATACAAGATAAATATATTTGTTTGCCCTTAGTGAATCAGGTCCCAGCAATAGTAATACCAGTAGTGATGAAAGATAGATCTGCAGAATCAAAATTGCCCTCCTATTTTACCTATCTGCATCACCTTCCCCCACCTCTCTTCCTGGTCAGCTTCATTCCCTGCATGATTTTAGGTGGCTTATTGTGTATTAAAAGCAAGAAAATCAGTCTGCCTTTTTGAATACCATACTCCCATATCTCAAGACCCTTTTCTGTTTCCCTTCACGTTCTGTAAATTGAAGAGTGGAGGGAGCAAAGACTGAGAGGATGTACATTATTATTCTGCTTGTTTTCCTCTCTATGCATAGAATATAGAACAGCCCATAGTAGAGTACTGGTATTTACCCATATCATGTTTTTAAATATTTTTAATCTGTTGTCATCATTTAAAAATCAAGATGTTTTTACATTAAAAAAAAAAAGAAATCTCACTTTTCTTAGAACAAAGCATAAGATATGGCAGTACTGGTCCTATATTCCCACGTGCAACAACCAGCTGTTGTTGCAGCCTGTGCTTTCCAGGTTGCCTCTGTGCCCACTGCATCGTACTGTCTTCCCAACTAAGTGTCAGTGGCCATTTATCATCCCCTTTACATTTTTTAAGTATTTTGCTAAAAAATATACCCTTTAAAAATTAGGTGTAACAATCATATGTCTTACTTTGAATTTGACATAGTATAATATTTAGAATGTCTATCTCTATTCTTTCTGTTTTTTGGTAAGTAGAGATAGTCCTAAGGTTTAGTTGAGAGAAGCTTCAGGCAAAACTTCACTTAAAAGTGATATAAGGTGTGTGTCATTGTATCCTCCAAATGTTACAGTCAGAATGCTCCCTTTTACAATATAATAGTTCAGGTGAACAAAGCCTTTTGACCAGCATGAACTCAAATTCGGTAATCGGGCCTTCTTTACTCATTATTTCACATCACTATTCCATTTTTCTTCATCTTCGTATGAACTCTTTGGCATTGCTGAATTCTCTCCTGTATTTTCATGAGTCATTCAGTAAAGGAAGTCATTCTTTGTGTTATATTTTTACTCAAAGAAATAGAACAATTTCCGATCAGTAAAACCTGGCAAAGTTTTATAAGCAACCAAAGAAAAGAAGAGTTGAAGTAAGCTGATTTCAGAATCCACTTAATATCGTTTCTTAATGTTTTGATAATTAAGACAATTTAAAGAATACAACTTATCCTGATTTTTATTTAATTAATTTGTGACATTAATATATTGCCAAAGAATTATAGAATATCCAAATTTGTGTTCTTTTTTATTGCTTGTAATCCAGTCTTTTTTACCTCGTTAAAAAAATTAGTTTAAGAAGTGTCAAGCGGCTAATATATGAATTGTCTGAAGGTTGAAAATGTTATCCAAAGGTTAGAACAGTAGAACAGTATTAATTTTTCTTTGAGCTGGCATAATGAGTTGATGAGTTGACCTTTTGTTGGCCTATGTAGAATAGAAGAAATAAATATAATAAATTTCACAGTATGACCTTAACACAGAAATAAAATATGAATGTATACCATTGCCTTAGTGCTAGTTATAGGCTTTTCTTTTTCATTTTTAGACAAATTTTTATGACTGTATGTTTCATTCATTTTGTTGGCATTTATTGAATGCCTTCAAGATACTGAGTTCTTTCCCATGTGTGATATGTATTTGTGTATAACACCACTCTATTACCAATAGATTACAGTAGAGTTATAGATTATATAAATCAGTCCTCCAAAAACATCTTAACAATGCAACAAACAAATACCATATTTTCATGTTTTTGTGAAATAAGAGAGGTGAGATTTTTGTTTTATTTATTAAGTATATATGCACATTAAGGAGTCCAACAGTTTTCTTATTTGTCAGCAATCTGTTTTACTTTTGTCTATTTTTTAATATGTGATGATTTTTGTCTAGATTTGGCCCTGCCTTTAGCATGAAACTGGATTCCTTGCAAGAATATTAGGAATAGTGTGCCATTTTTTCCCAAAGGGACCAAGTATATAAGAGATTTTTTTTTAAGGCACAAAGAATAGCCTTAAGCTCTCTGCACTATATTCAGTGACTTTGCATTAACAGTTGACAAATTTGAATTCAGCTAAGATTTTACTAGTTACTGCATATATGTCACATCAAAGTACGTAGCATCCTATGTGATTTCATTTTTCCTTATTAATGATGTGGTATAACAGAGCCAGCATTGTTCAGCCTTTTCTACATAGCCATCGTAAGTATATAACAGCAAATCTAGAAGCATTATCCAAATATAGTCCCCTAGTTGGGTAAGCTTTCCCAATTTAGCAGGCTCCAAATATAAAAATCCGTTATGTGAATAATTTTATGCTGATCATTTTGCTCTTAAAGCATCTATATAATAAAACATGCCATTGATCACGAACTGTTCTCCAGAATTAAGATGGCACTAAGCTCACAGTTAATTATCTTAAGACTGAAGACAGTATCAAACAGTGTCAAAGAGTGCTATCAACAAGGCATCTTGAGAGCTGTCACTTTGTCAAATGAAATACAAGGATACATGATGAAGAGAGATCTAAATCATGAATGCCATAATATTTTGGAGATGATGGCATTTGCTACCAATGTCGTGTCAGATACAAACAAGACCGAACCCCAGTATATTTAGGGCACAGAAGAAGGCATTAAGCACATATATATAAATTTTGCATTAATCATTAAATGCGATTATTAATAATGAAAAATTAAATCACATGGGATGCCACCTACTTTGATGTGACAGTTGTATAGTAACTAGTAAAATCTTAGCTGAATTCAAATTCGTCAGCTATTAACACAAAGTCACTGAATACAGTGCAGAGAGCTTACGGCTATTCTTTGTGCCTTATATATATATATATTTTTTTTTTTTACCCTATTGTAAATAAATATATTTGCCAAAGATTTAGGCAGCAAGTCTTCTGGTATTTAAGCAGCATCCTGGCAAGTGTTAGGTTTATAAACAAATGAAATTCTAACTAGAATCAGCAAACCAACATCTATACCACTGAACAAACCAATAGCATTTTAAAGTCAGCATCAAACAAGTACTCTCTTATAATGCCTAATCTTCATTGAGCCTATGAGACATAAACATAATTCTTAATACATTAAACTTACTGAATTATTATTTCAACTGTACCATCATCTCTGTCCTGGTTAGTATTACATGGCAAATCATACTTACCAACAAGACCTAGGATCGTCACAGTCTACTGAATTGGAAGTGTGCTTGCTAAAATATAACTACATGTGACAAGATGTATGCAGAGTACATAAAGCTAAATATAAAGCTGTTGTATGGTATGGCTGCAGTTACACTGAAGATTTTGGGCAAAGTGGAAATAAAAAGTGGTTAGTTTCTACATAAAAATATATATTATATATACATACACATTTAAGATCTCCTCAGTTATTCTAAGGTATAGCCAAACTTTGGAGTCATAAAAAGAATGAAATTCTGTTGTTTGCCTTAAATTTTTTCATGGTTAGCTGAAAAAAAAAAAAACAGTACTATATTGGATATTGGTATAGTTATTTCTCATACTTGGTTAGTTGATAGATGAAGCTTCAGAAATTCCAAATCTATAAAATGTCCCTTTATTATTTGTTCTGTCAAGATAATCTAATGTGTCAGTAAGTTTTATTTCAGTAATGTTTTAAATAATGTATTTAGACTTATTTTGGTTTCAATAATGCCAATTCTTTTGGTTAATTTCTGAGTACATCTTAATTTTTTCTTCCAACTTTGCTTTAATTTGCATTTTTAAATTTAGGATTTTTTCCATTGAAAATTGGGAACATTGTTTAAAAATTACTTTTTAGATCTAGAATAAATATTTGAGTTTTAAGTAGCTAATCTCTTTTAAGATCCCAAAGTCCATTAGAGGTGTGCCAAACAGGAGCACATTTATTTCCTTCTCACTCTCAATGCCTATAGAGACAATAATGGAAATCGTGAAATTTCTCAGGAAAGTATGTTTCTGAAACAAAGTTTCTGAAACAAATAGATATAATATGTTTATTGGAGTATGTATAGAATTAAGTTGTGAAAAAGAAAACCTTCTAGCAGAATGCTGAGGTTACTTTATAATTTGCTTTAATATTATCAGTTTGAAATTTTTCTTATAAAGCGTCATTAAATTTGACTGTTTTAATCAAACTACAAACATTACGTACATTTTCAGTTTTTAGTTTGCCTCTTTTTCACACCTCCATGTTTTCATGTCTAAATTATCTCATTTCCTAGACTCTCTTGAGCCTGAGGGATCCATTACTGTTTCAATGGGTATTGACTTTTGTGATTCTACTCAGACTGCCAGTTTCCAGTTGTGGTAAGTTCAATTGTTCTTCTGTTTTTTATATCACTTGTTATGGATAGCAGATCAAAAAGTAGGCTTTCAACAGCTTTTTTTCTGTGAAAGACAAAACATTTAAACAAATGTGTTTTGCTTTGACGATGTTTAGATTGCCATGGAATAGTTGTACAAATTGTGTGCAGTATGTGTATTTTTAGTGTTTATTACACACCTAGCATTACTGTCTGCCGTATGTGATTGAAATTCATAGTTTTTTGGTTAAAGAAAGAAGACACTGCTAAGTAAATGTTTACTTATCTTAATGCTACAGTTTTGGAAAATTTATGAGAAAATCCTTGAGGAAAATCCAGGAGAAATTAAAAACTTTAATATTATTGAATAGACCCAGAGAAGATATCTTTTGAATCATCATACATTTTATCTTGAGCTTCTTCAGTGGAATATTATTGATACTGCCAGTACCTAAAACCCATAAATTATCTTCCTTTTTACTTTAATTTACAAACTGCTTTTAATAAAAATCAAAAGAATATTTATGCAGTTGGCAAAGCTTTCATAGCTGAATACTATTCAAAATAGCTTCTTTAGGATAGGATTTTGTTGTTATTGTTTTTATATAATGTTTTATACATTTTTGATGAAATTCAGTGTCTATTAGCAAATTAGTACAATTTAGTACATGCTATATTCATACGTCTTTGAGTATTATCCTTGAACTCTTTTTCTTTTTTATTTTTCTGATATAGGGCACAATTTGTTACTTTGAGTTAAAGTTGCTTTGTTTTTATTCTAAAAAGAATTGAGACATTTTATTTATCTAAATTTTAGCCAGCTTAGAATAGAATTTGTTATGATTAAAAATCTTCAGGTTTTAGAAATGGACATTTTAAAATAGATTTATAGATTAAATATAGTGAACCTTTCATTTTCGTACACCTTTTCAGTTTACCAGTGACTCAGGCCTAATATTATACTTTTTATTGCCGAGAACCTGCAGTGATAAATATAAGCAATGTAGCACAACACATTGATTTTATGCAGATCATCACCTTTATGTTTTGGGAGGTCTGCTATATTAGTGATATATAAAAACTGATTACTTTTCCCAACATTGCCTAGTAATTGTTTATTATTTTTCTATTAGACAAACAACACAGATCAATATTACTGAACACCAGACTATGAGTAACATCACTCCAAATAGATTTGCCTCCAACACTAGAGGTATATTCATTTTAATGATTTGGACAATGTGAACCCAATGACAAAGCTCATGTACCAAGTTAGACCAAAATTAAGAGCTAAAAATATTGCTTTTTCTTATCAATTTATGTAAAGAACCTTTTGATTCCTATGTTAGGGTTTTTTTTCCCCAATATTTTTATTACAAAGAACTCCTTTGTAGTCTGTTGGACATGATTTGCATTTTGTCTTTCACAATTAACTAAGTCCCTTTAGGGATAAATATGCAGGTATATTTGATTTTTATCTTATGTTGGGAAGTATGAGCAATTTTTTTCTCCATTTCTTTTAAACTAATTTTAGGAAAATAGTAAATTTATTTGACATAGAAAATAGTCTTAGCTATTCTAAGCATTTACATTATTATTTTTCTGTTGTAAAGGTATAAATTAGTTATTTATTTTAGATTTTATTAAGCACAAAAGCATGCTAGATCAAAAATTATTTTTTCTATGTTCCAAAAAGAGCACTTTGTCTTGCATCAAATGTAATTGATCCTGAAGCAGTGTAATCACAATTACTCACTTTCTTAATTGGCCTGCCCAAAATCACAAAATGGAAACCGATCGACAGTGTTTAAATCAATAGCTTCATAGTAGTGCTAGTGGGGGTAGGGAGATAGTGTGGTAATGGGTAGATCAATTGGTCTTAGATGCCAATCACTGACTTTGCCTTTTGCATAGTAAATAGCACTTTTTGCTTAGTGATGTGCTGTATTACTCTTGGTAGTTCAATAAAAAGAAAAAAAAGCAAGAATGGCTGATATTGAATTTTTTCCTTGAAATATATTATACAAATCAATACATAAAATTATAGGTAATAAGTATATTTGATAAGATGCCTTCGGAAATGCAGAAGCCTTCAGAAACATGTACTATAAACCTTTGAGGTTCTCTTCTGTTTATTAGAAGAAAAGGAATAAGAGTAAAATGATCCTACCTTAGCTTCTAGGTTAATTTTATATCATTATAGTTATATCTATAGGTAAATAGATATAGACAGAACTATTACATAAAGCTATATAGTTATAGGGATATTTGGTAAGTGTTAATGTCTCCTTTTTGCTTTGCATTTTAAATTGTTATCAAATTAAGTTCTTGATTAAATTTATTGAGATTGAATAGACGCATGGTATACATAAATATATCTCTCTAAAAGTTGATTCAGTGCATAAACAGATCCTCATCCTTATAATTAGTAGGTATGAATGTATTAACCAGTATGAAAAATAATATGGCTTGGCACAAGTTAGAGGACTGAGCACTTGTATTCACCTTTCCTTTCCATCAAAAAGACAGAAAATACATTCTTTAAAAGAGAATGAACACCAAAAGAATAAGAAAGAAGGTCATTAGCTTACCAGAAATTGTGAAGAATTATTGACAGCTAGAAAGCAAATAAGAGCAGATAAACAATACCAGAGAAAATAAAAATGCAGGGCAAAACACCCGTGGGAGAAAACTGCTTATAATTGTTAAAACAAATCTGACACAATATCAAGCATACAGTGAATAAGTGAAAAGAAAAGTTAATATGGTCATCAGAGAATTAAAAAACTACTTCTAACCCCCAGTTCTCCAACCTTACCCCCAGCAGCAGGCAGCAGACACATTTAATTTGAGACCTAAAAAAAGCACTGCAAAGAAAATGAACCACTTGCCTGGGAAAGACTTTTGGTGTAGACGTGGGAACCCAAGAGTGTTTAGCACGTTTGAGTTTGTGTGAAGGAGGCAAGGATGGTCAGAAATAAGTTGAAATGCAGCTCCATCCAAGAGAATATCTACCCACGATATTCTCAAATCCTTTATCACTAGAGTAAAGCCAATCTTAAATCTGTTGGTGGAGAGGAAAGACCATTGCCTACCTGCCTTCCAACTTCATGTCCATATAACCAGTCAGTATCTCACCCACTCAGTCAGCTCACCTAAGGAAAAGGTGACTTATAGTAGTAATAGTCACTAACATTTATCAAGTACTTGCAGTGTGTTAGGTACTGTTCTGAACACTTGCATTAGATGTGTCAATTTGTTTAATTCTCACAAAAATATTGTAAGTTTTATTAATTTTTTTTTCAAGACAGGATCTCACTCTGTCACCCTGGGTAGAGTACAGTGGCATCATCATAGCTCACTGCAACCTCAAACTCCCAGGCTTGGGCAATCCGCCTCCTTCAGCCTCCTAAGTAGCTGGGACCACAGATGTGTGCCAACACACACAGCTAGGTTTTTTTATTTTTTGTAGAAATGGGGTCTCATTATGGTGCTCAGGCTGCTCTCAAACTCCTAGGCTTATGCGATCCTCCTGCCTTGGCCTCCCAAAGTCCTGGGATTGCAGGCATGAGCCACCATACCCAGCCAATATTTTTTTTAATGTTTTTATTTTAGAGCATTAATCTGTCATCCTGTAAGTATTATTACCCCATTTTATAGATGAGTAAACTGAGGCACAAGAAGATTAAGAAACTGGTCTAAAATCTTATAACGAATAGGTAGCAGAACTTGCCGTGTGTGTTAAGCCTAGTCCTTCATTATAAACATAAATGGACAACTTAGGATGACCAAACTTTTGAAGGAAAGCAGCAACTAATACGAAGACCCACTGACCATGAAGGGAGCAAACAGTTTAAAAAAGAGAAAAGATATTTTTAAAAATTATAACTAATAGATCAAGAGAACACTGTATCCATAAAGTAAGAATATACTGTGTGTTATGAAAAAGGAACAACTAGAAAATTTTAAAAGTATTCTTGGGAATTTAAAAATATAATACCAAAAGAAATTCAGTAAAAGCATAATGGAATGGACATAGCTGAATACTGATTTAGAGTGTTCTAGAAGAAAGGGTCAAGAAAATCAACTGGAATAGAAGGAAAAAGGCAGAGAGGCAGAATAGGAAAGAAAAGTTAAAAGGATCAGTTTATCTAATAGGAGATCTGGAAGGAAAGAAAAGAGAAAATGGAGGGAAGAAATAATTTTAAAAATAAATTATATAAGAACATTTTCCCAAAGAAAAGAAATGCACAAGCCTTCAGATTGAAAAGGCTCATCAACGGCCAAACAGGATGAATAAGAAAAACTCAAACCCACATCCTGCGGGGGGAAAAAATGGCGGACTAGAAGCCCCCTATCAGCATGGCTCCCAAGGAAAGAAGTGAAAGGTGCAGGCAACTGCCTACATAATGATCGGTCTTCTCTGAAGCAGCATTGTGAAATCACAGAGAAGCAACATGGGACACTCAAGAGTGGGGAAAAAAGGTGACGGGTAATATATATATATAAAACAAGATCAGAGAATGCTCCGGGAACAATAGAGCGCACTGGGACACCAGGCTCACTGGCGCAGTGTGAACTGAATTGCAAGATGGCTCCCACCACCCCCACAGCCCTTTGCTTTGTCGTACCGAGGACCTGCCTGGAGTCTGTGCAGAGCCACTGTACTGGACAACAGGCAAGGTGGGCATTGGGCAGCAGCTAAAGCCATCCTGAACTCTTGGGTGCGCCATGCCAGGTCTGCACAGGGCCGGGGAGGGAGTGGACTGACTGTGGCTTCCCTGAGCCATACCCGGTGAATTGAAGCCAAGCACTGCTCCCCTAGAGCACAATGGGAGGTGAGCATGGATTTGACTGGGGCACAGGAGGCTCCGACCTGAGAGGCTTTGGGCGACTGCTTCAGCAGGTCCTGGTTGAGGAGTGGAGAACTCCCCAGTTCCTCGGCCGCCAGAACTGACATCTGCCCACCTGACTTGGCATCCGGGGGGGCCCCTGAGCATGTGGAACAGCCTGCCACTTGCTCGCCCTGACTCCGCCCCCAAGGCCCCAAATCCCTCCTGCCTGCTTGGCCCTGACCCTGCCCTCCAGGTCGAATCAGCCCCAACATCTGCATGGCCCTGTTTCTGGCTCTTCCACCCTGCTCAGAAGCTCTGCTTCTGGCTCCTTCCCAATCCCCACTCTGAGGCTCTCACCCCGGAGCCCAACTCTCTGCCTCTGTGCCTCCAGAACCCCACCAGACCCGAAACACTATCCCCAAGTCTCCACCCCAGAGCCTCCACCACTGCAGCAGGGCCAAAAGAATTGCTCCAAAGTGCAACACCCTGCCAGGGACCCCCAAGCCTCAAGCCGCCAGTACACTGCGACCTTGTTTGAGCAAATGCACACAACCTGGGAACCCACAACTGCATCCAGCTACTGCTGTTAACTCTGTGGGGAAAACCTGGGTAGAGCAATCCCCACAACACCAGCCTCAGTGAAGAGGGTCTCGCCCAGCTCCCAACTCGAACATCCTACAACTATCTGGTGAACAGCCCAAAACCCAACATAAACAGCATTCAGCACAGACTAGAGCAGGAACAATCACAGGCAAACAGAACGAGTCAGAACAGCTACATTACAGGCTTCTAGTGCACACACCTGGCCCCTGTGTCAACATTCCACAGTAGGGGGTGAAAAAAGAGCACCATCTAGTGACCTCCCTTTAATCAAGTAGGAGAGTTTCCAGAAAACTTATTAGCCCTAAAATGAGAAAAGAGGTCTCAGATGAGACAAAACCAGCAAAAGAACCCTGGCAACATGAAAAATCAAAACAGATCAACACCCCCAAGGGATCACAATGGAGCTACAGCAGTGAACTCCAACTAGAAGAAAATTGTCAAATGACAGAAATGGAATTCAGAATATGGATGGCAAATAAGATGAATGAAATTGAAGAGAAAGTTGAAAATTAACACAAGCCCAAAAAATATTTCAGGATATGAATGAAAAAGCCATGAAATAACTGTACACAATTAGGAAAGATATAATAGAACTTAAAGAAATGAAAGAGTCATTCAGGGATTTTCAAAACACAGCAGAAAGTTTCAGCAACGGATTAAGCCAAGGAGAAGGAAGAATCTCAGAGCTTGAAGACAAGGATCTTGAGCTAACTCAGTCATTTAAAGAAGACGGAAGAGAACAACAAAGACAGAGCAATCACTTAGAGAGATATGGGACTACGTGAAGTGAACAAACATACAAATTATAGGTATCCCAGAGGGAGAAGCAGCATAGAAAATCTTTTTGAGGGAATTATTGAGTAAATTTCCCTAGTATCACCAGAGATCCAGACATCCAGATACAAGATGGTCATAGAACTATGGGAAGATCTACAGCAAATAGGACATCTCCAAGACACATAGTAATCAACCTGGCCAAAGTCAAAATGAAAGAGAAAATTCTACAAGCAGCTAGATGTAAGCAACAACTGGCCTACAAGGGAAAACCCATCAGAATAACAGCAGACTTCTCAGCAGAAACCTTACAAGCCAGAAGGGAGTGGGCCCCCATCTTCAATCTTCTTAAACAGAACAACTGCTAGCCTAGAGTTTTGTACCCTGCAAAACTAAGTTTCACATTTGATGGAGAAACTAAGTCTTTCCCAGACAAGCAAACATTGAGGAAATTTGTCATAACTAGACCTGCCCTGCAGGAAGTACTCAGATCTGCATTATACTGGATTAGCACAATAGACAACCCCCAGTGTAAAATCACCCAAAAGCTAAAGGTCAAAGCCCAGATACCACAATGGCTCAAGAGGTAAAACAAAGGAATAAAGTTCTATGCAACAAGATGAACAGAAATCCACCCCACTTATCTATTCTTTCAATAAATGTGAGTGGCTGGAATTCCCCACTGAAGAGACATAGGCTGGCTGAATGGATAAAAAAAATACAAGCCAAATATCTTCTGTCTCCAGGAAATGCATCTAACCCACACAGACTCATTCAGACTCAAGGTAAAGAGATGGAAAACAATACTCCATACAAATGCAAACTAAAAGAAAGCTGGTATAACCATTCTCATGTCAGATAACATAGACTTCAAATCAACAAAAGTAAAGAAAGACAAAGACGGTCATTATATAATGGTGAAGAGAACACTTCAACAAGAAGACATAAAAATCCTACATATTTATACACCTAACACAGGTATGCCCAGATTCATAAGGCAAACCCTACTTAATCCAAACAAAATGATAAACAGGAGCATCGTATAGCCAAGGACTTCAACACCCCACTGACAGAACTGGACAGAACCTCCAAGTACAAAATAAACAAAAAACAGTGGACTTAAACAGAACTCCAGAACAAATGGGCCTACCAGACACTTAAAGAACATTTTACTGCAAAACTACTCAATATATGTTCTTCTCATCAGCTCACGGAATATTTTCTAAGATTGATCACATCCTAGGCCACAAAACATGTCTCAACAAACTTAAAAAAATAAAAATTATAACATGTATCTTCTCAGACCACACTGGAATAAAATTAGAAATCAATTCAAAAGAAGCACTCAACTCTACTAAAAGTCAAGGAAATTAAACAAACTACTACTGAATGATTATTGGGTCAAGGAGGAAATTAAGATGAAAATCAAAAGATTCTTTGAACTAAATGACAAAGGGAATACAAGTTACTAAAATTTGTGAGATTCTGCAATAGCAGTTCTACGAGGAAAATCCGTACCCTTAAATGCCTACATCCAAGAGACAGAAAGATCAGAAATCAATAATCTGATGCATCATCTCAAGGAATTGGAAAAGGAAGAGCAAACCAGTGCCAGACCCAGCAGAAGAAAAGAAATAACTAAGGTCAGAGCAGAACTAAATGAAATCAATAATAAAAGAATTATACAGAAAATTAATGAAACAAAAAGTTGGTTCTTTGAAAACATAAACAAAATCGACAGGCTTTTCACTAGGTTAACCAGAAACAACAAAGGAAGGACCCATTTCTGATTGAGATTTCTCAATCAGAAATGAAAAAGGATATACTACAACTGATACCATGGAAATACAAAATATCATCTCTGAATACTATAAAAATATCTATGCACATAAACTTGAAAACATTGAGGAAATGGACAAATTCTTGGAAACAACCTCCCTAGGCTGAATCAGGAAGAAATAGAACTCCTGAACAGACCAATATCAAGTAATGAAATTGAAGCAGCAATAAAAAATCTTCCAACACAGAAAGTCCCAAACTTGATGGTTTCACAGCTGAATTTTGCCAGACCTACAAAAAGCTAGTACCTGGACTGCAGAAATTATTTTATAAGATCGAGAAGGAAGGAATCCTCCCCAACTCATTGTACAAAGCCAATATCACCTTGATACCAAATCCAGGAAAGGACACAACAAAAAAAGAAAACTACGGACCAATATCCCTTATGAATATAGATGCAAAAATTCTCAGTAAAATCTTAGCAAACCTAATTCAGCTGCACAACAAAAAAATAATCCACCATGACCTGGTAGGCTTCATCCCAGAAATGCAAGGATGATTCAACATACACAAATCTATAAATAGAAGCAAAAGCAAAGACCATATGATTCTCTCAATAGATGCAGAAAAAGCATTTGACAAAATTCAGCACCCTTTTATGATAACAAATCTTAACAACAGGCATAGATGGAACATACCTCAAAAATATAAAAGCAATATATAACAAATCCACAGAGAACATCATACTAAATGGAGAAAAATTGAAAGCACTCCCACTTAGAACTGGAACCAGACAAGGTTGCCCATTGTTACCACTTCTATTCAATATAGTGCTGGAAGTCCTAGCCAGAGCAATCCGGCAAGAAAAGGAAATCAAGGGTATCTAAATGGGGAAAAAAGAGGTCAAACTATCACTCTTTGCTGATGATAAGATCTTATATCTAGAAAACCCCAAAGATTCTGCCAAAAGACTCCTGGAATTGATGAATGAATTCAGCAAAGTCTTAGTTTACAAAATCAAGGTACACAAATCAGTAGCATTCCTATACACCAACAACAAACCGAGAATCAAATCAAAGACTTAATACCTTTCACAATATCAACAGAGAAAATAAAATACCTAGGAAAATATTTAACCAAGAAGGTGAAAGATCTCTACGGAGAGAACTACGAATCACTGAAGAAAGAAAAACACATATGAAAAAACATATCATCTATCGGCAGACTCAACATTGTTAAAATGTCTATACAACCCAAAGTGATTTAGAGATTCAGTGCAATCCCCATTAAAATAACATCATTTTTTGCAGGTCTAGAAAAAATAATTCTTTATATGGAACCAGAAAAGACCCTGTATAGACAAAGCAACCGTAAGCAAAAAGAACAAATTGGGAGGCATCAATTTACCAGACTTCAAGCTACCCCACAAGCCTCTAGTAACCAAAACAACATGGTACTGGCACAAGAACAGAGACATAGACCACTGGATCAGAACAGAGAACCCAGATATAAAAGCATCCTTATATTACCATCTGATCTTTGACAAAGCAGACAAAAACATACACTGGGGAAAAGAATCCCTATTCAATAAATGGTGCTGGGAAAATTGGATAGCCACATGTAAAAGACTGAAACATGATTCACCACTCATAAAAATTAATTCCTGATGGGTAACAGACTTAAACCTAAGGCATGAAACTATAATAATTCTGGAAGAAGAGGCTGGAAAATCTTGATATCAGCCTAGGCAAAGAATTTATGAAGAAGACCCCAAAAGCTATCACAGCAATAACAAAAATAAATAAATGGGACCTGATTAAGTTAAAAAGCTTCTACACAGGCAAGGAAACAATCAATAGAGTGAACAGACAACCTACAGAATGGGAGAAAATATTTGCATGCTATACATCTGGTAAAAGACTGATAAAAGAATCTACAAAGAACTCAAGCAAATCAGCAAGAAAAAAATCAACCCCATTGAAAAGTGGGCTAACGATATGAACAGAAACTTTTCAAAAGAAGATAGAATAAAGGCTAATAAACATATGAAAAGATGTGCAACATCTCTAATCATCAGGGAAATGCAAATCAAAACCACAACGAGTTATCACCTAACTCCAGTGAGAATGGCTTTTATCAAAAAGTCCCAAAACAACAGATGCTGGAGTGGATGCAGAGAAAAAGGAACACTTACACACTGTTGGTGGGACTGCAAACTATAGAACCTCTATGGAAAGTAGAATGGAGAGATACCTCAAAGAACTAACAGTAGACCTACCATTTGATCCAGCAATCCCACCACTGGGTGTTTACCCAAAGAAAAAAAAGAAATTTTATAAAAAAGACATTTGCACTCAAATGTTTATAGCAGCACTATTCACAGTCGCAAAGATGTGGAAACAAGCCCAAGTGCCCATCAATACATGAGTGAATTAATAAAATGTGATGTATGTATACCATGGAGTATTACTCAGCTATAAAAAAAAATGGTGAACTAATACCTTTTGTAACAACCTGGATGGAACTGGAGACCATCCTCCTAAGTGAAGTATCACAAGAATGGAAAAACAATACCACATGTACTCACTATTAAATTGGAAATAATTGATCAACACAAGCACATATGGTATAAAATTCAACAGAATTCAAGCAGGTGGGAGAGGTAGGAGAGGATGGGTAAATTCACTCATAACGGGTACAATGCACACTATTGGATTGATGGGCACACATATATCTTTGACTCAAACTGTACAAAAGCAATTTATGTAACCAAACGTGTGTATTCCCGTAATATTCTGAAATTTAAAAAAAAAAAAAAAAAAAGACCGGGCACGGTGGCTCACGCCTGTAATCCTAGCACTCTGGAGGCCGAGGCGGGCGGATTGTTTGAGCTCAGGAGTTCGAAACCAGCCTGAGCAAGAGCGAGACCCCCGTCTCTACTAAAGATAGAAAGAAATTAATCGGACAACTAAAAATATATAGAAAAAATTAGCTGGGCATGGTGGCGCATGCCTGTAGTCCCAGCTACTTGGGAGGCTGAGGCAGGAGGATTGCTTGAGCCCAGGAGTTTGAGGTTGCTGTGAGCTAGGCTGACGCCACGGCACTCACTCTAGCCCGGGCAAAAGAGTGAGACTCTGTCTCAAAAAAAAAAAAAAAAAAAAGATGACCACATCCTGGTGAAATTCTAGAAAAGAAGATAACTACCCTAATATTTTCCAAAGTGTAGAAAAAAGCAGCTTGCCTAAGAAAGAACCAGAACGAGAATGGTATCAGATTTCTCATCAGTATTGACATCAGTTCAGGAGGCCAGGAGGCAAAGGACATGACCATTAAAATTTTAAGGATACCACAGTCATTTTTCAGCCAAGCAAAGACTATATCTGTTTACCACATATAGACCCTTTCTAAAAGGATTGCTTAAAGATAAACTGTATTAGAATTTTTTTTAAAAAAAATTGGAGACAGAGCCTGACACAGTGGTGCATGCCTATAGTCCCAGCTACTTTGGAAACTGAGGCAGGAGGATCACTTTTGGCCAAGAGTTCAAGGCTGCAGTAAGCTATGATCGCACCTGTGAATAGCCCCTACATTCCAGTCTGAGCAACATAGTAAGATCATGTCTCTTAAAAACAGTTAAACAACAACAAAAGAAACACAACCAAGACAGACAAAAGCAGAATCAAAAAAAAAAAAAGTGGACAAAGAATTCTACCTATAAAATCCATCAACGTGTAAAAATAATTGTTGACACATAATGTAAAAAATAAATGTTAATAATAAACTGGAACCAAAATCCCAACATGGACAAGTATGAGAGGGAATGATGGTGTACTAGGGTTCTTATCATATTTGGCAAGAGGATTGATGGATAACCACTAAAATAATAGAAATATGATATATTATAACTTTTAGACAACTACAGGGAAGAAGAAAAGGAGCAATGAAAACTTCATCAGTTTAACCAAGGGAAAGAGGAAAAAAGCAGTTAATCTTAATAGAAAACAAAATAAGATGGATACAAGGGATCAAACATACCACACATACTAATTTTCACAATTCATGTCAGTGAATTAAATTCTACTTTTTTTAAACAGGCAAAACCCAAAATGTAATGCATGCTATTTATAAGAACCCTACCTAAAAGAGAATGATACAGAAAAATTGAGAACAGAAAGATGAATTGTATGTGTATTTATCAGATAGATGTGCTAAAACTAGAAAAATAAAAAAGCATTTCTGGTAAAAATTAATAATAATATTTTCTGTTCATTGCAATCCTCCAAGAAAATGTAACAGTTACAAACCTTTAAACCACATAGCTGTGTAATTTATAAAGCATAAACTAATACAAATGCTTGGAGAAATTGACACGGCCATGATCATGATATATTTTAACACATCAGAAATTGGTAAATCCAAGGATAGATAAACAGAAATATGCAGTGTTAATAATTTAGTTATCAAACTTTATCTAAGATATGTGCATGTAAAAAGAATTCTTTTTGTTTCCTGAATACAGAAAACACACATTTTTTAAAGCACTTTTAGGATGTACAAAAAAAATAGAAAAACTATGGGCTAATTAATGATTAAAGAAAAAAGAAGACACCTAAAAAAGATTAGCGAGGAGAAAGATGATAAAACACAGAGATCTTCTAAATTACAAAATAATACTATGTATAATTCTACACCAATAAATTGGAACATTTAGATGAAATTAATGGTTTCCTAGAAAAATATAAATTAGAAATAAAAAAGCTTAAATTGTATCAGAACTTCAAAAAAGAGACAATCTTATTATTTAAACTTTTCTAAAACAAAGGAAAATGGAAAGCATCCCGTATCATTCTATAAGGCTAACAACACTCTGATTTTAAAGCCCAAAAGAATAACACATGAATGTGGACATTCCTTGATGTTATAAATTCAATCACTTCTGGGCCATGCAAGTTAACCATACCCACATGAAATATCAGAAACATTCTCTGTTAAGTCAGAAAAGCAAAACAAAGATATTCACTCTCAATACGGCATTTCACATTATAATGGAAGTTCTAGCCAGTAGAGAAAAGCAACTAAAAGCAGTTAGCAATATAAAACCTAGAAAGGAAGAAACAAAATTATAATTTTTATTCAATATAATTATTAACCCAGAAAGTCTTAGAATCAACAGAAAATCTATTATTAATATATAAACTAATGAGTTTAGAAAGGCGGTACAAATACTTGTGTGTGGGGAGGGGGACCCTGAAATGTTCCTAAAGGCCATAAAAGAAGATATAAATAAAATGTAAAGAAATAAATAAAATGATAAAAATAAGAAATAATAAATATACTATGTTCCTCAATGTAAGACAATGGTCTCCCTCAAATTAATCTTCAAGTTCAAGGTGATCCTAAATTCCAGTAGGCCTTTTCAAGGTACTTGACAAATTTCTAAAATTCAACTGGAAAGAAAATGT
>NW_012155284.1:4852149-4865777 GCF_000956105.1 Propithecus coquereli
TTTTTAATAGAGATCGGGTCTCGCTCTTGCTCAGGCTGGTCCTGACCTCAAGCAATTGGTCCTCCCAGTTCGGCCTTCCAGAGTACTAGGATTATAGGCATGAGCCACCATGCCCAGCCTGGGGACAAAAGTCTTAAGCAAGACACAGTACCCAGAAAGATATAAAGGAAAGTAACTGAAAAGTTCTATTAAAAATTTAAAACTTCTCTGCAAAAAAAGAAAAAGTAGGTCCCATATCATACCAGGATAGAAAGCGTTGCAGCATATTTAGTGGACAAAAGTTTAACAACCAGAATGTATAGGGGACTCTGACAATCGATGAAAAGGAACCCAATAGAAAAGTGGGGAAAAGGCTAAGAATAGGCAGTTTACAAGAAAATAAATGCAAATGGCCAATAAACATAAAAAGGTATTCAGTGTCACTACTATTCAGAGAAATAAAAATTTAAACATTTCACCCATCAGATTGGCAAAATTTTAAAACAATTTTAATATCTGGTATTGACAAGGAAGGTGGAGAAAAACACATACTCTTGTATACAGTTTGTGGGACTTTAAATTGGCAGTATCTATCAAAATGCTAAATACTTTTCGATTTAGTAATTTCATTTGAGGGGATCAAGCTTAGAGAAGTATTTGTGCTTATAAAGAAATCTAGCCAAGGATATTAAATAAGCATCGCTTTTAATGTGGAAAAATTAGAAATGATAATAGATGAATGCTTAAATGATGATACATTCCTATTATGTATGTAGGTTTTGAGTACCTACCATACATTATACTGGGTATTTTATTTCACATAATAGTGAAAATTAGCCTGCAAGGTAAGTGTCATTGTTCTCACTTCATAGATGAGGAAACTTGAATCTCCAAATAGTTAGGCTGCTTGCCTGTTTCTCTTACCTAGAAAATTTACCAGTTTGGATCCTATTAATGAGTCTGTGAAATGCATTTATATGTAGGACAAGTATATACAGTTATTACAGTTAAATATATAGCAAGTAGAATCTTGTCTTACATTAAACTATTATGCCATCTGATCCTATGTAGCTAGGCTCTTTAGAGCTGCCCTAATAACAATACTTCATTGATCTGGTAACTGTTAATTCTGATAAATTTATGTCTATCATCAATCATTTTCACCATTCCCTATCCATTTTGAGATATCTATGCATAAAAATGGAGATACCTATTTCTCCCATGTTTAACCAAAAGAAATGTGAAGAAAAAGGAAAGAAAGCCATAAGGAGAGAGAAGCAAACACATAAGAAGGCAAAATGATAGAAAGGGAGGTGCATAGTGAACTGGAGGACATCCTAGAATACCCACATAAAAGTTTCCCCAAAATAAAGAGGAAACATTCTTTCTTAACTCCTTTATAAGCCATACCTTGCTTAGAAGTTAGGACTGGCTTCTAAAATATGTTATATAGTAGTTATATTGATTTTGTATTAACAGAAACCCAACTGTAATCAAATAGGGATTTATCATTCTCCTAGAACAAGAAGTATAGAGGTCAGCAGTTCAGAGCTGGTTTAATAGCTTCACAGAGTATTAGCGTGTGCTAGTCATCCTCATGCTCACAAGGTGGCTGCTCCACTTCCAGGCTTCTATCTGCATTCCAGGCAAAAAAAGGAAAGAAGTAACGCAGAGGAAGGAACCATGTGTATGTCAGAAAAGCAAAACTTTCCCAGAAATCCGCAATGAATTTCTGTTTACAATTCATTGGTCATATCTGGATCACTTGAATGCTCCTAGCTACAAGAGGGGCTAAGAAATATGCTTCACTTGGGCACATTGTCTACCTGAACAAAACCAGGATTGCATCAAGAAAGAAGAAAGAAAATAGATACTGAGTAAGCTATGAGCAGTGTCTTCCCCAGCAGCATTCTAATTTCATTACATTTGCCTCAGTAGACCCATTTGGGATACACGTAAATCCTTGGTTTTTCATACATCATTACATGTTAACCATTTCACCAACTACAGAAAATAAAACATGCATGAACCAAAAGCAACAAAAGCAAAAAGATAACCAGTCAAGCTGAATCATAAATATCTGCAGTCCCCAAGCCCTGGGCCATGGACTGGTACTGGTCTGTGGCCTGTTAGGCCCCGGGCCACAGACAGGAGGTGAGCGGTAGGCAAACAGTAGAGCTTCATCTGTATTTACAGCCACTCCCCACTGCTTGCATCACTGCCTGAGCTCTGCCTCTGGTCAGATCAGCAGCAGCATTAGATCCTCATAGGAGTGCGAACCCTATTGTAAACGGCACATGTGAGGGATCTAGGTTGCGTGCTTCTTATGAGAATCTAATGCCTTATGCTCTGAGGTGCAGCTGAGGTGGTGATGGTAGCACTGGGGAGCGGCTGCAAATACAGATTATCACTAGTGATATCATTAATATCAATAGCATTATCATTAATAATGATAAACTACAGAGAGGTTTGACTGCACAATAAATGTAGTGCACTTGAATCATCCTGAAACCATCTCCCCCCATCTGTGGAAAAATTGTCTTCCATGAAACCAGTCCCTGGTGCCAAAAAGGTTGGGAACTGCTGATATATATTATTCTCTAACACATTGCTTGTTGCTAGTGGGGACATTTCAGGATCAACTTTTTCCCACCAAAGTTAAACTTGCTGCTTACCCACGTAAACTCTCTTCTGCACCTTAGAAGGCAAATCTCCTTCCCCTTCTCTCTCTGCACTCCCCACCCTTTTAATCAAGGAAGTTTGTGGTGTCCTTCAGGAGCGTTGGGAAGGAGAGGGGTTTTTATTAAAAAGAAAAAAACAAGTAGTTAAAAATAATGTAGTACATATAACTTAACCCAATGGTCCCTAACTTTTTAAAATTATGCACCTCTATTAGTAAAAATATTTTGACTATGTATTCCCTATATGTGTAAGTTTATTTCTAAATTATTAATATTTATATGTGTATATATATATGTATTATGTTTATGTCTCACTGTGCTACATGTATGTACTAAACAGACAAAAACAGAACTTAAAAAGGGACGAGAAAAAAATAATTAGTAGGGTTTTTGCCTATACCTTAATGTTTTGCCTTGTGCCTCTTACTTTGGGAAGCTTTGTATCCAGTGATTTAAAGCTAAAATTTTATATTTCACACTCAATTAGTTTATAATTTATATATGTGGTTCATATATATATGAATATATATATGCGTATACATATTCATACACTCTTTCATCGACCTTTATGTATTTCTCTTAATGTATTTCTCAAGTATCCTACCCTCGATACTTCTCTCTGTCTTAAACCACTCCTTCTCTGCTGTTTCTGAAAAAGTACCTACTCCATTCTAGGGCTAACCTGTCCACCTAGCTCTTGTGCTCTTAATCCCAAACTCTTTTACCTCTCCTAAGACCTCATTTGTTTCCTCCTCTTCACTGGCTCTTTCCCTCCAGCCTTTAAACATGCTTAGGTTTCTTTAAACATTCTTCTTTTGCCTCTTCCTCCTCATGAAGCTTCTGTGGCTTCTGTCCCTTCTTCCACTGACAGTCTTCCCTTTACCCTTTGACTTGCTGCCTTCCTAAGGTCAGCAGTTATACTCACTTCTTTGTGTTCCTCATCTTACTTCCTCCCTGCAGTATACCTCTTCTCCCTGACCACTCTTTCCTAATCTCTTCTGCAAATTGCTCTTCTTCCATTTTCACTTAAATTCGGGTCTTCCCCAGGTTTGCACCTCATCCTTTTTATCAGTATCTTCTTATCCTGTGTGATTTTATCCTCTTGTAAGGCTTTAGCTCTTCCCTATACCATTCTTACTACTTTAAAACTCAGGTGTACTACCCTGTCCTCTCTCCTGATTCTTGATTTCTATTTCTAATGATCTGCTGTATTTCTCTACCTGGGTAACTCAGTACTCAAAATTTAACATGGTTAAAGCCAAATCATTTTGTCTA
Source organism: Propithecus coquereli (assembly GCF_000956105.1). NCBI lineage: Eukaryota > Metazoa > Chordata > Mammalia > Primates > Indriidae > Propithecus > Propithecus coquereli. The sequence continues at coordinate 4,856,085 of NW_012155284.1, forward strand.
ATCCCCCCAAAATCCTTCAATATGTTGTCATACACCCAGTTGTTCACATCAAAAGGTACAAAATTCCTTCCTCCCATCCATCACAGGTCTGTCCCTTCTAACTCTATAATGTTCATAAAATATTCTGTGCTACCCACCCTAGGGAAGCTACATAATATAGTGGAATAAATGTGGACTTTGGAGTCAGATCCACCTGGATTCAAATCCCAGTGCTGCCACTTACTAGCAATGTGACCTTGGGCATATTATTTAAACATCTCTTTAGTTTTCTTATCAGTAAATTTGGGGTAACAGCAGCTACCACTTAGTATCCTTGTTAGGATTTACTAAAGGAAAACACACAGTAAATACTAAAAACCCCTGCTTAGACTATTAAATTAGACTCATAACTGGTCTACCTGCCTTTCATTGTTCCTCTACTCCACCTTACACACTGCCACCAGAGTTTCTGAAACACAAATGGGGTCATTTACTTTCCTATGTCAGAAGTCTCTGGTGTTTTCTCATTGCTTCAAGAAACATTGAAACACCTTTGTCTTAGTTATATGAATAAACTAATGATATACCTTAATCATACAAATCAGGACACTTTAGAGAGTGAAAGAAGGCACTAACTGGACAGGATTCCAGGACAACAGCCATAAACTGGGACTATCCTGGGAGAACTGGGGTGAATGGCCTTAATATAGATGATATTCTTTACAGTGTGCCCCGGCTTCATCTGTTGACACAGCAGGCTGCTCATCATTCCCAAAACACAGGCCTAGAATGCCCTCTGTCTCCTCTTGGAAATAAACTTATCTTCACCTCACTCCTGCAGAACGAATCAGTCCCCCTCCCATGGACTATAATGCTTTCCACATATATAATGCCGTGCCTACCATTCCATCATAAATGTAATTTCTTTCCCTCCCACTAGACACGTGATTTCCAAGGGCCAATATCATTTGGCTTTAAATCCCCAGATACTCAGTACATAGGATCAAGTTTATATTCAGTAAATCTTTATTGAATTAATAAATTGGATTTATTGATTTGCCTTAGACAATCCACATGTGAAAAAATATAAGGCAGCTTGTATTATGATACATAATAGCATAAAATAAAAGTGGATTTTTGTGTTCTTTTTTCATATTTTATTATTGTCCCTACCCCACACTTGAATAAATTCAATTGTATCTTAACCTAACGTTTGGTATTTCTTATCCACAGTCGCCATTGCTCTAGCCACCTTCCCAGAGGCATGGGATCCAGTTCTAACATGAAAGTAGAAGTCCCTCTATGGGACTTTCAGGAAAGGTTTTCCTTTCCTGATAAAAAGAAACAGATTTGGTTGGTTCAATTATTCAACACTCTTTCATCATCACTGTTCCTTCAGTTGGAATGTAAAAGTGGTACCTGGAGATGCAGCAGCCATGTGGCAACCATGAGGATGAAAGCCAACATACTAAGGATGGCAGAGTGGGAAAGTTAGAGAAATCTGGACCCCTAAAGGCTTCTTTAAGCCACTTAGTGAGCCTTTGAGTGGTAACTCCAAGACTTCTTATATTCTAAACAATAAACACCTATTTCTTAAGAAACTGTTAGTTGGATTTTCTGCTTATTTGCAGCCAAACACACTCCTAACTGATATACTCATCAACCTAACTTTAAATGTCCAACTTAAAAAAATTTTAATGCCATTTTAGTCATTTTGTATCAATAGTTATGTCATGAGATTTAAGTGAAGTAAATGTACTCAGTATCTGTACTCAGTATCAGTACTCAGTATCTGATACTGGACCAAACAGGGTTGGCTTTCTTAAATTCTTCATATCCTGCCATTTGAAATAGTAACTTTTATCACATGTTGATCAATAATGTTAATGAATAACACTATTAGACAATAAGGATTTTTTTAAAGAAAGCAAGTTTGCAGATGAGATATTATTATATATTAATATATATTAATTAGCACATATCTAAACACAGTATGGTCACTCCATTTTATTCTTTATTAAACACTAATATTTAAAAAAAGGGATCTGAATCATATAAGACTAAAGCACTTCATCTTCTATACTTGTTCAAGTGTACAAAGTAAAGATAAAATATTACTTGTCTCCAAGCTCAAGTGTTCCTCTGGTGGTAGTGATTATATACCCTTGCTACTATTTTTAAAAGTTCTGTGTCAGATGATATAATTTACTATAACTGTGCAGTTTTGTTTTCAAAAATTCTGATTAACAGATGTATTTTTCTATAAATAATGTTGTTTGAGAAAAATTCAGCTGTAATATTTAGCTGTACTATTTAAGCCAAAAAGAGCTTATGCTTTATAGGCTGGCATATGCTTTAATTGCTTCTATTCAACTGCATAGTATTAAGAATGATTATTTATTAAACATTTAGTCAGTTTGGATTGTTTTTTTCTTCAGTACCAAGGATGATTGCTTCAATGTTAATATTCAACCACCTGTTGGAGAACTGCTTTTACCTGTGGCCATGTCGGAGAAAGATTTTAAGAAGGAGCAAGGTGAGAAATTACTATAATTTACTAGAAATCTACTTACCAAATAATATGTGCTAATTCTTCTGTCCAGTCTCTAAAATAACTTACCATATACACATAGCCATTAACAGACATCAGTGTACAATCTTCCAATTTTTGTTAATGCTTTGTACCTATAAATAACCTTAAAAATATGTTTGTCTACATTCCTGGCATACTTGAGAATTGGTTAATATGTCTTTAAAATAATCACCTTTGCAATTCTGAGAGTTGTGATTTGTCAACCTGATAATATACTAATGTGTTTCGTGTTAGTGAAAGCACCAGGAATTGAGGACTTACCAATGTCCTACAACTATAAATATTGTGTTTCTGTATTTTTTTCATTATAGAACTGTTTTTCATGTCCCACTAATGTATTTTTCCCTGCACACATTAGAGTACCTTACCTTTCAAAATAAAGTCCTAATTATAGCATTAAAATAATACCTCTATTTTCGTTTGACCTAATTCTATATTTTAAAACTGCTATATTGTCAGAATATATCAAAGCCAAAACATTTTAAAATATGTACCTAAAAAGAAAATATTTTCAACAGAATGAAAGTATGAACATCCTATACTTGGCCCACAGTCAAGCATACCTTCTAATAAAAATGAGGTGTTTTTTTTTTTATATATGAGTAAAGGGAAATAACTCTGTCTACTTTTATATGTTTAAGTAAGGATAACATTTATAAAACCAGGGCATATTTAAATGCTATTGTCAGCAATTTTTAAAACTTTATGTGAATCTAAGCTATTTTTTCCTCTGGCGGTGTTATCAAACAAGATCCCTTCATTTTGAGGTCATTGAATTATATCCATCAAGCTTCCAGAAGGTACTAGGCACACACAAATACCCTCACCTAAGAAGAGGAGCATGCTTCCTGGCACTCCATTATTGTAGTGCTGAAGATTTTTTTTTTCTCTAAGCCTTTGTGATCCACAATGTCAAAAAGACCTGTTATAGAAGAATCCTACAAAGAACATCTCATAGAAGGCTGTAAACTAATAGTAATCTTTTTTCCTTGGACCTTATTTTTAAGTGATTAAAAAGAATGACTGAATCTATCTTTGCATTTGCTTTTCTTGGAAGGTGATTATTGCTGTAGAAGAAAATTATCTTTGTGATTTTATTTTTCTATTGACAAATTGAATTGATTCTTATATTTGCTATTCTTACCCTTTGCTGGCTAAAGCCTGCCTCTCTGCTTTACATCTGCTCAACAAACCAAGGTGAGTGGCACACAGTGACTGAATAAGGATTTGGCACATTTATTGTTAAGGGGATAGTCTCTTTTTTTTGAAAAGTATAGCTAAAGTGTATCTAAAGCAGCAGATCATCGTATACCTTTCTCTCCCTCAGCTTTTGTTCAGAATACTTGATATTTCGATCAAATTTTTTGTGCTCTGCTGTGACTGAGGGATTTTTCGCTGACTAGCCATACAGAACCGTAAGTGCATGAGAGAGGTGCACTTGGAGAATAGCTGTGGTCCTCTGTGGAGTTGTTGCCAAAATTCCTTTTTCTTCTGCCATTTTACTTCTATGGTTGTTGATTATTTGTCTGAATAAATCTGGCAGCTGTTTGCTATGTTTAATAGAGCAGAAAGGCTACTCTGAATAAAGCTATTTGAAAATTTGTTTATATGAAGTATTTGTAAATCCTTGCAAGTCTCTTGGCATTTCTGTATCATTCTTTCTGTCTTCCTGAATTCATTTTTTGATGTGGGACTTGATGCTAGCAAATTTACCGTAGGTTTAAAGAGTCTTTTCAATAGCATCTTTTTAGTTATAGATTTCAGCAGGTTTGGTAATAGAGGTCTCAATTCTCAACTTTACGCGTGTATTTGTAACACTACTCTAGTAAGAGCTTAGCTTATTTCACAAAAGATACCTCAAAATGACTAACGGAAAAATCCTAAAACAGAATAAAAATCAGTTTCCTCACATTTTATCAATGCGAAGTTCTGAAAGGTAAAATGCAAGTAAATTTAAGAAGTGTGTGTGTATATACTGTTAAACACTAGCTTTAACCAATTTTTCTACTTTGAATAAAATGAATTTACATAATGAATATCTCATTTCACATGGCATATATTTTAAGACTCAAGAAGTACATTTAAATGTATTAATTAGGATTTGACTAAAAAAATTATAAATAAGAAACATGGGGAGTATGGTTCTATTTTTATTCTAAAGACCTACATAATTGAAAAGTGTGTACAATATTAAATAAAAGTGGTTCTAACAGATTATTACATATTAGATTAATATTTTTTAAATCAAAAAAGTTTTATTTCTAATATACAGCCTGATCTATCACTTTTTCTCGGTTGTTGCATTTAGGGTTTCATGGCTAAACATGTTTGTTTATAAGATCAGTAGTCAAAGTATTAAAGGAAAGATTGGCTTATCCTGTATATTGAAGGGTATCTATAGTATTCATATTATAAGCCTTCAACAGAAGCATGATTTATTCATTGCTATGAGTTTTGAGTATTGCAAAGTTAGTTAATGTATTAGCTGTGAAATGCTGTCAGTACTATAAATAACATGGGATTTTTCTTTTTTACTAAAAAAATGTAATGTTTCTTTAGACAGTTTTGATTTCAAGAAGCCTAAGCTAAGTGTTTATTCCAAGCTACCTCCTCTTACTCATTTTCTTCTTGTGAATTAAATTGCAAATCTAAAACTTGGAAAATTTTTTTTGAATTTTATTTTCTTATATTATTTGGTTTGCCTTTTAGCAGTTCCAGCTGCTTAGCCTAAAGTGCTGTCTGCCACCCTCACCAAAATTTAGATAAATTCTAATGAAGCCACAAATTCTTTAGTCTGGCAATTTTTAAACATTTCCCCAGTAATTTTACTTTTATTATGTATAAACAGGCTATACAGTGTTTTAGTCTTTTTTTTTTTTTTAGGAGAAACTTTTAATGATACCTTGGCATATTTTTTTCCTTGTTAATTTGAGAATACCTGATAGATTTTCATTTAGAAAAATCTCTGATTTAAGAAACCTAAAATGTTTACTTAATTTTATTATGATTTATGCATCCATCTTATGGGTTCCTAGCTAGCAAGATGCTAATTCTTTAAATGGTCAGACATTTACTATTTTCTGGCCCTTAACTACCACAAGCAATCATATTTGATGCCCCTTAATTAGAGCACCTTTTTTTCTTTCCAGGTTCTTTTTCCACCTCAGCAATCGAGACAATACATTTGCTTACCATGCTGCTCTCCTAAGTGTTCTTTTGCATGTAAATTAATCTTGATTCAGTTTACACTGTCATGCTGAGTGGTACAAATTGCCTATAACAATAAAACAGCATGAGTTAAAAATAAAGGGGGGTGGGAAGGCAGATTGAATGTGTGCCTTACTTGATAGGATGTTACTTTGCTTTATGCCAATACATTAGCTGACGATAATGAATCTTCTGTTCTGAAAAGCATGGTTTAGTTGATTTTTTTAATTTTACTTCAATGGAGCAGTACCTTGTCTTTTATAGAACAAGTTAGACAAACCATTAATGACAAGAGTGTTAAGGTTAAATATGAAGCAATGCATTCACTTCTCTGAGTGCTATCCATCTTTCCATTTACAGGAGCTTGACAAAAGTACTGGCTTTGTACAACATTTCCTTTAATTACATGCTGCGGGAAACAGGCTTTTAACATAAACATAGTTGCATTCATTTATTCAGCAGTTGCTCTTCAATAGAGCTTAATGGAGAAGGTTTAAATCCTAAATGAGTACACACATCTCTCAGCAGTGTTATGTCCGCCACTGTGCTCTACTTAAAAGCAGTGTTTGACTGCTTGTGTAGTTTTTAAAGCTTTTGCCTAATATGGAAGTTAAACGGTCTAAGACAGAACATAGTGTTCCCGAGTTTGAAAGTGGTTAGTAAAAACTGCTCCTTGTTAGAAGCTAGATAGTTCTATTTTCTATCTGATGGCTTAAGTCTTTTTGCAATGTTAGGCTTTAGTGTCTTCATAGTGTTAATCATAGGAACTTTAAAAAAAAAAAAAAATTAGGGTTCATTTGCAATAAATAACGAAATTAAATATATAGGCGTGGAGGTACAGGGTCTTTTGAAAATGTGAAATCAAATTTTACTATTTTCATAAATTTCATAAATCTTATATTTTATAAGTAAACTACTGTGTACATATCAAGTATCTCAAAGGATTACTGGCTTTAATACCATTAGGTGTCCATGATTTATATCACAGATCCAAATAGGTGGAATTTATTGTAATTATTTTGTTTTTTAATCTGGGTACTAAATTTCAATATTTGTTCCAAGTGTTTGTTATGTTATTGAATTTGTTCACTGAATTTTTTTACATGAGATTATGATATTAATGGCATGCCTTGCATTAACTCTGTATGGTTTTTGTTCATACTTTTGCTTAACTTAGTTTCTGTTCTAAAATTATTTGAAATGTCTCTGGGATTTAAGATTTTCCATTCACATTTTTTCCTTTGTTTTCAAACTTTTTACTTCAGAAGTTTCAATTAGTGTTTCTGTCAGCAATTATAGTTCCATTCACTAAGCAAATACTGTTACCATCAGGCGTAGCTTAGATACTTGTACATTTTCAGTGACTTCCAGTCATTGTTGATACAACTTCAACTGTTATTCTGAGGCCATTCATCAGGTAATGCTGCTAGTTATTCCAGAATTGCTTTGATTTGTTCTCAAGCAGCATTTGGCAATAAAAGATCTTTGAATGAATAGAAAAAATATAACTAATACTAATAAATACATTTATATGTGCTTAAGAAATAAAACTTAATAGTTTGCATTAAGCCCAGATTGAGTATATTTTAAAGGGACCGAATTGAAATTTCATATTTGTGATTCTAAGTTTTTATCCTGTAATACTTCAACTTAGATTCATTAAAAGTGATTTTTGACTGGATTTTTACACATTTCCTGTACAATGAAGATTTTTAAAAATCTTTGAAATAGTTGCAGTTTGTTTTAGTTTTATAATAATTATCTTATAAATTACATTCCAAAGTGGTATTTCTTTTGTTGAAAAAAGTTTTTAAATTTTGGCCATGAGCTTAAAATTGTTTAAATGTGATTTTCATAAAAAAATTGGTAAAAGGGAGCCTTTCTTTTGCTTTTACAGGAAAGCTAACAGGAATGAATGAAACTTCTACTATAATCATTGCTGCACCACAGAATTTCACTCCCTCTGTGATCCTTCAGAACATTGTCAATGTAGCCAATGTAGGTGCAGTCCCTTCTGGCCAGGACAATATACACAGGTAGGTTCACTAACACAAGATAACTTGTATATGTATAAATATATAATTTTCAATTCATTGTTTTCTTTGGAAATAATAACCCCTAAACATATATATACACCCTCCCTCTTTTTTTCTGATGGTATATTTATTTGGTTAATTGGTTTGGGTTAAGGCCCTCTTCCTCCATTTCATACTATACTTACTATACTTATATGATCTTTCCTGAAAGATACACAGAGTAGATCCATATTTTATAGTAGCTTGGTAATTTGTAAAGATGCCTTTTACGAGATGGTTAAGAGTTTATCTTATTTCACTGAATTCAGTGGATTTCCAGGAAGAAGTAGCTTATAAAGCAGTGGAATTGGATTTTTTTAATTGAAAGAGAGGAAGTTTGGATAGTATATACAGATTCCCTTTTGACAGCAGTCCCCTGAGACTGCTTCCAGTTAATAAAGAGCTGCTAGACAACCAACATGGGGCTAAATGCAGCTTCTGTTTCTTCGACCAGGAGTGTGTTTACCACCAAGATCTGGAACATGAGATCCAAGTCATTTGTCCTGAAAGGCAGCAGAAAATGTGATTAATATGTTTGCCATCTTTGTATTTTTATGAATGCCAGTGGCTTTAAATGAAAGTGAATATAAAAATAATAATCTCTTATTCATGCAGTTGTTTCATAATTCTCTGTGAGTTTAAGGGAATTCATTGCAAACCGTCTTGTGGCAGTCATACTTCTGCCATTAAAAATATCTATATACCATATTTAGTTTATCCTTTCTTATATAATTATCAATTATAGAAAATAAATTTTGAATCAAAGAGAAGGCTTTAGACCTTTAAAAAAATTTTTTTTAATTAGCATAAGAGCAAAAGAAACTCCATATAGAAAGTGCTACTGGTGATTTGGGTTTTAGACCTAGCTCTGCCATTATTATGCTTGGTAATCTTGGGCAAATTATAACATTCTCTTATAGGCTTTACATTCCTCATGTGTTTGGAAATGGGTGGCAGGGAAAAAAGGAGGGATTGAACTGAAATTCCATGATAGCTATAGAAGGACATCGTGCTTGACTTTAGAAGACTGATCTGCCATCACTGTGTTCAAAGTTGCCTAACTTCACTGTAGTGTAACAGAGTGAAAACTGCGTGTGCAAGATTTGCCTTGTACTTTTTTTTTTAGGAGTAGAGGGTCCTTACGTTAGTTGCTCAAGAGGTCTGATGTTTTCATTTCTTAATTTATGACAATATCTCACATAGGGTGGTGATAAAATAAGAAAATGAATGTAAGGTCCTCATATGGGTACCACCATGCAAATATAACTTATCTATCAGTTAATGGTGTTCAATAGGGAAAAAAAGTGAACAGAAGCCTTTTTAGTGAAAATAAATGTTTTGGTTCTAAGTTTTCCCACTTTAATTTTTTTCTGATTTGAATATTTCCTTTTACTTTGCTAGGTGATTTTCTCTAACAGAAGCTGTTTTGTTTTATTTATGGGTCCTTAGAACTATTGAAATTACTAAAACACCAAAATGTCATATGTCAACTATAAATTTTGGCTTATTCGCTATGAAATTTTACCTGTTAAATCTTGTACCCAGCAATACAGCAGTCTTTTTTTAATATATTGTTTTATAAGTATAGAAATATAGAGTAGCCATTGTTTATGTTGGAACTTCTAGTTTAGTTTTTGTTTTGTTTTGTATGTGGGGGGGGGCATTTTGTTTTGTTTTTAAGCTTTTCTGAAAGCAATGGCCACCTTCTGTTTTCATGTCATGTGTCTGGAGAAGGATTTCTCAAAGACACATAACATGAAAACTATCTTCCTTTTGGAGGATAGACTTAGAAAGACACTTAGCACAGTTTTGTAATTCTTTTTTTTTTTTTTTTTTTTG